>NC_052057.2:75230474-75547974 GCF_903992535.2 Arvicola amphibius | reverse complement strand
TGGCATTGTCTTTGCTGAAGTGCTTAGCAAAGGGTTATTGGTTTTCCTTCCCCGAGAAACACCCTCATATCATTCAACTGCCCTGTCCTCTCTTTCCAAAGGTAATTCAAGAACCTCTGTGAGTTGATTAGACCAGGCGGTAACGACACAAGAGCAGGACTTGGTATGAATATCCATAGTGACTGATCTTCTTCACAGTCATGTTTACTCTTATGCCAGTGAGGGTCTTCCATTTTTCTCTTTTTGTCATTGAGCTTCACCCCCTCCCCCACAGGAAGTTGTGCTAGCGAACATGAGCTCTGGCTCCGAGAGCAGATGGGTGATAAGAGAAATAATTTCCACCCTGTAACTGGTGAGGAGAGCTGAGCACCTTGCCAGTTGGCCAAGAGTCTCAGCACTCAAGTACAAAATACACAGATCCTCCAAGATTGGTCCTCTCTGTGGCTCTTATTTGAGTCTCTTAAAAACGCAACAGGGCCAAAACATTATTCATTGGAGTTTTGACTAATGAAAATTGCAAGCTGTGGCCAACCATTCTATTGGTAATCCCGTGTTGCCCTTCTGGTGAAAATCCTGGCCAATAAAGATATTTCACTGTTCTATCCAAAACAACCAAAATACTCAGTGCGCCGGGGAGACATTTCTACAGCAGAGTGTTTTGTTGTTTGAGGGTATTTTTTTTTATCTACTTCACAGTACAAATGCTTTGCAATGATAGACAAGTGGAGCCTTAAGGAAGGAGTAAAGTGACTACTAGAAAGACGCTCAAAGAGCTCATTTAGTGTAATTAATTTGCAAAATTTATACACGCCCGCTGGCCTTTCCCATTTTAGGGATTAAAATGCAAACACACAGATAATCCATCATGAAACAATTTTACATTTGGTTCCATTTTATGTAATTCCATTCTACTATTTCCCACTGAGTATAAAATCCTTTAAAAGGTGTTGAGGAAAAATTAAAATAAGTGCAATATTTAGAATGGATGAATTCCTAATGAGGTAAAGGAAATTTTAAAAATTCACAATACAAGGCACTATACCAAAAGTACTGTGTGTGTGTGTGTGTGTGTGTGTGTGTGTGTGTGTGTGTGTAATAGTGTTAATCCATTTTGTAATTTCAACTGGTGACAAAATCTTCATTTTCTACCAAAATAATACTGTGGAAAAAAACCTAAATGATTTTCTAAGGCCTGATTAATAGAGTGCCCCTATAATTTATCATCTAAACAAGGACACTTTGAGAGTAAATATGATACTATTAGTAATTAGGGCGAGTCATCAAGAATAAACTGGGAGTGTTCCAGGCATAAAGGACACTGGATAATCCTACTGATTCCCTTAGTATTACCAAAATAGATCAAACAAGTCCTCAAGCATTGTTATCTCTTTTGTTTTAACTTCTTCTGTGCTAGTCTCATTCATTCTAGGCAAGCCCTCCACCTACTGAGCTACACTCACTAACCCTAGTCTGTAATTGCTGAAAGAAAGCTGTTGGCACATACCTGCAGAGGAACAGGACTTTTCTGCCCCAGTCAGGAGTGTTCATTTTTATCTTGCTAATTCTTTCAAGAGAAACACTTGCATGTGTGTGTGTAGATAGGATGTCTGGCTCTCAAATATTCAAAGCATATGAAATGCTTATTACATGTATTTAAAACTACAAACTATGGTTTATTTAAAGTAGGGAAAGACCATGTTAACCATCGCAATTAAGTTGGGTAGTACTTAATCTCAAGGGTTTAACAATTCTATTCATCTTTTCCACCTACTTCATTTGTTATTAATGAAATACATCTTCTATCCATGTTTTAGTCACACATTCATTCAGCAAGAACTTATGGGGTGCCCCTGTTCTAGGTCTGAGGGATATAGAACTCCATGCCTTCATGGAACTTACAGTCTAGTGGGAAACAAAGACTGACAACTCATCTTTCAAAGCTCATTTTACTGAAACATGATGTGTGTGGGAGATTAGATTCACAAGTTTCAAATGTGAAGAATATCTAAAACCAAAATACTATCTGCGTGGTGTTCTGCGATGTCTTCAAATGCCCAAAGCTGAACAGGAATCAGTACAAGCAATTGGCAGCCATGTGCAACAGAAAGTAACGTGAACCATTGTGTTTCTAAATGATGAATAGGTGGGTAAATTAGTGAGCGTGGGAAGAAAAAAGTACAAAGGCTTACTACAATCACATTGTCATTACTGTTATGATGTTCAATTAATTGTTTTAGGAAATTGGAAAAATACTGCTGCTTTAATTCCTGAAGTATAGGGGAGAAACCTGTGGGAACGGCTAATGTTATATTAGATGATTATCCTCTCTGCATAGATAAAGTAGAAGAGGACCAAATTGGTGCAGGAGGTCCTACACCAATTTGTGTTGATTTCATTGGTTGAATAAAGAAGCTGCCTTGACCTTTTGCTAGGGCAGCCCTTAGGTGGGTGGAATAGACAGAACAGAATGCTGAGAAGAAGGGAAGTGTGGCAGATGCCATGCTTCTCCTGCCCAAGATGGATGTTTGTTAGACTCATGCCGGTAAGCCACGACCTCGTGGTAACACACAGATTAATAGAAATGGGTTAATCAAGATCTGAGAGTTAGCCAATAAGAGGCTAGAGCTAATGGGCCAGGCTGCAATTTAAGTAATACAGCTTCTGTGTAATTATTTTTGGGGTTAAGCTAGCCGGGTGGCCGGGAGCCAAGCAGGATGAAACAAAGGAGCCCGCACCTCCTACTACACCAGATGAAAAACTTAGTATCAGCTGGGTGATGGTAGTGGTGCACACCTTTAACACCAGCATTTGGGAGGCAGAGGCAGGCAGATCTCTGTGAGTTTAAGACCAGCCTGGTCTACAAAATGTGTTCCAATACAGCGGGACTGTTACACAAAGAAAGTCTGTCTTGAAGCCCCTCCCACCCCCCAAAAAATAGGAATCAAACACAAAGAACATGTCTGGGTAAATCTTGCCTTTGTCTCTTTCTATTAAATAACCCCATGTTCCTCAGTTTCCTCCTTTGATAACGAGACACCACTTAAACATAAAACTTCTTAAGGACCAAAAATAGTAACCTATATACAACACTTGGAACAATATGAGTTCTCACAGTAAACACAAGAAATGATTTATTGGACAATTATGATACTGACTTAATCCTACCATTAATTTCTTTATTCCACTGCCTCCTTTTCTCCTCATTCTGTGGGCTTTGGTCATCATTTCCAAAAATTGTGTTTTTCACGTTATGTTGTTCTCAGTGAGAAGGACTCAGGGGAATTGGCAGTTCCTTGACAAAATGTATCCAACAATCCTTTCTCCTCCTTCTTCCTCTCCTGCTCCCCCTTACCCATTCCTCCTTCCCCTCCTCCCTTTCTGTATTCCAGCATCTTTGTATACCTGCTTTATGCCTGTCACTTTGCTCACTTGTTTCCCACTAACTCATACAGACAAGATGACTTCTCTGTCACAAACATTTTACACTGACTCTGTGTTCCATTCTTTTTCTTCACACTAAGATTTTAACGCCAAATACCTAGTGTTCTGTGCAACACTTCTTAGCCCCAGGCAGGCAGCTGTGGGAAGAAAAGGAGAGCTGAGCAAGGCTCAACATAGTTCTTGCCTGAGTTCTTGCTATCTGCTCTCCCTTTTGGACTTTGGGAAATGTTCGACAACTTGTGAGTTCCCTCTGTTGAGGAACAAGAAGAGGAGGATCCCAGCACCATAGGAGAGTTCCTCTGCTCAGAAGCTGTCCTCCTTCAGGTTAGAGCCTGGGGTTTTCAGCATCATCCAACTCCACCCCCACCTTTACCTCTCTGGCCATACGAATCTGGTCCTCCCAGTACTCATTTCTCTCAATGCCTCCCTACTAGTAAGAAGTGAGAAGAAGAGACAAAGCCCTGCCTTTGCCTCTCTAGACTCACAACTACCAACAAGTCTAGTTACGGGTAGACAGAGAAAAGTGCTTAGGCATTACATAATGCCACGGTCTTCTTGGTTTTTCTTATCATTTATTTTTTTATTATTTATTTACTTAAGGTTGTTGTGCTTGGGATCAAATCCAGGGCTTTGCATAGACTTGGCAAGCACTTGTAGTGATGAGCTGAAGGCAGGCCTGCTTCTGGTCTCACCCAGATACCGCACGACTAGCTTAGCCCCAGAATAATTACACAGAAACTGTATTCATTTAAACACTGCCTGGCCCATTAGTTTCAGCCTCTTATTGGCTAATTCTCATATCTTGATTAACCCATTTCTAATAATCTGTGTAGCACCACGAGGTGGTGGCTTTCCGGGAAAGATTCTAGCCTGCATCCATCTCGGAGAGAAGAGCTATGACGTCTGCTTGCGGCGTCTGCCTAACTGCTTTCTTCCTCCCAGAATTCTGTTCTGTCTACTCCACCTACCTATGTTCTGACCTATCAGGCCAAGCAGTTTTCTTTATTAATTAACCAATGAAACAACAGATAGACAGATGGCCCTCCTACATCAAGCCCTCTAACATTGAACTGCAATCCGACTGGTTTCTCATCTACTCACCTTATAGGGCACCAATGACAAAGCAAAGAAATGATGCCACCAAAGCTCAGGTTGGAGAAGCAGTGGGTTTCCTAGCGTTACTTACAGTCAGATGGTCAAGGGGTTACTAACGCGAACATTTCAAAGACAGCTATAGGATCAAAAAGCCTTCTCCGGACTGGGTGCTGACTCAGAAAAGCTGTCCTAGAGATCTCTGCATGATGCCCAGGCCACTTGGCAAGTCAGAATCCCCTCCTGCATCAGGCATTTTATAAGAAGGGCCTTGAGGATCTTGCTGGTTTGAGAACTCTGCTGAGACTCCTGAGTTGTTCTCCTCTTGAGTATCATAGTTCTCCTCCCTACTTCCTAGAGGGAGTGCTTCCATTTCTAGACAACTATAATACATCAAAAGACCTTGGGATTTTTTGAGACAAAGACTCACTATATACTTCAGCCTGTTTTGAGAACACAATGCACCCTAAGTTGGTCTTAAGCTCCCAGTCTCCTGCCTCAGACTTCCAAGCAACAGGATTACAGGTGTGTGCCACCATGCCTAGCAATCCTCCACCTTGGAAAGTCTGCTTGGCTAATTTTTTCTTTGCTTGCTTACTTTTTACTTTCTTAGTTTGGGTGGATTGTTTGGGATTTGAAGGAGTGGAAGTCTGGGCTCTACCTTAGTTCTCCATCTGCACCTCTGACTCTCACCATGCTAGTACTTGTCAGAATTCACACCCACTCGTACCACGTCTTCTCTGAACTATGCCTCAGACCGCATGCCATAGCAACTGACTGTAGAAACCAGAGGTTCAACTAACAAAATCTGTTTTGACTCTTCATCCTCATAGTACTTGAAGCCAACGCAAGTTGTCAGGTAGGTTTAGAATAAGCATGACCCCAGATAATCTTTCAGATAAATAGACATTATATATTAAATAGCCGTGTTGTCAGAAAATGTAGTTCAGTACTCTTTCTATAGGACTCTAACTGTTGATAGGTCAACATGATCTCCATTTGAATTTCTGACAAAGGGTAATATTCTGCAAAGAAAAGCCTCAGAGTCAAGAGATTTGACTTCCTTCTCAATGATTAGGCAATAAACTGAGTAAAAAAGGAAATGCCAGTAATAGGGGAATAGTTCACAAGAATGGAGCGTCCCATCAGTAGGATATATGAAATTGCTAAGCCTTATATTTATGGCATAATAACATGTTGTCAAATATGCTATGTTTTGTTTATATGTTAACTGACAGTATTAAAACAGAAAGCAAACTATTGTAATAGTATCTTTAGATTATGGGAAGTTTTCATTTTCTGAACTTTTACATTTCCAAGATTTCTGGATTCTATCACTTCTTCAGTCTATAAAGAGAACTCATAAAACTTTATTTAAAGAAAAAGTAATTTTGTTTAGTGTAGGATTTTCAAATGCAGAGACAGAAAAATGTAATTTTAAAACAACTATATTCTCACACCCTAAAACCATATCATCTTATTCATTTTTCTTATGATACAATGACTTGGACATTTATTTCTTAAACAGACAGTCATCACAGCCTACCAAATTTGTACAAGAAAATTTTTTTCTATTTTTAGAGACACGGTTCTAGTTAGTCTCGAACTCACAGAGATCCACCCACCACCATAGCCTGGCTCCCGAGAAACCTGACAGAATCCACTCCATGAAGCTGATGCTGACTTGGGTGACAACTGACAGACCCATAGTAACTGTAACCTCATCTCCATTTGTCATCCCGTTAGCTAGTCATTCTTTGAAAGGACTGTTTTCAGCCTCGAGGCCAATTCCATCTACAAAATAGAAGAAAAGCATATGCAGTGAATTCTGTGACTTTTGTGTCTTTTCTACCCCTAAAAAACCAAACCAAACAGTGCCAACATTCTGCTTTTTAAAAGTGGATAGAGGATGCCCCACGGTAATGGAGATCTTAGACACCCTGGCCATTAGGAAAACTCTTGGTTGCCCAAAGAAAAGGCACAAAATCGGAAGCTGACAGAGATTCTCATTCAGGAAAGAACTGTCACCATTTCTGTGCACTCCGGCCAGAACAGCATATGGCAGCCCAGCTGACAAATATAATCTTTTCCTCTTTTTTTCCCATTTCACATGCACATTTCATTCGTGGAATATTAAAACTTCACACAAAGTGCCTGTTAACCCCTTGGCACCACCGCATCCCTCATCAGGGATGTGCTGTTCATCAGGATCCTCACGGCCAGCTGTGAGAGGGTTAAGGCCGGTGGAGCAACGGATGGTGAGAGTCCATCTCCTTTTCCCCTGCCTCCACCAGGAAGGGCCAACTCGCAGAATTTTCGGGCAGAATTGTCTTTATGTTAGAAAATTTACAATGTACTGGCTTCAAAATAAACCTTCTGTTACCCTGCATCCCCGGGCCTTTCCGTCTCCCAAATCAGATGTATTTTCTAAAGCAACTATACTTACAGAGTGCCATTCAAAGGGCCCAAGTTCCAGTCCACCACACATTTGCGGCCTTCTGATGACCCCTCTACTGAAGGATGAAAGTCTGCACATTTGATTTAAGTAAAACAGGCAACCTCTTTAAATTCTTTCATTTTCTCCATGCAAGCATGTGGGCCCTGGCTTACATGTTTTTGTGGCCTGCTCAAAACCATAGCGCAGTGATTCTCAATCTTTCCAATGCTGTGGCCTTTTAATACAGTTTCTCATATTGTCATGTCCCTCAGTCATAAAATTATTTTGTTGTTACATTATAGCTATAATTTTGTTATTGTTATGAATTATATTTGTAAATATTCGATATGCAGGATAACTGATATTTGACCCCTAAGGGGGTCATGACCCACAGGCTGAGAACCATTGCCCTAGAAGATATCCCTGCAGAACCCAAGTCAAAACATATTTCTAATGAAATGTATTTAGCTATATATCCATCTATTGCTCCCCACCTTTGTCTCGTTCACTCTCTTTTGTTTGGTTTTCCATTTAGAAAAATTGCCTAGAATAAAATAAGCACTCATAATGTACTTGAATAAACATGAGTGTTCTATTTTGAAATAAATTCCAAGCATACATAAAATAATATATGACATGTACCCAGAGATCCCTTCACCTTTGAGACTAAACATCCAGTACCAATTTCTGCATTTTCATTAAACAACCCTGTCTTCTTTAAAAGGTAAGGTTTGAAAGGTTTCCAGGACTATCTAACCCACTACACACTTCTCATACAACAGGTAAGCCACTATTTTGAAATGTATGTTCCAGTGGTCAGTCTCTTCATGCTAGATATAAAAGGTGCATATTTTGGCACATAACATTGTGCTGTCCTTTGTGATTTACTCGTGTTGATACTTAAAGGAACTTTTCACAAATATACATTCTCAACTGTTCAGTAATATAAACCACATTCACCTAATATGGGACATTTATTCTACATTTTTGGCATTATAAATAGTATTGTTTTGATCTTTGAATCCCATTTCCATGGGAACATTTGCCAGACATTATCCAGGTGCTCATGAGGAAGTGAACTTCTGAGTCCTAAAGTTTGAACATCTTCAGTCTTTCTAGATTGCCAATTCTTGCTTTGATCATTAGTGACTAAATTCTTTATTTTTTATTTTTATTTTTTATTGATTTTTTTTTTCTGTTAAACAATTTATTGGTAGGTCCATTGGTACCTCTGGGAGTTTGCTAGTTGATGTTCTGTTTTTTTTAATTTATTAATTTTTAATTAAAAATTTCCACCTCCTCCCCTCCTCCCATTTCCCTCCCCCTCCCTCCATCCTGAGCTCTACATTTTTCTCTGCTCCCCTCCCTGTCTCTCCCCTCCTGCCTTCAACCCTCCCCCAAGGTCCCCATGCTCCCAATTTACTCAGGAGATTGTGTCTTTTTCTACTTCCCATGTAGATTAGATCTATGTAAGTCTCTCTTAGGGTCCTCATTGTTAAGGGCTAGACTCACAACCAAATTCTTTCTTCACCCTCACTAACATTTGTGCAACCAAATACTAATTTTTGTCAGCCTGGTGTTTTTACATTGATTTTCTTTTGAGCTCTCTAATTAGGATGGGGTGGCTCTTCTTAAACTTGTGAACTTACTCAGTTTTCTTTTCAATTGTTTGCTTTTCTCATATTAATATGGAGGAGTTCATTGGAAATGCAAATATTCTAATCCTCTCCAAATCAACCAGTAGCTTAGGTTTTGACTTTCTTTTTGATATCACTTTATTAAGTACAGTCAAATTTATCCATGTTTTTGCTTGAAATTTTTTCCCATCTAGTTAGGAAGCTTTCCCCAGACCTAGATGCCCAAGGAATAGGCATGCCTATATTTTCTTACACAGTCAATCCTGCTATAGCACTTATTTTGGGAATGTAAATTTGTTCCAAGACAGTTGATATAATAAGAAAATATGAACATACCATAAATTTCCAACTTGCTTCTGTGTTATACCATCAGAGGAGACAGAGAACTGCAAGCAGTTAAGAAAACCAGGAGGCCTGCAAATGTTCACAATCACAGAACACCCAGATAGATACAGCTGCCCCAACTCACAGCATGCTATAGCCACACATAGCATGCTATAGCCACAACAGCATGCTATAGCCACACACAACATGCTATAGCCACACACAACATGCTATAGCCACACACAGCATGCTATAGCCACAACAGCATGCTATAGCCACACACAGCATGCTATAGCCACACACAACATGCTATAGCCACACACAACATGCTATAGCCACACACAACATGCGATAGCCACACACAACATCCTATAGCCACACACATCTCCAGCTGGCATGGCAACACATGACAGAGACTGTCATAATCTATTGATGTATTTTCTCCTCTCTAAGTAAAGACCACGGTTATGCTTCTTGGACTGTCTAGTGGAAAGTTTGGTCATATCTCAGAAATGTTTAAGTCATACCCTGGAGAAACCCCAGTTCTACTTTGTTCTTCTAATAACGGCTTCTGGATTGAAACTGAAAATCTGTCTTCCTGTGAGAAGCAGACACCCAGGACTCTACCCAGGGTCTATTTTCCAACTTTCATTTTTAGCCTCTGCCTCTATGATCTGCTCTCCTCTACTGCTGAGAAATTTTAGGATATCTCCCAAGAAAGATTTGTGGAGAAGTAAGCTCACTCTGCCCACTAGGTTAGTTTGGGAATTCAGCTTGTCCAAGTGTCTTCAATCAGAGGTCTTCAGGACCAGGCTTGCCTTCTAAACACAGCTTTAAACAAATGTATGAGTGCCATTGATGCCCAAATACTAATCTCTAATGTGGTCCTCTCCTTTGAACTTCATACTCATGTGTTGAAGTCCTTTCTTTAGAAGCAAACCAAGATGTCTCATGGGCATATTAAACATGTTCATAATTGAAATCTTGATCTTCATACAAATAAAATCAGTTCATCCCCTAAGTTTTTAAGAAATGTTTCTTTACTAGCTGAGCAGTGGTGGCTCAAGCCTTTAATCCCAGCACTTGGGAGGCAGAGGCAAGTGGATCCCTATAAGTTCAAGGTCAACCTGGTCTATAAGAGCTAGTTCCAGAAGAGGCACCAAAGCTACACAGAGAAACCCTGTCTCTAAAATGAAGAAAGGAAGAAAGGAAGGGAGAGAGGGAGGGAGGGAGGGACGGAGGGAGGGACGGAGGGAGGGACGGAGGGAGGAAGGCAGGAAGGAGAAAGAAGAAAGAAGAAAGAACGAAATGTCCCTTTACTTAACCATCTCAAGAAGCATATAGAATTATTATTTAAGTCTTCCTTCCTATCTCTCTATACCAAATATGTTAACAACTCTCACAATCCTTATTTTTTTCTTCTGCTCCTTTTTTCAGTACTTCCATCTTTCTTGAATTCTTCCAGTGGCTTCTAATCTTGTCCTCTGCATCATTTTTCCTCCTTTCCAGCTCACTCTCGATGCAAAGTTATCACAACCATGGAGCTTCTATACATATGTTATGCTCTTGGAAAAAATCCTCTACTGGCACTGACTATTAGAGGCAATGTAAATGTCTTACAGGATACCTACCTTGTTTAGAGTGCCCTCTGCTGTCTCAAGTACCTGTCATGGCATCCCCTACCATGTCTTCTCATTTCTCTGAGAGCCACGTTGAGACTTCTGACTCACGTTTCTATGTTCCAAATGCCTTTTCCCTCCCTCTTATCTTGTCTGTCTCTTTTTCTTCTTCTCAGGCTCAACACATATAACTTCTTCCAGTTATGTTAATGTAACTTACAAGGAGAAAAAGTCTCTGTCACCTTAATGAAACAGATAATTGTCTTTGTTGTTATTTACTATTGTAGGACTTTTAAAATAATAGTTTCTACACATATTGATTATGTGTGGCATTCTTCCTTCTTTGCCTTCCCTCTTAAGCCTTGCTCCCATGAAGAGAGAGACCATAATGTTTAGTTCAGTTAGTAATTATCACAGTGATACCTAGCTGTTTTCAATATCTGTTCATAGAGTGATGAGGACTTGTACTAAAAAGGAAAGGACAAAAGCCATTGCACTGGTAGCACTCAATGTCAGAGCACCTGAGCATGTGCTAACCTCAGTACCCCTTAAAAGATATTTGGATGCCCTTGATAATGAAGGAAAATGCTGTTTTCTTAGCCTACTTTCCCTCTGTTGTCTTATTTAATCCTGACACAGTTATTCATGGTGGATGCTACTTCCATGAATTTATAGAGCTAGTAACTTGAGTAAGAGATGTAAAGACGAAAACAGGAAGGCCCAGGCTTGAAACCAGTTCTCATGGTCTCCTGGGAAGTACAGCTCTCTTCCCACCAAGCATTTCTTTCTCAAGCAAAATGATTAAACTGGAAAAGTGTTAATGATGACTGGGAATTAAAAACACATAATATGCTTTGTGAATCAACTCCTGTATGGATACCCAGCATTTCTAGCAAAGTTCAACAGCATAGTAAATTATCTTGTTCCCAGGCAGGAGGTACAGCATGAAATAAGCATGTTTCTAATAGTTTGACATATTTTAGCTAAGTTACCTATTTATTATTGACTTGCATATTTTCTATGTTGTTAATACTGCCTATTTCGCAGACACTTAGATTACTGAAGAAACCAAAGAATTTCCAAGTTTCTTTGTTTGCTTGTTCAGATAGCTCCA
The DNA here is from genome assembly GCF_903992535.2 of Arvicola amphibius. Classification (NCBI taxonomy): domain Eukaryota; kingdom Metazoa; phylum Chordata; class Mammalia; order Rodentia; family Cricetidae; genus Arvicola; species Arvicola amphibius. The sequence goes on along the minus strand of NC_052057.2, from coordinate 75,536,310 downwards.
GCATTTTTGAAGTACAGCCTCTGGGGCTGGAAATGAGAAATGGGAATGTTCAAGTCCACCCATACCCTGATCCTCAAAAAAAAATCTAACAACAGCAAACAAACAAACAAAACAAAACAAAAACCATGTGAGCTCAGAGAGGGGGTATTATTTTAAGCAGATGACTCATTGTTTGAGTGTATTTGATCCACATTATTTATTCTTCCCTTGTATGGGGGAGAAGAAGCTAAACAATAACTTTGTTCAAAATTAATTGTTGCTATGATTGCTACCTGTCCAAATCATGATCTCTCTCATCAATAAACTCATCCTCAAGATTCTGAATTAAAAATATTTCATTTGATAGACTTTCACCTCCTTAGCATTTTAGAGGATTAGAGTTCTTTGAAGTTGAACCTGTCATGTACTTGGGAGGTTGTTGGGAGTCAGTCAGTCCTCTCGGTCAACACACGTGTCTCTCAAGTCTGATGGTTGAAGGTTTCCATGCGCCGGGCCTCCCATCATTTCTAACAACCTGGATTTAAACCATTGTTCCTGTATAAAAGAGCACCAAATAACAACTCTTTCCTGTTCAAATTATTTTATTCTGTTTGAAAACTTGGATCAACCATTTTAGAAATAATGCCTGATGAGAAAAAGCAAACATTTTTCTGAGAGAGCAGCTGCCAATCCATCCTCGGCCTGTATGGAAGCAAAGAGTTCCCAGAATCTTTTCATCTGAAGAGATTAACAGGCTTTGTTGAATAAATACGGAGTGTAAAAATACCCCAAATCCTGGAGGACAGGTAGAAGACCGGCATGTCTAAGACTGATCCTCGTGTTCTTTAGCAGACAGATAAAGAAACACAAGACCACATATAACCAAGGATTCCTCTAGGGAAAGATTCTGGCCTTGCCCATTTTCATGTTCCAAGGTACTGTACTTTGCTCTTGTGTTAGAATGTTCTAACTGAGGTTTGATAGAAGAGAAGGAAACTAAGGACATTATACACACACACACACACACACACACACACATGCACACGGGATGGGAAGAGACCCCTTACATAAACAGGACTCTGGAAATGGAGCCTAGAATCAAACTAACCCCTCCAGTTCAGGAGTGCAGAAGGAGTTGCCAAACTATCACATGATATTTACACTTAGAAATGATGACAGAGCACACAAAATGGAATTGAAGCCCCCATCATGGAAGCCTACAAGGACAGCCAAGTGGGAGCAAGCAAAGCAGCATGGGATGTTAGCAGACTAAGATGAAGATCCGTCAGGAACTGGGGTCCACTGCCGGTAAGCACTCTGTCCTCTCCAGGTCTGGTATTTAAGCTTCATGTCACCTCCACAGACAGATAAGCCTAGAATTTTTGGCTAACTTGAAATCAGGCAAAACCACAAGAGACAGAAAAGAATTTCTCACGAATATGAGCTGAAAAAAGGAAAAAAAAAAAACTTTGGAAAAATAAAAGGGATGTGATGGACTTGTCCTGGGGACTAAGCCGCTAATAAGGCCACCTGAGATAGTCAAGTTCCAACGTTTAGAGAAAGGAAGACACCTCTTCCACATTGGATCTGGACAGAGAGGCGGTTGCTCTAACTGGCTTCATTTCTGCTCAGCTTCCCTCTCGGTGTCCTATGGAAAATCTGACTTAGACACAACATATGGGCAGAGAGAGCGGGTTATGGAGACGTTTGCGACTCTGACAGGGAGCCTGCTTCATGGAAGAAGACAGGCAAGGAAGAGCTAATTAGGTAGTGTAACACTGGTTCCTTAATTAAAATCTCCCTTTCAAGTCAATCGACTCCATGGAACAACATTTAATAAGACTGAGTTATAGCTATGAATGCATTTGTTCAGTGTTTGGAGCCTGATTAAGATAAGCATTGCCCACAGAGAAACAACCTTCCCTAGTTAAGTCACCTATCAATGGAGCTTTCCCAGGCTTGTCTTTTGTTCTGGAGTTAAGACTTCCTGTGAGCACTGCTAGCCAGAGAGTGGATGAGCACATACTTCAACAGCCAACACAGGAAAACTCCTGATGCAAATGTAAACAACAGCAATATGCATGTGCATAAACCCTTAGGTACACATGCATGACAAAAGATACCTCTCCCTTTGGGGAGCTAAAAAAGAATAAGGAAACAGTCCTTGTTGTGCTGGACAGATGAGCAGGTAAGAGGGGTTGAGGCTAGCAAGCGTCCCTTGCCTTGACTAAACACACTGATGCCCGTGACAAAATGGCAGATGAAGGAAAACGACAAAGCAATTTGGGGGGAATCAGTCACTTCTGACACATTTTCACCCGGATCTTTATATCTGTACCTGTGTTCCACTGTGTTTCCAGAATCACTTAGTACAATACTGTCATGTCTTAGCTCTTCAGTGTCCCCTAGAGGACACATGCTCTGTGTAGATCTTCAGCATCGGCATTATTGTGAGCTGGTGGAAGCTTAGAGTGTGGGACCCAGAGGAGCGAGGTGGAATCATTGAGTGTGTGCCCTTATAGGAGTGTTGGAACTCAACCCCTTCCTATCTGTCTTTGCTTTCGTGTGCTCTCGCCGTGATGTACGGTGATACCATAGACTCCAAGTGAATGAGCTGAGCAGTCAAGGTCCTCTTAAATTAGGAACCAAAGGGAACCTTTTCTCCTCAAGTCCTCCTGTATCCGTAATGCAGAGCTGTCTCACACTGCCACCTTCTAGGTTCCCCCAGCAGCAGAAACGGCTCCCACTTCTGCTGGCAGTATGGAATCCATGGTCTTTCATCGGACGCTCAGCTTGTGGCTCATTGTCTGACACATTCAAGACTGCCAAGGCTATCTTCACCTGGCCTGAAAATGACATATCATTTTCCATCAGTACCTTCCCACTTAGTTATGAATATATGAATACTTAAAAAGTTATGTAGTTTTAGGACTGTGAACCATGATTTACTGATTATTGTTTCCCCAAATAACCATCTGCGGAGCTATAATTGGTCAGTTTTCATAATCATCTAACTAGTCTTCTGTTATGAGTGACAAAAACCTACACCCAGGTGGCTTATGCTGTCAGACAATATATTAATCACGAAAGTGACAAGTCTAGGAATGGGGAATTCAGGAATGATTAAATTAAAAAGCTCAAAAGTGGGCATGAAAATTGATGTCTTGACTTAGTTCCTATTTCCTCTGTGTTTGGGCATTCTTCTCAGGCAGCTCCTACCTTAATGATTATGCCTCATGAACCATTGCTCCTGTGTTCAAGACTAGAGAAAGCCCGTTTAATGGCACCCTTAAAACTCTGAGACATACTGTTAGGAGATTAGATGAAACCAGAACTCATGTTCATCCCTAAATGATTCACTTTAGCCCAGATAGGGTCAAGTTTCCCGTACAACAAAGACGTTCCCTATCCAGGTATCAGATTACCCATTAGCAAGGTGACAATGTTATCCCTCTGTCATGCTTTCCCCAAGTGGAAAGGTTAGAAGCCTGGGAACTGTACTTTCTGCAGGTTTCCAATTAGTTTCTATCAATGGGAGAAGCAGTCTAAAATTTGGAAGCCAGAGGAAAGGCTGGAGCCATTTCTGCTTCTGGGGCATTCGTGGGAAGGAAAGCAACTTTGACAGGAGTTGATGTTAGATTTGATGGATTCTGCCATGCACCTGCCTCCAATCCATTATTACCCTTGGTGGTTATACACAGATAAGACCATAGCTTAATGTGCTTGGCTTATAGCACCTTTTGACATCTTCCCTACAGCAGACAGTTTCCCTGATACCCACTGCCCTATTTTCCCAATGGTTTTGTGAGCTTCTAATACCTATATCAAATTACACTTACACATTCCTGCTAGAAAGCTACTGGTTTCTATATGAAGCCTTATTGATTTATTGTAGTATATGAGTTAAGAATGGCATGTCAGTGCTGGTGTATTCGCAAATCAAAATCTTGACAACAGAATAGGAAGAATAAATATTGAACAGGCAGAAGGAATGTTCACTCTCCCCCAACTTCAATATCATTATCCTAGCTAATCTTACATATCATAGGAATTGGTCTTTTAAAACAACCTAATCACATGACTAAAAACTACAGTGATTTCCATTATGTAGCAAAACAGAGAAAGCAAGCTCATCCTGCCTTTCCTGGCCCTACGTAACCAAACTACTCTTACTCTTTCAAGCCTTGTCTCTCCCTGAGCTCTCTGTGCACCACAGCATCTAATTACACTCTGGTGACATACCCTAAGCTGCCCTGCTTTCCAGTCTTAGCTTTTGTCATTGTTTCGACTTATATTCTTTTAAGTTCTGTCATTTAAGGATGATAATGCTCTTCCCAAGAGCCATAGATCATTAAACAAATCCCCCAGTAACACGCATGAGAAACATCCTCTCAAGTAGTTGGTCACCATAGTCTAAGAGGCCCCTAAAAATAATATAGCCTATTTTCTTTGGTTGCCTCCTAGAATTTGAAGGACATAAAGCCACTGTACACTCTGGACACAGGACTTGGAGATCCTCAATTTCCACATGATGATACCGAAGCCTCAGTAGGTTACAACTGAGCTGTAGTGCTCCACAGGAAAAGCTACTCATGAAATCCAGGTCCATAAGACCTAGGCAAAATAACCCCCATGTTCTGTAAAGTGGTTTATAAAATGTTACTTCCTATCTAGGATATAATAATAATGAAGGAGAAGAGGGAGAAGGAGAAAGAGAAGGAGAAGGAGGAGAAGGAGAAGGAGGAGAAGAAGAAGAAGAAGAGGAAGAGGAAGAGGAAGAGGAGGAGGAAGAAGAAGAAGAAGAAGAAGAAGAAGAAGAAGAAGAAGAAGAAGAAGAAGAAGAAGAAGAAGAAGAAGAAGAAGAAGAAGAAGAAGAAAAGAAGAAGAAGAAGAAGAAGAAAGAAGAAGCAGTCATCATTGGGGTGGGGGGGTGGTAATGTAGTGGTTAGTAGGTTTCCAAGGTTTGTGGCTAGAGTCTTACACAGTCTCTCAGGTTGCAAAGCAAGCACCCTACCATTCTGACTTTTCCATACTGACTCCTTTTCTCATTTATTATTTTTTGGGGAACTGACATGCCTCTCTAAGTCTTTTTCTTCCACTTTTTCTTTTCTCCCTTCACTTCCATCTGTGTTTATCAGTGTTTTCATTAGTATGAGAAAATCAACTTAAGGGAAGAAGGATTGGTGGTGGCTTATCATTTCAGCGATTCTGTGTATGTCTGGTTAATGATTCCTTGGTAACACATATATTACAAATTCACTGAGGCTGAACCCACAGCCATAACATTCTAGTTTTTGCCCGAACCAAGCTCATCTAACAAACATACTTGATCTGTTTCTACACTTAGAAACCCCAGACAGAAGTTCACTGCCCTATTTGGTAGGTATTGTCCATAGAGAAACTTTCAGCAGAAGACCTGTAACAGCATGAACAGCAAGGCAGTAAACACACCATGAAAGAAAAATGCTCTCGATGTGAATGCAGGGCACAGGCTGTTCCAGTACCCTGGGAGAATGGACTTCGGCAGCCTGAGTTCTTTTGTCCATGCACTATTTAATCTATGAATGGCTCTCCAAAGTCCTGGGTGTAGATTTGGGTGTTAGAGATATTTCAGCAAGCATACGATCTCACAAATACAGACTCCAAATAATGAGGGCTGGCTGACTGAATATGACTACACAATATTCTATACTTTGTGTTTTGCTTTGTTTTTAATTTCTGAAGCACCACTATCTGGCATGGGGATTTTTCCAAAATACCCCTGCCAGGATGCAGAAGAGTACTGACCCAACTAAGAGAAAGAGAAGGGCACTCATGGAGACTCAACTACAGTCTCCCAACAGGACTACCTGTAATGAGTAGGAAGCTCAGGAGGTCTTGAAGGTAAGTTCTTAGAGGGTAAGATCTTGCATGACAAGAGTCAACTGCACACAATACGGCATGGGGATTTGTTAATATTAGCATAGGCTGTCACTGCAGCAAGCTGCAACAATGTCTGTGCCATGCCAAAAACATCCAGATGGAAGTGGAGAACTGAGCCGCTGCCACATGCTTCATCTGCACCGATGTCTTACAGAGACAGCCAGCATGGATCTCTGGGGCCTGGAAGAGCTGCCTGGGCAAGAAGCCAGAGGGGGAAAATATCACCAATATATGTTTAAATTAAATTAATTAACATTTATATAATTCTACGCAGGGTATAAGTAACATCTACCAAATATAGTGTCTTATTTAATCAGAACAATGACTCTATTAAATTGGGTATTATGCATTTGCCCAATTTTACACGCAACTTTTTTTTTAAAGCTCACAAAAATTTAGATCAAAGAGTTAGCATAGAATACAGTCCCGCTTTGAACTCTGGACACTCATGTAGTCAATGATAATAAGATCTTCTTAGACTGAGAACCTTTAATTCCAGTGAAACTCTACCCTGTACTTAGTCCTCTACAATGATGGGATACATTTTCACAGAATGAAAAGGCAAGATGGGGGTACGCATAGCACATATACTTGTATTTTCATGTGTATAGATACATACATCAATGTGTACACAGTATATAGTCTATGCTCCTACAAAGAACTAGAAAGCAAAAGAGAAAAGCAGTGTAAGGAGAGGGATAAATTGGATCTAATTGAAATTCAGGGACTTACATTCTATGAGGCCTTATTACTGCAAACATGAGCCCAGACAGGTTTTCTTACCTTCTTGGACTATCCACACCTAGCAAGGCATATGCTTCAGTAAAGACAGACAATAATAATCCAATATGTTTCTAAGATTCACAAGTTGACAACGTGAGGCAAGCTGCCAATTCTGCCACCCTGAAAATTACTCTAAGTAATGGGCCTGGTTTAAAAGTGTTACATTCCAGAAGGAAAGTCTTGGTTTATTCTTATTTCTAGAACCATTCTGGTCAACACAATTCTGTCTGACCCCATTTTCTTCAATATGTTCTTATTTATTTCTCAAACCTTCACTTTGGTCATATGTATCCCCTGGAGTAGTTCGCTAATGAGCCACAAAGACATGTACGGAGAGAGCGCTGAACCTGACATTGCCAATTTCTACAGACTGAGAAGACAGAACCAAAAGGTCCCTTCAGAAAATCAAGAAAATGATATCAAAGAGCAACACCAGAGACATGTGCAGAAAGTCAATTTGAGACAACCAGAGAAAGCAGGAAGGAAATAAGCCGGTTGCTTATGTGTAGATAGAAATTCCTTCAATCCCATGCTGCAAAAATGAATCAACACCTAGGGAAACTCTCTGAACACTAGTCCTCACTACACACCCACATTTTTGTCTACTCTAATCTGACTTAATTTTTTAATAATCATTATTCTCTGTGTATGCTCTGTGTGTATATTTGTGACCATGGCATAACATGTGCATAGTGGTTGGAATGCTAGCATTCCATATCTCTCTTTCTGCCTTCCCATCGGTTCCAGAAATTGAGTCATTGGACTGAAGCAGTGAGCACTTTCTCATGTTGAGCTATTTTGTAAGCCTATAAAATGATTTATTAAGTATCAACAGATACTCACTGGTATCAATATCCAAGCTCTTTTTATGTGCTTACAAATTCCATCCATACAATCAGAAAAAAACATAAACTTATAAGAAATAATCTAAATAGTCAAAATTGAAGATGATTAGAAACCACCTCAATTCCAAACTATCTGTCCAAACAGAATATAAAATTTATATACTGTTTAAATATTGTATTTTGAGTGCCAGGTATAACAAGGATTGTTAAGTAAAAATTTTCTGTAACTTTATGTAATTGTGAACATGAAACAGTAACCCTAGACATTTCTCAATGACAAGTATCTGTCTGTTGTTTCATATTAAACACTGTCACTGTCTTACATGCAATTATCACTGAATGCGCATGCCCCCAATATAAATAGTGTTTATATATAACCTGCATCCCCCTGAAAAACTTTACACCCTTCTAGCTCACCTGTAACATACAACCCCAAGGGAGAGCTACGTAATTAGCTATTGTGCTCTATTGTTCTGGGGATAACGACAAGAAAAGGGTTTATACATGTTTGATACAGATGGAATATGTTTTGCTCCCTGAAGTTTTTAAGTCCAAAGTTGGTTAAATCTATGGATGTAGAGAGCCAATCAACTTTTAATGTACACATTGCTTAAGGTTAGGGCTTCGGAAACTATAGCCTGCATCTTGGTTTTGTATATTTTGAGTTCTGGTATGACAAGGATTGTAAATGAATTGAAGAATGGTTTTTTATGGTTTCAAGTTATCTTTTTAAAATACTGATAAAAAGGTTGAGAATACAACAAAGACTACATGTGACCTGCAATTCCTAAAATGTTCAATCTATTGCCCTTACAGAAAAGGTGTAGTGATGTTGTTAAATGAGGAACTACAAATAAAATTATTTCATTTGCTTTTATTAATGAAGGTAGAACATATCATACACTGGAATTCAAGGATGGAGGGCTTTTATCTCATATGATGGCAATGACTGTCAGAAGTACATAAAGAACCAAAGACTGTTCTCAATTATGCCACAAATCAAGGGTGCTAGTATCAAACTGAAAACCCATTGTCACAGGTGGGGGAAATGGGAGAGCCAGCCAGGCAGATGGCACTCCTCTCTTAGCTCTTAGGAGAGACTTTTAAGTTTAGTTCTGTTTATATATGCAATTAAATATGCAATAGTAAGATACAAACACACTAACAATGCATGATTCCATGAACAAAACGCCAGGCCTGGTCTGCAACAGATCACGCCTGACTAATGCAAGCCTTGTTGAGTTACACAAATAAACATCCAGGAAATCCAGGTCATTTTTCAATTGGGCATCTCCACAGGTGTGAGGGTTACAGTTTAGTTGACCAGAAACTACCAAGACTACCAGGACTTTGTTTCTGAACATTGCAACCAAGCAAAGCAAGTATTCATAAATAAAAAAGGAATGTCACAATACCAATGCTTGGCCTGGCTGCCTTCTTCCTTAGAGCAAGTTTCCCATTTTCACACGTCAGTTCTTTTCTCCCAACCATAAAGGAAGAAGAGAAGGCATTCTCCAAAGAAACCCACTTCTTTGATATACAGCTTCTGGGATGAGACCAGCTAGCAAATTCCTCTTAACTCTTAACTCTGGCTCAGGACATGAGCCAGAGCACAAGGTCCCTGTCGCACTCGGGTTTCAAAAGCACAGCGTGATATATTTCTGTGGCATTGCTTCAAAACGTATTACCTCATCAATTCATTTCTGAAAAAGTCAAAATAGTGGAGGCAGTCTATTTTGCCAACATTTTGAATCAAAGCTGTTTTGAGTGCTTCGAGCATCAGAAAGCAGAGCCACTTAACGAGCCGTATCTTCTCCCAGCCTCGGTGAACACAACGAGCGTGTTCCCACGTTCTTTCAGTAGGTGAGTACCACAGGAACATAGACTGGCTGTCAGCTGTACCAGGTAGATGTCCTGAATGAAGGTCTAGGACTGACCAAAGCCTGGCACCTTCAGGGGTTCACAACCCGGAAGGAGATAAGTAACCAAACAACGGGTGCTAGAGCTATAACAGGGAAAGCCCACGGCTTTGTGAGCTTAGGTAAGCGCCACTCTGCCCAGACTCAGGGGGTAGGCTGTCATGATGGCTTCCTAGGCAGGTGACACCCCACACTCAACCCCCAAAGACAGAAACTGGACCACATGACTTGACATATATACCCACTTACCCAGGACACAAAATGTCTACAACACTCTGACTCTAGTAGGTAGCATGAGTTTTGAAGGATCCTGTCGTGCAGGAGGGGCTCCAGTCGGGCTATAGTTAGCTGTAGACAGAGGACTGATATAATTCACGCACACACACGCACACACACACACACACAGAGAGAGAGAGAGAGAGAGAGAGAGAGAGAGAGAGAGAGAGAGAGAGAGAGATCAGGAGGGAGGGGCTGATCTGATTTCATTGTTTGGGCTAAGACATGAAGGTTGCTGCACAGCATAAAGATTTCTAAGACCATCCCAAACCCTTGGAGAGGGCTTCTTTTCTTCCAGGCCTTTCACAGCTCCCTTCCAAGCAGGTACAGTGAAGGAAGGCCCCGCCCTGCTTCTCCTCACAAAGTAGCAGCACCAAGAATGACAGTCTAGCCGGGCGGTTGTGGCACACGCCTTTAATCCCAGCACTTGGGAGGCAGAGGCAGGCGGATCTCTGTGAGTTTGAGACCAGCCTGGTCTACAAGAGCTAGCTCCAGGACAGGCTCTAAAGCTGCAGAGAAACCCTGTCTCGAAAAACAAAACAAAACAAAACAAAAGAATGGCAGTGTAAAATGGGGGAGGTAGGGTCTCCAGTCCCAGGAGGCCAGCTTCTTTGTTGTCAGAGCAACAGAGCAGCGCACCTGATAAAAAGCCTTCCTGGGTCAACATCAGGTCCTAGGTCATCATTTTCTATACAGTGGCATCTTTACCTTGCCTAGTCACCAGGGCACACAAATAAGGAGGTCTCAGAGTGCTCCTGCATCCTCCTTAACCATACAGGTCTATGGGACAAGAGGGACCATGCTGTACCTACAAGGCAGAAGCTCCAAGCTTTAGTGAAGCTGGAAAGGAGGCCAGGGCAGAGCAGGAAGGAGGTCACCTGATAGCGTCTTGTTAAAGAGGCCGAAGCCCACAGTTGAGAGTTATTTTAGAATTTGCTATGTCATATGGCACAGCTTCACTCTACTGGGGTGAATTAGGCTAATTATGTCTTCAGGCAGGTGTTTCCCTAGTTAGGAGAACATAGAAATTGATAGCAAAGACAACAAAGTTGCAGGGGAAATAAAATGGGGGACCAGGACAAGATAGGACAGGGGGTGAGTGACAAAGGCCTCAGAGCATCCTGCGTGAAGCCTGGATGTTCATATTTCAGCAATGAACTCAAAGAGTAAGATGGAGTAGGCATATTAGTTGAGAGGCTTACGGGCAACCAGAGCTGGAGGGATCTTGGTTAACTCCTTTAGACTCTGTCTCCTCAGTTTACAGATGAGAAGCTGGGGACTCAAGATGTGAAGAGATGTTAAAGTAACCACCACAGGCTGTATGTGGAGGTCTGTCGCCCATCTCCCTTTTCATACCTGTATTTCTAGGCTCTGAAACAGCCCAGTCGCTTCCCTTGTGATTGCATTCAAGGCATGGTTCTGGGCTTTTCCCGCTCACTCTTCCCTCTTTCGATCAAGCCTCTGGATGTTTGTCTGTTTTACTCATGCTACATTCTTCTCTTAAATTACTTCTCTTTTCTCTTTCTGATAGCAAGGAATTCCCTTGCCCCATCCAAATAAAAAACATCAAAATAAAGCACCAAGATTTCATAGTCATTGACTGCAAGACCTAGCAGGTCAGAAACCAAGCCCCAGGGCTCTATATAACCCTTCCCCCGTCCCTTGATTTCTTCCTTTATTCAGGCTATTTGTGACAGTGTTACCAGGATCTTCGCATGGTTTCCCTGAGACTCCCCAGACCTTCTGATCTCTATGGAAAGAATTTAGAGAAGATGCACAGAGTAAAGACAGAGAGAATTTATCATGGTACAGAAAAGAGTACACTCTGGGGAGGCGGGGTAAGAGTGAACAGAGACTAGAGAGAGAATCCTGACAGTTTGCGGTTTAGGCAAGCTTATTATTTCTAAAGTCGCTTTTACAGAAGACTTCCAAGAGAGAGTTTCCTGTCTAGGTGATGGGAAGGCACATTTGGATTAACGAGGGCGATGGTATGTCCTCGGTCTTTACCAGGGTAATCTTCAACGCAGTACTCTGGGAACCAGGTTTGGACCAATGTATAATAGTAGCATCTGGGTGTTCAAGAAGGCCTGTCTCCATCTCCTCCGCAGGCCAGAGTTTTGACTTGGGCCTGATTCCTCCTCTGATCAGTAGTTAGGATCCCGTGGTCCACTAGCAAGTCTTATTTTTACAAGCTGTTTATTATGAGGATTTCATTCATCATCCCTACTGTCTCCAGACTGCTGATCTCTAAATAGAATCTAACAGTAGAGCAGTCATTTCCTCCCAGAGGAATTTGACTACTCACATAGAAACACTACTATTCTGACCTTTTCTTACTTTCTCCAGTGAAGGTCAGTTACAGCACTATCTTCTACAACAGCGTTTCCTGTTGACCTGAGCCCACATGGAAACTATACATTTCTTCCTCTCTCTCCCTCCCTTGTTTCCATTGTGCTGGGGATGAACCTAGGGTTCTGTATGTATGAAACATGTGACCAAACACAAACCCAAACTCTATTAACTGTTCTGATGAGAGAGAAAAAAATCCCAGATGTCCTGAAGGTAATTAAAATGGCTAGAGAGTAGGCAAAAGGAGGGACGGGTAACCAGCTTTGGGTCTACAACAAAAGGCTGCTTCAGTTACTCGGTGCCAACACTCTACTCGATTCCCATTTTGATCAGACCCCTTTGAAAACCCAAATCCACACAGAATCAGCAGCAGTTCCTCCTAAGGACCCCAGCTGGTCCTGGAGCTAGCTCCCTGTGCTCCTCAAAGCCTGCAGCTTTTCTCCGCAGACAGCGAAAGTTCAACACAAGCCACTCTTCCTTTTCTCCCTAAATGTTTGCTTTTCATGCTAGTTCAGAAGACGAGCTCTCTAGACCTGATGCTGGTGGACGGAGGAGTGGAGGAGCGTGGCCTAGAGCTTGCTGCCGCTTCTGACTAGTGTGTGGAAGCATTTGTTAAGCTTCCATTTCAGAGTCCCCCTGATCTCCAAGTGTGGGCTTACTGCTCCTTATCCCTGAGTCTTTCCCCTCTGATCCTGAAGTTTCTTTTTCTTTCTCCAACATCAATGGAGGAACTGAAAAGTAGTCAGGGAAAAAGACAAAAATAAATAAATAAATAAAACTCCAAACTTTGGCCTTAATTTCCTTAACAATTTAGGATTCTCTTGACCAGTACTTCCTTTGCTGAATTTCTAGTCAACAAATGCTCCCAATGCAGCTGAGGTTAACCCTGTCCTGACAACTGTTGATGCCCAGTGAGCTGAGCTCTCACTCCCTGCACCTCCTATGAATGGTCCAGGAGGTGTAGAGAAGCCCGTGAGGATAAAAAGAGAAAAAAAAAAAAGGTGACTTTTTTTCTAATCATGCCTAAGTCTGCCTTTTTTGTAAAACAGTTGAGCTGTTAAGTTCTATACCAAGGCACGTATGCACTTTGGAAAGGTAATTTGAAAGCGAGCTGAGCCATGACAAATAGGGACAGCTGGCCTAATTGAATCATTTGATCTAAGACAGCTCAACTTGGTTGTCCTCACTGCAGCCCACACGGATATTAGGGAGGGAATCATTAGCCATGAAATCATGTCGCCTTTCCCGACGACAGCGCTTTTGACATGACAGCAATAGCAGCCTGCCTTTCATTAGAGCCCTAGAAGTTCTGTGGTCTGTCAGGAAAACAGAGCACTTTGGAAAACTTTCACGTTCAGCCTCAGAAAGTCACGTTCCTCACGAGGCCCACAGAGCCTTTCAAAGAAAGACGGGGTATGTGCTGGTAAAGACAGCTCCCACTCAGGAGCCTCTGGGGGTCACTGACATTCACACCTGCTGGTGTGGTGCAAGACTGGCTCTACCTTTATATGGCTTCACTCTTTGCTGTGGCAGAACACATGGCAGTCGCAACTTAAATGGGGAGAGGTTGATTTGGGGCTCACAGTTCTATAGGCTAGGGTCTATCATGGATGGAAGGCGTGATGGGTGGGGCTCCGTCTGTGGTGGCAGGAGCTTGTGGCGGGGGTTTGTTATATCTTGGCATCTAAAGATGCAGATGGCCAGGCTGGAAGCAGCTGGTGACAGTCCTCAAGGCCCATCCTTATGACACTACATCTGCCAGCTAGCTCCATGTCCAAAAGGTTTCGCAACTGCCCACAACAGCACCACCAGCTGGTAGCCGAGGGTTCAAACACATGAGTGAGTGGGCAAGGATTCACATTCAAGCCAGTAACAACCATGCATGCTTTTGTTTGGTTGGTTGTTTGAGACAGATCTCATTGTGCGCCCCCCCCCCCACAAGTTGGCTGTGCATGCTAGTGTAGCACATGCTGACCTAGAGGCTATGGTCCTCCCTGCACAGACTCGCAGGAGCTAGGATCACACATTATTATGCTAGACTTCAGCTCTCCTCTTATGCTTCGGCTGTGATCACTCAGGAAAATGGGGTAATGATGAATATGTAATCTATAAAACCCCATAATAAACTACACTGGCATGTCACACATTTCTGACAGCTTCACTTTTGTTTTTTCGGAAGGGATGGAAGGGACCTGTTCACTGTTTCACTGGGTTTCTCAAAGGCAAAGACTCACTCGTGAGAGTGCAAGCAGAATGGCGGCCAGCGGAATGGCGGCCAGCGGAATGGCGGCCAGCAGAAAGCTGATAAAAGCCCTCCCTTCCATGCAATGCTGAAGACTTAAGGAAACACAGTACACCTTTAACCTAGTCCCTCGTTTGTGAATCTCTCTCTAAAAGCTACATATGGAAGCATTGACTCCAGGGTGCACACAGTTCTCAGGGTGCACACACAGGGCACACAGTGGTTGTCTCATTCTGGTTCACTCCCTGCTTCTCCCTGTCTCACAAACCCACAAAGTTTAACTTTAAAGAATTCAAAAACTTTAACACTTTCATCTTACACGTCTAAATCTGCCTGATTACTTTACAATTTTATCACCCACCACGACTATTCTGACTTGGACTTTTCAGTTGTGATTATCCTACGTCTTAGTCAAGGCCTTCCCCGAACTCCACATGTTGTACCCTCTTGGACAGCTTTAGACTCTGGCCTTTCTCCTTGCTGTAATCTCTTTCAATTTCCCTTCTCTGGTTTTGGAAGGATCTGATGAGTTCCGAGTGATCTTAGACACACTGTCAATGTCCCTTCCTCAACCCCCTCCTATATTTGTTACTGATATTCTTAGCTTACCCATTTCTTCTGCCCCTTTTTACTTAACCTAGTCTGGAACATTCTCAACTCTTTCTTTGTGTGCACTTGACAGCTTTTGTGCATCCATCCAACCTCTCTCTGTGTCTCTGTCTCTGTCTCTCTCTGTGTGTGTCTCTCTGTCTCTCTGTCTCTCTCTCTCCCATATCTCATTTCTCTCCTGATCCTGCATTATCAAACCTCGAAACTGCTACACCTCTCATACCATGTAGCACTATCTTTACATGTCCTAGAGAACAAACGAGATATGTCCCTGTCTCTTCAGGACCTACCCTACCCTTAACCATAGCATTTGACAGCTCACCAACAGGTATACATTCTGTTTATGACACATGAGACTAGACAGAGGCAGCATGCTGTTCTCTACAGAAGATAGGTGGTGTGTTGGTTGGAATGGTGTAAGTCTTCTGGAAATGGGTATAAGTTATACTGAAAAAAGAGGTGGCAAGAGGACTAACACATGTATCTGCCAGGAGGAAATCAGATAAGTGAAGGAACCCACTTCCTGAGCAGCCTTGTCATTCCTATGCAAGACTTCACCCATGAGTAACTAATGCTACTGTGCACTGAAGATGGAAAATGCTGTTCAAGCTAACTTCCTCTTTCCTATCTGTCAGGGTCTAGCATGCCCACCCTGCCCATTCTATGCCTGCAGTATGCTCACTCTGTCCACTGTAGGCTCTCTGTCCGTCCCTGTCCATTCTAGGCTTATGATTGGCTTCTTGCCTTATACCAGTATTGAAGGAGTGGCAGGCTGTGTCCCACCACCCAGCTCCCGCACGGCTAGCTTTACACCTGAAATAACAACACACAAATTGTATTAATTTAAACACTGCTTGGCCCATTAGTTCTAGCCTCTTAGTGGCTAACTCTCACATCTTAACCCATTTCTAATAATCTGTGTACCGTCACAAAGTGGTGGCTTACCGGGAAAGATCCTAACCTGCATCTGTCTCGGAGAGGAGAGTCATGGCAACTGCCTCATTGCCTTCTTCCCAGCATCCTGTTCTGTTTACTCCAGCTACCTAATTTTCTGTCCTATTAAAGGGCCAAGGCAGTTTCTTTATTAACCAATGAAAGTAACACATAGACAGATGACTCTCCTCCATCATACCAGGTATATCTGGAAAGAAAAACTTCAGAATCAAGGAGATCAGTGAAACCACCATGTAATCTCTTTAAACATTGTGTTGGTGTCCAATAATTAGGAATGACAGAAACCTGGGTAATGTAATCAGCTTCTTCCAAATTTGTGGTCTTGTTTTCATTTTCTAACAGTGCAAAAACCCTCTGATTTTTCAATGTTAATTGAATAATTGTACCTACCTTTGAAAAAAATGGACTAGGTTTCCCCCAAATATTCCCATTGCTTTTTCTTCCCTGACCTGCACTTTGTTCCTAATCTAACAGCATCTTGCAGGCCAGCTGCACCTGGACTACTGCAGGTTTCTCTCCAGAGTTGGTTCATATCTATAGGACCAATGAAGGCCAAGGAAGTCTGACCAGACCCAAGGTTGTCTAAGGATGTAGAAATAGAACAATCTAAATTTATATTATTATTGTCACCTAAAGGGAGTTAAATAAGTTAAAAAACAAAACTGTCAAACCCAACATAATATCCGGGAATCTCCACACACGTTCATTTTTTTTATCTTCCTCCTTCAGGGTGTGTGTGTGTGTGTGTGTGTGTGTGTGTGTGTGTGTGTGTGTGTTCATCAGTCTTAATATTCCAACCCAATAGATTTCAGAGGATTTCATCCATATTTACTTGGCCTTTAGTGGCACAGTACGTGATAGTGACAGGAACATGTGCCAGAGGCCATTTGCCTGATGCACTCAGGAACTAGAATAGATGTATTTGCCATGGAACAAAATATGCCACCCACCAAGTACCAGCCCTCAGGGTCCTACTTTCTCCAGTTAGGTCCTACCTCTTAAAGCTTCCAGAACCTTCCAAATATCAGCTGGTGACCAAGCAACCAACAAAAGTCTAAGGGGCTTTTTAAATATTAAAGTCATAACAGAACCCCATCCCCTTAGGAAGACCTGTAACATCTAATCTCTGAGATGAGAACCAGATCATTGGCATCCACATTTGATCTCAATCACAACTTAAACAGCAAGTCAAGACGGTAGTCAGTGTGGTCTCTGTTTATATCTACCTCCAAGTGAGGTAGCTGGGGCCTGGTGACCATCAAAATGTCCTACTAGATACCCCTGAGCCCTGGACTGTCTGCTCACAGGAATGTTTACAATACAATTATCCACGATGCTACAGTGTCTGTGAGCAGATATCCAATCATCCCTACATCACAGTACTGGGTGGTCACTAAGCAAATACATAAATGATTAAAGACCAAAATTTAGGTTGAGCTGTTATTTATACTCGTAGAACAAAGATTAATACATGCCACAAAAAGAGGTTTCTTCTCTAGTTCAGAAAATGGGGAATTTAAACAGCAATCCTAATCTATGACATTTGAAAGCAGAAAAGCGGGCAGTGCTGGTATGTAACTACAAACTCTACACACCACAGTCACCTGCCTTGAAATACTAAAGGAAGTCACAATTTACTTCCTAAAAGCTAAACTTCATTAAATATTAGTTTAATTTAATGTTTTCCAGATTAATTGAAGATTAATTTACACCCAGGCATTTGCACTGCCCAGGCAGTAGCTCTCGTTCCTGTCATCTCTATCATCTGACAGACAGCAGAGAGGGGGAAGTGCGCTGTCAGGAGGTACCATGATGGAGCAAGTAGGGAGAGATTTAATTAAACTGCGTTACATTATCATTTTCTAAGAAGTAAAAAACAAAACAAAACATAAATTTGCCAACAGATAGAGCTGTGTGCACATCAGCAAACCTGACAAGCAAAAACTTTACAGATCTTTGATTGGATATTAGTTACTTAGAAAACAAACACCTCAAAGATCCGAAAAAGCAGGGCTTACAAACAAACAGACAGGACTAAAATTCTAGGACTCAGCTTAGCCCATCCTTCTCATCTGTTAGTGATTTATATTCACCCCGAAACAACCTTTAGTTTTAATTAATTTTCAAGTAGAGTGAAAGAACCAATTGTTCATCAATATTCAGTATCTCCCCCCCCCCCCTTTTTCTGTCATTAAGACAGCTGTCATTCCAGAATTCTAGGAATTCAGAACTCAAGGATCTGGGGGAAAACATATAACCCCACATGAACTTTTGCTCAAATGAGATCTTACATGCACATTTGAAGACTGGTCGTAGCATAACCCCAACCCAAAAGATAATGTCCAAAGGACGCATCACCCACAAAGTGCTGCAAACACAATTCCATCCTATAATGTAATCTAACCACCCATTTTTACAAAGGAAAAAACAAAATTGGCAAGCCCAACAAATTGATCAAGTTACACCGATAAACTCATAAAACCAAGTGTGTGGGAACTCCGATCTACCCTCCAGGCTCCCTGTCAACTTCCTGCACCTGCAGCACCCAGAACAGCAGCTGAACTAACCACTCAGGCCAGAGAAGGGAACCAAGCTAAGCCTAAAATATGACCTTTGATCAGGTCTGAGGTCCTCCATGAGGAGACCACCTGCTAGTAATTCTTCTATTATTGCTAACATTTTAAAACGGTTTTTAAATTTTTAATTTTGCATAATTCTTTTTACAATGTCCCCATAGGACTGGAGAATTGTCTCAGGAGTTAAAAGCACTTGGTACTCTTGCAGAGAACCCATATTCAGTTCCCAGAACCCACATGATGGCTCACAATCTTCTGTAACTTCAGTTCCGGGTATCAAGAGTCCTCTTCCGAACTTTAAGGGTATCAGGTACACATACGAGCATGCAGACAAAACACTTATACACATAAAAAATCTAAAAAATGTAAAGGCTCCTCTTCCACACCTTATCAATCTTATGTATGACCACTTCAATTTTCCTTGAATATTCCATCTGTGTAGAATTCAATTTCTTTAAAATTATTTCATTTATTATTGTGAATACATGTGTGTAGTTGTATACAGGTGTGAGCACACACATGCACAGTGCATATGTGGGAGTCAGGGGGAGACTTTGGGGAGTCTGCTTTTTCCTTCCAGAACTGAATTCCTGGGATCAACTCAAGGCATCAAACTTGGCAAGTTTCTTTATCAGCTGAACCCCCTCACCCAACCCTAGAACTGCATGTCTACACTTCCTCTTACCAAACTGCTAGGGAAGGACATTGAAGCTGTGATTTTATTCCACATTCTCTCTTTGTAGACAGTGTTTATATTGTCAAGGTTGTCATTTCTGTAATGATAATCGCATCTGTGCTCCTTGATTCTCAACTGGCTGACTAATGTTTATCTATCCCCATTCTAAAACCATCCAGATTGTTCTCTGACCCCCTCCTTGTCTTAGATTTCATAGGTTACATTTAGTAATAGTATTTATTTATTTATTTATTTATTTATTTATATTTGCCTGCTTGTTTTTCCTTATCCTATTCAGAATTCAAAGCCACTTCTGATCAACAGCAGTCTTTCTTGAATCTATTAATGCTGTCTTCAAAGATGTCATCCTCATAATCGGGAGGATTCTGGACTTAGATGTCCATCTTTAGTATCTCTTGCTGTTTTACACATTGTATAATGCTCTCCTTTTGCATTGCATTCTAGGGACTAAGGCATTGCTCTTTCTACCTTCCAGATGATAATCTCCATCAATAGTTTTGCTAATTTTTATCTGTTAGTCCATCAGTCATTGCTTCTTTTTCTTTTAATATACCATTAACAATAGATTGAACTCTTTTATGTATGCATATCTTCTTAAGTCTCTTAAAAAAAACCTTTAGTTTTCAAAGCTGTGTTGTCTACCTTGAAGCAAGATAATTCTTTTTACCTGGTTATTTTTGTACCTATCCACCACAATCCTCACTCCCCAACACATACACGCAGATATTGCAATGTTGACAAAGCTCAGAGTAGAGCGGTGTGTAGAACAACTCCCACCCAAACTCAGCAGGTCTCCATCAAGATGGGCATCCCTGTTGATCAGTGACTCTGCCTCGGACATTTGTCTTACAGAAACAGCACCAGGATCCTCCTAGAAGAGTGTGTCTTTACTAAAAGCCCCTGCCTTGATTGCCAAGGTGTGACCTAGCAGGACAGAATAAACAGAGTATCTAAGTGAGCTGATGCCATTTCTCTTAGCATATGTCTTGGGAGACCCCATTGTATGCACGAGAGAGTGGGCTGCAGACAGGTCCAGAGTCATCTGAGTCTACAGCGAAGCAACTGTAAAGAGTGTCCCATACCTGTCCAAATAAAGAGGGTGGGAAATTTTTAACAAATTCATTTCCTAGATGAGTTTCCCCCTTTTAATTTATCTAGTATCTGCTGTGGCAGTTGTGACTCAAATACTCTGCTCTACTTTCTTCCTGAGCTCTATTGCTCACCCATGGACCCTCTCCAGAAAGCTCACATGGAGATCTGAGAAAAAAGTCCCGAAAGTGCCCACTTCCGACTGTGGCAACTGAAGGACCATGTGCTCTAAAGTGTTTCTCCATTCAGTGAGGAGGCTTGGCTTAGCCCAAGGCTTCCTGGAGTAGAACCTCCTCGTAGCCAATGGGGTTCATGAGGCAAGAGCCAGAGGTAAATGTTTGCACTGTGGAGACACTGAAATCTTTGTTACCCAAACATGATGTAGTCTGTCCTGACTAACAAATGATGCAAAAGAAAAACCGAGGAGAAACGGTGATATAAATAAGAAGTTAGCAAGGAAAGGGAATCATGTGATGAGGGATGTCAAATAAGTGGGGGAGGGGAGTACACTGTGGACATCAGGACAAAATTTCAGTAGAATTTTGTTCCTCACTGACAATCCTTCTAGCAGTCTAGAAGCTCTGCTCTGCTTCAACAATCTCCTTGCATCAAAAATGCACACACAAAAACATCTCATCACAAAAGTATAAACCTGGAGTGTAGATCCAAATGCATATTACAATCAGAGCAAAATATTTACATGATGTAAAACATTAAATAAATAAACCATTAGAAAATTCCTATTGAACTGAGCAAATGGAATCCAATGGAACAGCTGTTAATATTATCTTCCCCCATAAAGAGAAACCTTGATGACTCATTTAGAGCTTCATAAATTGTAGCCTTTCTCATGCGCAGTATAAACATCTTTCCATCCAGTCTGCCATGTAGTATATACCACTAGATTCAGGTTTGTATTGTTAGCAGCTCAAGATCTCTGCCAGTGTTTCCTCAACAAATACATCTCCAGCCTCAGGACTGTACAACTCAACCAGGCAAATCTGCCAAACTCGGGCTGAAATATGTGAGAATAGTAATAACAATATAATTACTAGTTGTTTGCTCACGGGTCAAATACAGGAGAGTATTCTTTGAATATACATGCATATATGTATGTATACTATACATTATAAAAATCATGAGTTAGCTCTTCTTAAAAAAAATTGACCAAAGTAATTGACCATGTGTATTTCCCTGCAGCTGTATCTGTCTCCTCTTCTTTGTCTGAGACAATCATTTATTTACATTGGTTTTATCTCCTTAACTTCACTGTTTTAATGACCATTGAGAAGAAGCAAACCGGACCTCGTCCTTCAGTATCATATCCAGTGAACTGTTCCCTCCATGGCTTGTGTTTCCCTATCTAAGGGATCTTCTGTGAGAGCCTTGTTCTCTTCAAAGACTGGTGACTGCTCTATGAAGCAGGCAAACACCTTACTAAAAAGAGAGAAGTATTTATGTGTGTGTGTTTATCTAATACTTGTGTTCTTTGCACACTTTGGATGCTATAACAGGACACTGGGACTGGATAATTTATAAAGATAAGAAACAATTCCTTACAATTGAAGACTGAGAATCACAGATCGTGGGGTGGGCATCTGGTTAGAGATTCTTGCTGTATGTTTACATGGAAGAGAGAAGAGCAAGAAAACACAAGACTAGGAGAAGGCAAAGGGATCCAAGCTTGTTTATAACCTGTGTACTCCCTCAAAAAGGACACTAATCAAGCCAGGAGGTGGTGGTGCATCGTTAATCCCAGCACTCGGAAGGCAGACGAAGGAGGATCTCTGTGAGTTTGAGGTTAGCCTGGTCTACAAAGGGAGTTCCAGGACAACTAGAATTGTTACACAGAGAAGCCCTGTCTCAAAGAAAGAAAAAAAAGAGTGAGGGGGAGGGAGGAAGGGAGGAAGAAAGGAAGAAAGGAAGGCAATTACTCTATCTATAAATACAAAGTCCTCAAGACCTTGGAGTTCCCACCTCCTAACACTGTTAAACCAGGAAGTTTCCAAAACATAAACTTGGAGACTTATAAAAGCCACAGCGTCAATAATACTATCAGGGTGAAGAGCAATAATCTTTGTAAATGTTTGTGTTTGAAACTGGGCAGAAAGAAAAGGAAACTCCTGTGGCAAGTTCTGCCATAACTGTTTCAATAAAGGTACTGTTTAAACTATTTATCAAAGGATGTATTATTAATTTTGAGCACTCGTGAATACTTAAACTGTAAGGGTTTACATTATTTTGGGGAGATTAAGATTTGAGAAACCTCTCCAAGTCCATAAAACCGCAAGCAGCCCTTGCTAACCATTACTTAATGTAGAAAGAAATTCCTACCAATGAGAAAGGTGATGGCCACAATATAAAACAGAAATTCAAGTCAAGATCCCAAGCTACACTTCTACATCTAGATTGTCACAGCTGTGAAATCCCCCCCTTCAAAACCACGTACAGCCATGCCAGAAAACAGGGTTCTCTTATAAGATAAAGACCAGATAGCAAGCAGAACAATACCCCATCTAGTCTCCCACACTTTCTTAAAATAAGTGTAATCATATGGTAAGAGTAAAGAAAAAATTGTATAATTGATATAACCACGCTGGAGAAAGGATGCTGTTATATAGTAAATTTGAACATACACATTTCTCCCAATAATTCTACACTTAAAAATATGCCTTGATCGAGGTTAGGGAGATAACTGGGTGGGGGAAAATGCCTGCTAAACAATCATGAGGACCTGCGGCAGGTGTGGCTGCTCACATGCCTGCAACCCCTGTGCAAGGGGAGAGGGTTGAGTGAGGGTAGAGACATCAAGATTTCTAGTGCTTGCTGGTCACCAACTTAACTCTAGGTTCAGTAAGAGACCTTATCCCAAATTAGTAACGTGGGAAGTGACAGAGTAGGACACCTGACATCTTCCTATGGCATCCATCGGCACAGGGTATGAACACATGCACATTTGTACATATGCCATACATATACAGCGCACGCACACACACACACCTTGTCAGGTTCTAAAAGTATATAGACATAACATTGGCACAAGCAGGGGACATGCACAACAGTGTTCTTGGAAGCATAATTTGTGAGAGCAAATACTCAAAACTGCTACACATAGAAAAGTAAATGTGTGTTAGATGATTGCAAAATTTAAAAAGCAAACAAATAATATATAAATATGAATTCATTAATATAAACATCAAACCCTAGAAAATCAGAGGAATACACTGTTTAACCATATAATCATATGGAGGAGAACAAAAGAGAAGCAGAATGATTCACACAAAATTTATTATTTTAATCATAGTTGCTCACAGAATGAAGAAAAACATGGTTCTGGATGTAAACACGGTAGAAGACTGATTTCCCTAAGATTTTGTGGCAGGAAGTATATACATGGGCTAGTCCCTAGTCACATAGATTAAACTCTTTTGTAACTATTTCAAATAAAAAGATTTGATTTGCTATGTGAAATAAATTCTTTCTAAATTCTCAAGGAATTTTTCTCTGAACTCCAGACTTAGCTCCTTTTAACAAAATCCAGGTCGGCAAACAGGCCGTCCATGCAGACTTTAGAGAAAAATTCTTCCTAAGAAGCAATAGGTGCTGTTTCATGAGTTATCAAGACTATTATCAGAAAGCTTAGGAACCTTTAAGTAACAGCAGAGACCTTCCTGGAGTCAATCCCATTCAAGATACTTCATGATCAAAATATGCAACTGGGTAGGGTTAACTTTAAGGAAATTGTAACATAGAAAATAAACCTTTGATGCATTATAATTTATAAATTCATGTGCTAGTGTGAATTGATTATGCATACACTTTGTGTGTTACAGTCTAGCACATAGTAGGAATGTGCTATCATTTATGGGAATTGATACCTGATAGATTCAGAACAATGCACACAATGTATGACAAGTGGGACTGAAGTGTTTGCTAGCTTGGATGCTAACCTGTGGGTACTTCTCCCAGTACAGTCATAGCCACCGTTTCCTCTGCTGGAACACTTTCAGGCAACCAACGTAGTGCACTTGTTAAGTTAATGACAAGCCACGCACCCTGAACACCTGCTGCAAGACAGAATTTTCTTGTTACTAATGTAATCCGAGCGTGTTGTCTAGAGCAGACCCACTCTGCATGAAGCATGTAGCCAAGGAGAGAAAGGCCTGGAATGGAATATTCAAATAGGAAAAAGTAGGTGGGCGGCTACATATTGGTGAAAATGGAACATCATGTAGAGAAATGTGTTCCTTCTCTTTGAATTTACATCTTGTACACTAATCCTATAATTAATACTTGGCCATAAGCAAGACTTCATAAAATGACTTTGGGGAGAATTTCCTAATTTGTTGATACATGCAGAGCTCCTTGCCACCAAATTCTGGCCAAGATATATGACATCTACAATGGCAAAAGAATATAGAAGTTGGTAATTTGAGTGTAAGACCTTCACCTCATAAACCCATTGGTTTCTGCTGATTCTCTTGGCCTTCATTCAAGAAGAGCTGGCATGGGCTGTTGCCTAGCAACAGCATGTAGTGCACTTTCCTACTAGCCCATAGAAACACTGTCTCTCCGGACCTCACACCACTCAGCATCATATTTTTGTTAATTGCAACAATCTCTAAGGAAATTTTTATGCACCCCTTCAAATAAGTGCTGGAAGAAGGCTATTTAGCACTCAGCCCTTTATCAAAATGTGTTCTTGGCTTAAGAGGGACCAGCAAAAGAAGAAGCATGCATTGTCAACCCCCAAATTCTGACCAGTGTCACAGGAAGGTATATAATCATATCCATTATTGACAGCTGCAACATAGGCTCTTTGAACAAAGTATGACAATTTAACACCATCCATGTATTCATCAAAATATTTAGTTAATGTTTTCCATTATATTGTCCTAAGGGGTATAGGAAACACTATCCCTAACTTCCTGGATATTCTTTGATGCCCCTATAGACCACAAAATCATCAATAAAAGACATTCCAAATTGATACATGCAAACTAAAAGTGAGGCCCTGCATTTCTGAGCAAAGAGATTTTCAAGGTGGCTAGAAAAATGGCTCAGTAAAAGAACCTGTACTATTTTTGTAGAACACCTGAATTTGGTTCCCAGCATCTACATTTGGCAGGTGAAAATTGCTTGTAACTCCAGCTATAGGAATCTGATGCCTTTTTCTGGCACCCACCCATACCTGTTCATGTATGCATAGATGTGTGTTCCTTTTTAATCTCCATATGAACCAAACATCTATTTCTAAAATTAAGAAGAAAACCTAAATCCAAGGAACCAATCTGATCAGGAAGGTCTAGAAGGGCCCCAGGTTCCATCACCACCTTCCTGGCACCACACAGAGAAAAGGAATTTTAACAAACATTACAGCCTGCTTCTCATCTTTAATCCCAGCTGGATGCTTGTCCCATCAGGTTTTCTCTCTTTTTCTGCAGAGATGGAGTCCTACTATAATACTTAGCCTAGCGTCAAACTCACTGTAATCTTCCTGCCTCCACCTCCTAAGAGAGAGGCTGAAAGGTATGGGTCACACCTGGTTCCTTAAAACTTTTTCATTGATGATATGGGATTCCCCTCTGTATGCTATAAATATGTTTTATTACCACTGCTTAATAAAGAAGCTGCTTTGAACCTATAGCAGGGCACAATACAGTCAGGTGTAAAATCTGATATATAAAGAGAGTAGGCAGAGTCAGAGAGATGCCATTGTAGTCACTGAAGGATAATGATGTCCACAGGAGCCCACCATACCATTGCCAGTAGGCCGTGACCCCCATTGTGATGCACAGATTAGTAGAGATGGGTTAATTTAAGATATAAGAGCTAACTAGCAATACACCTAAGTGATTGGCCAAGCAGTGCTTTAATTAATACAATTTCTGAGTGATTATTTCAGGTCTGGGCAATTGGAAAACAAATGAACAGTCCCCACCTACAAATTGGTGCCAATGTGGGCAACTATATTCACATAAAACCTGAGAGAGCTTGGAAAGAAATGAAGACACAAAAAACAGAGTTTAGCACAGCTTCTTGGTAGCCACAATTTTTTTCGGATGGGCTCTGTTTGCTAATGGCAAGCAAGGGCACCATGGCTCCTTTAATAGAGGTCTTCCTGACTCAACTGTAACAGCAAAAACTGTGCAGCTCCTTTTAAAAGGTTTTCTTGTTCATGCTAGTTGAATAAACAGCTCTGGCTCTTATAGGAGGCCAAGATCTTAAATGAGGTCTGTGAGCAGCATGTTACAAATTGCTAAATGATGACAATGACCCACTGCAACCCTGGATCTGGAGCAGCATGCATAGCTCTCAGAGGTCATGAACATGCCTCTGCCATGTTAGAAAGGGCAGGGCAAGCAGGCAGGGCCTCAGAGTTGGTCCTAGCAATGTCTGCTTAGCATTAAAAAACACTCCTGGTCAAAAATAATTACAGATATGCACAAAATAAAGACAAATTCAGATGTAAAAGACTTCTAAATGGGTCACAGAGTCAGGTAAATGTATGTAGGCTTGAGAGAGAGGGGAAGGAAAGAGTATAGACAGTCATAATATAAGAGTACAGACATAGATTAAAGGAGTTAAGATAATAAAATAAATATTGAACTTGTAGAAAAAGTAATAGAGTAAGGAAAATAAGCCATGAAAAGAAGAAATACACACAGAGCATCTAAATTATGTATATGTTTTCTTTGAATTTTTTGACTGTGAATGAGATAAGTACAGAGAGATATTTTGTTGTACAGGCTTCTAATTTAAACCAATATATTTATTTTAAAGGTATCTTGACTTCAAAATTTGGGTCCAAGGATTTGTTGCTTTGGAAAAGAGGATCTGCTTTTGTTTCCACTGAAGATGAGAGCCTCTGGATTCATTCCAGACTAATGTGTTTTGATTAAATAAGCCCTCCCAAAAGGTCCCCAAGAACTCTAAAAAATACTTTGCCCAAAAAGAGCAGGAAACAGTTTGAAGAAAACTACACCCAAATTCCTTAAATGATTGTTAATAAATGTTTGTTTATATTTATAGGGGGATATGCTTAGAGATAAATACTTTGAATTGGTGAATTCTATGGATAAATACTATGGACCTTGGTTTATTGTTAAAAATTTAAGATATATATGTGTGTGTGTGTGTGTGTGTGTGTGTGTGTGTGTGTGTGTGTGCGTGCGCGCATGTGTATATATCTGCTCTTGTTTAAGGGATTGTATTTGTGCAGTTCACCTAAAAATAGATAGTCATCTAGAATAGTCAAGCTTGTAGTCATGTTAGTTAGGTTTTCTAGATTACAGAGATTATATTTCAGATGGATAGGTATTCTTCAAATCTCTCAAAGACCTACAGAATATGACATTTAAAATGTTTTAAGAACCTAGGCCTTTTCATGACAATGAGACACATCTGCTGCTGGCAGTACCAATCTACTTTAAGAGGAAGATGGACATTGAAGAGGCTACTTATGGTGTTTGCTAGCCATTTGGGCAAGAAACTGCTCTTGCCTGAACTACTTGATGCTATGCTGTATGAACTAGACATGCAGGACCCACAGAAAAATAACTGCTCAACTTGCCTAAAGGTGAGACAGTCCTTCAGGGTTCCTACTTCATGAAAGAGTCTGCAGAATTAAAAGAAAGTGACTGACAACCTGCTAATATAGACAGAACTGTCTTTGAAATTTCTTGCTTCATGGAAAGGTCTGCCAGATACTATGGACCAGTAGGCTGAAGATGGATGCTCCAAAGTTACAGAAGAACTTTGGGTGATTATTCAGGAAATGAGATGTCTCTGTCAATTCTAGAGTTTTGGAAGTTGCTTATAATGCACTTCCTCTTAACTTAGGTATCATATCCCTCTGGGGTCTTTGAAGAGTTGAAGAAAGATAGTTATAGTTTTCCTTAGTTATGATAAAAGATAAAATAGATGTAAATATTGTAATTGTAATTCTTGCTTGATCCCTATTTTGTTATATGTAATTTTACTATGTTAAAGTTAAAACCTTTATTTTTACTTAGACAGAAAAGGGGAGGTGATATAGGATTCCTCTCTGTATGCTATGAATATGATTTATTAGCATTGGTTAATAAAGAATTTGTTTTGGGCCTATAGCAGGGCACGATACAATCATGCAGAAAATCTGATAAATATAGAGAGGAGGTGGAGTCAGAAAGATGTCATGTAGCCACCAAAGGAGAAAGATGCCTGTGGGAATTTGCTGGAGCCTTGCCAGTAGGCCACAACCTTGTGGTGATGCACAGATTAATAGAGATGGGTTAATTTAAGATATAATAACTTGCTAGCAAATTTGCTAAGTGATTGCCCAAGCAGTGTTTTAATTAATACAGTTTCTGTGTGATTATTTCAGGTCTGGGTGGCTGGGAACAAAGAAGCAGCCTCTGACTACACATTGAAGCATAAAAGAAGCAGTATGGAGCTCTCTGAAACTTTCCCATTTCAAAAATAAAATATAATAACAATTAGAAAGTAATGTCATCTCTTGATTACATGTCCATTTTTAAAAAAGAAAGAAAGTTTTAGGAAGAGAGAGGAAGGTAGAAGAACACTCATTGCCTTGGCTCTTATACACTAATTTCGTTTCTTCTTGTGGCTTCCATTGTGTAAGCCACATCAGGTGGAGAGTTAACCTGAAACAAGGTGAAAGTTAGTTCTGTTTGTTATTACTTAGATAACTTAAGAAACCCACTTATCCCTAACCCCAGAACAAATACACGCTCCACGTAGAACTTGCTGAATTCAGGGAGCCACCATTAGAACTCAGAAATTTTCCCCAAATCCTATGTCAAATCACATTTACACCAAAATCTACACCAACCTTATCAAAAGAACTCTTGAGTTCTGATCAACCCCATGCATACAAGCCACAGTCATAGCAGGGTTTAAAGCACCAACGTTCTTCTCACAGTTTCCTATTAGATGGCCTCACATTGAATATGTTTCTTTGTAAATAGAAACCAACTGGGTTGAGTGGACGCTCTAACAACAGCAGTGAAAATGGAATATACTAGAAAGATACTCTAATATCTCTCAACCTTGAAAGTAATCCAGTCATGGGAAACGTCCCATGCTATGGGTTACAGATGTTCTGGAAGCTTTGTCTTTTGAAGTTCTGCCTCCAGTAGGGTGACTCCTCCCAGGCTTCAGTTCTATCCACCCAGGCCATGTAAGTCAGCTACCCATTGTTTAAATTGCTGCTGCTACGAAATAAAGTTTCAGAATCCTCATTTCCAAAAAAGCTTTCATCATTTTCAAATTATAGGACATTTCAGTGGGCTTTTTTTCATCTTTATGGCCAGTGTACAGTTTTCACTATCGCAACCAACCAAGACGTAGAAAATCATCTATATGCCAAAGTACCTGAAGCCCCTCTTGCTCTTCCCAAGTGAGTCAGTTAGAGAACTCATACCAAGAGAATGTCACCCTCTCCCATGCTCGGAGCCACAGCAGTGATCCCGCCAATGCTACCTCTGGCCTTAGGAACACTGAGAGAGCCCTCCTGCCTGGCTGTACTTCTCATTTACTGTGGAATTACATGGAGCCCCAAATACCATTACAATGGCAACTATATTTTCAAAAACTGTTTTCCTATTGAAGTACCTGCATTAATTCAGAATTTTCTGTCCCCAGGGCCGAGCTATCCATGAAAGCTGAAATATAAGAGATTTCCCTTAGGTAAATATATACATATATATTTCCAGAATGAGGAAAGGTAGGTGGCATATTTGGATAACCCCTGGGAAGTGACAATCATGGTGTCATGACCTATTCCATCCCAACTCCCCCCTGGCCAGAGAAAGCAAAATTCAAACACAGAGGGCATTTCCTCCTATTACTCTTGGGGTTTTAAGAGGAGATAGTCCTGCAGGATTGGCAGAAATTCAAGAGGGGTCTGACTTAGCTTCCATGGCAGCCTTAATTCCTGTGCCAAGCAACGCAGCCAGAAGCTAGTAGATGGTGCAGCCTGATAAAATGTGCGGCAGGCATAAGACCAGGCCAGGGATTCAAGGAGAATCAACAACAACCCTCAGGAGAATGGCTGGGTCTGTGGGCGTGTAAGAGCTCAACCAGAACAGGCGAAGTGTTCAGCTGTCAGTGTGATAGTGCGCTGTTGTATATATCACAAGTACATCCATACACCACAAAGACACAGACACACATACACAGAGAGACACAGATACTCATACATACACTAAAGGACACAGACACACAGACATCCACACACTGACACAGATGCACAGACACACAGACACATACACAAACACAGAAAAACACAGACACACACACATACACAAACACAGAGAGACACAGACACACACACATACACAGAGACACACACAGAGAGAGATAGAGACACACACATAAACACACATACATATACACACACAAATACTGACACAGACATACAGACCACACACACACACACACACACACACACACACACACACACACCTCATAAACCTAACTCTACAGCCTGGTCCTCTGATCGTCCCGACTGATAGTTTAAGCTTCCTCCACTAGGCTCCATCCACAGAACACTTCCTCTCTGCAGCCATCCCTCAAGGGTGATCCATGTCTCGGTGCCTTTGCATTGGCATGGCTCTTGTGGGCCCTCTTGTCTTCACGGCAGATGTGATTCTTCTATTGGGCCTAACTTGGTATAGAATAAGGGCATATGTCCGCTTACAAATCCTATGTTGGTGCCCTAATGTGGTAGCATTAAGAGGTGGACAATATTAAGAAGCAACGGCTCAGCCCTGCCTCAGCTCTCTGCATGTACAGATGAAGCAAGTGGGGCCCATCACACAAAAGCTCTGATGGTGTCTTCTTGATTTTGGACGTCACGGCCTCCAGAACAGTGAGGAAAAAATGCTTGCTATTTAGGCCACTCACCCTATGCTAACCTGCTACAGCAGCCTGAATAGGTGAAGATGTAACCTGGCCTCCTATGAAGACTCCCTAGTCTCTCAGCCCTGAGACACTGCCGGATCCTATTTCTGTGTTTTTACTGCACCTTGCATTTCTCCGCAGTAGGAGTCACCAGGTTTTCGTTTTCTTTACTCTCACAACAGACTACATGCCTCAGCCTGCTTGCCTTTCCCTTCCTAACTTTGAATACAGTGCCCAGGTAAGAGCAGGAGCTCCTGAGGCTTGTTCAGTGAATTTAAAGAAACTAATAAAACAGACTTTTGTATTAGGAAGTCCAGAAAGTGCTCCCATGAAGGCTTAGTTTGTAGCAGGTGCTGAACTATGTGTTTTATACACAGTCTCATCTCACCCTCCCCTCAACACTGCTCAGTGTGTTATCCGTGTTCAGTACCGACACCTGATCCAAGGCTCAGAGAGGACAAAAAGGCTCATCCAAGACCACATAACAGAAAGCAAAGGGACAGGGGCTGAACACATCTCTTCCAGCCCCAGCTCTCTAAAGTTCTTTCTAAATGGACTCTACTCCTTGCAGTGAGTTTAATATTCACTTTAAAAAATGACGCCATGTAAAGAAACCACATTTTACACTTTATCAACATCCCATAGCTTAACAGCATCCATTCCCATCAGTCACTGAAATTGTCAGTCCTAGAGGGAAGCAGATGGAGTGAAGAGGAAACTGAGAAGGATGGTGTCATTGTCCCTACCTTATCAAAGACAACCCTCTCCACGTGAATTTATTCTTCAAATGAAGAATAAATGTTGGAGTCCACTGTGAAACAGCAACTCTAAAGAATAAAAACAACAGAGTGACTTCAGCAAAGACAAATAAAATGCTTTTAATGAAGGATGCATTTTTAAATGAGACGAGCTTTCTAGGCACTATTGGGTGTTTTATTGGGCTACCATAGGGAGGGCTGCACTTGACAAAGCCTTTCTCTACAGCGTGGACACATTAGGAGGTTGTCAGAAAAGTCGAGCTTGTGGTGATGATCTCTTTCTGAAGGTGTTCAGAGTCACCAATTAATGAGTTCTCATATTATTCTTTTATAGCTGGGGGCGTCTGGATGGGGCTCCAGTTCAAAGCAACCCTGGTTTGTGTGTCATTCATTCAAACTCTTGGAGACAGCTCTTGCCTCAACCTTATCTACTCCATTTGCCCGTGAATTCTAGAAACCTGAACCCCTTAACCAATGGACTAGCTAACAAAACCTTTAATTATTCTTAAGTAGCGCTCTGTTTACTGCAGCTACATCAAACTTCTAAGTATAGCCTCAAAACTTTTGGGTTGCCAGTCTATAAGAAGCTCTGCTAGACAAATGCCCATTTGTAAAGTCACAGGTAGCGTGGAAATAAAGAGTGCATCTTCTTTTAGCTGAATCATAAAAGCATAAAAATTGTACATATTAATATAGTATCCTGTTATTTTGATACATAATAAATGACTACATAAGTAATTAATGTTTAAATCAAGTCAAACATGCTCATCCCCTAAAATATTATTTTCACATTGAACTCCTTTCTTCTTTTTTCTTGAATGATACAGCACCTAATTTACAGGCACCCATAGCCCAGTCCCCAACACAGCTTCTTTTCCCGTCCACCTGCAACTAACTGCCCACTGGTTAATGCCTCCTGCATTTCTTCCCTGCCTGGCACCTGGTCGCCATCTTCCTACTCTTACCTCCTTGAAAACAACCTTTCTGATTGCACATGTGAAGTCACGTGTCCTTGTCTTTCCATGTCTGGTTTGGTATAATCATTTCTAGCTGTAGTTACACTGTCACAAGTCACAGGGTGTCCTTCTTTCCACGGCTGAGCAAGGTTCTATTGTATGTGCACCACACGGTCTTCTTCCTCTCGTCAGCTAAGGAACGCTTACCTTGTATTTTGCTGCTTGGCTATTGTAAGTTGTGCTGCAGTGAACAGGCATTACAGATGCCCCCTCTGTATATCAACTTCATCTTCATTGGATAAGCACCTAGGAGTGGAACAAGTAAATCAGATGGTAGATCTATTTGCAGTGTCTGAGGGACCCTCCATGTCCCTTTCTATAACGGCAGCACTAATTTATGCTGCAACGGTGTGTAGGTGTGTAGTGGAATGGCTCCCCTCCTCCATGTATGTCCGGTCCTTGTCACATTCAGTTTTTTTTTCTTTTATTATTATTTTTTTTTATTAAAAATTTCCACCTCCTCCCCGCCTCCCATTACCTTCCCCTCCCCCACTCCCTTCCCCCTCCCTCTCCTGTCCAAAGAGCAGTAAGGGTTCCCTGCCCTGTGGGAAGTCCAAGGTCCTCCCCCCTCCATCCAGGTCTAGGAAGGTGAGCATTTAAACAGGCTAGCCCCCCCCCCAAAACCAGTACATGCAGTAGGATCAAAACCCAGTGCCATTGTCCTTGGCTTCTCAGCAGCCCTAATTGTCTGCCATGTTCAGGGAGTCCGGTTTTATCCTATGCTTTTTCAGTCCCAGTCCAGCTGGCCTTGGTGAGCTCCCATTACATTCAGTTTTTTAATAGCCATTTTCCTTATGAGGTGATATCTCACTGTGTTGGTTTTGATTTGTATCCCCTGAACAATTTGTCTTGTTGAGTATTTCTTATTGGTAATGTTGGAATTTTTTATGTACCTGTTGACTATATAAATATCTTTTTTTAGGAAATGTCTTCCAAAAATTTGATTGCCATTTTTAATATGGTATTATGGGCTTCCTTGCTTTAAAGAATTCTCTATAAAGACTAGAGAGCTGGCTTGATGGTTAAGAAGTCTTACTGCTCTTGCCCAGGGTTCGGTTTTCAGCAACTATATGGTGGCTCCCAACTACTTGTAATTCCAGTTCCAGGGGATCCAATGCCATCCTCTGGCCAATTGAGACACTGCACACAAATGAGTCACATACATTCACACAGGCAAACACTCATGTATATAAAAATAATACATAAGTATTTTAAAAAGAAATAATTCTCTATTGAGGTATTTTGAATAAGAATGAGCCCCCCATAGACTCATAAATTTGAATGTTGGGTCACCAGAGAGTGGCACTATTAGAAGGTGTGACCTTGTTGGAGTACGTGTATCCTGGGAGGTGGGGTGGGGTTTCAAATGCTCAAGTCAGGCCCTCTCTCTCTCTCTCTCTCTCTCTCTCTCTCTCTCTCTCTCTCTCTCTCTCTCTCTCTCTCTCCCTGCTTCCTGCTGATCCAGATGTAGAACACTCAGGTCTTCCTCTAGCACCATGTCTGCCTGTGTGCCACCGTGATTCCCACCACTAGGATAATGGAACGAACTTTTGAACCTATAAGCCAGTCCTAATTAAATGTGTTCCTTTATAAGAGTTGCTGTGGTCATGGTGTCTCTTCACAGCAGTAGAACATTGATAAGACATCTATCTATATATCCTAGACACTAACTTTTTGTCAAGTGTATAGTCCACAAATAATTTCTCACCCAGTAAGCCCTCTCTTCGTTCTCTTGATAGTTTCCTTTGCTGAACAGAAGCTTCCTGTTTTGTGTAACTCCATTTATTTATATTTTGTTTTGGTGCTTTGGGGCCCTTTCCCAAAGCACTACCCCTATTTCAGTGTCCTGAAGCATTTCCTTTCTGCTTTTTTTCAGTGGTTCTACAGTCTTACACTTATGTTATTAGTCCATGGTGAGTTGATTTGCATAACTTGGGGTAGTTGAGTGTAGGTTCGTTTTCCTAAATCTGCATATCCAATTTTCCAATTTTCTGAGCTGGAGAGATGGCTCAGAGGTTAAGAGCATTGACTATTCTTCCAGAGGTCCTGAGTTCAATTCCCAGCAAACACATTGGCTGGCAACCATCTATAATGAGATCTGATGCTCTTTTCTGGTGTACAGGCAAACATGCAGACAGAACACTGTATACATAATAAATAAATCTTAAAAAACAATTTCCAAGCACCACTAACTAAGAAGACCACCCTTTTCTCAATAAACATTCTTTCCTCTTTTCAAGAATCGATTTACTGTAGGTATATGGGCTTACTTCTTAGACTTCTATTCCGTTGGCCTATACATACATTAATATGTTAACAGCATGTTTTGACTACTATAGCTTTGTAGTATGTTGAGGGTTCATGTTATGTTATATCACTTGTCTAATTTCAGATAGAAATCATTTGATTTCTATCTGAAACAGAAATCAAGAAAGAATTCCACTTTTAGAAATTATCCAAAAAATGAATAAATGTCAGCACAGAGATAAATTTTTCTGCAATGAAAATTATATATTATAAATAAAAAATTGAAGCAAAACCAAAGGCATCTATATCAAGCTAGATTGTGTCTGACCCCCATAGTCACAGGGATTGCAAAATCTCAGAGGTGTACTGAACAGAGCTCAGTTTGTAGCTGGTAGTGATACAAAACAAAACACAAATCCACCCCACAGGGTTATAGAGCCATGACTGGTGCTGAAGCAGGTTTAAAGCCCCCCATTTGCAGGTATTGACTGGGAAGTATCTGTGCAACCAAAAGTCGAGGGGTGTAAAGTAGAGGCAATCCTTCGGCATCCAAGATTATCAGCAGTATAGGTCACATCTGAGCCTTAGAGCTATAGGGATTTGCACAGTCTCAAGAAGGCAGGTATGTCCCAGGCCAATCAATCCAAGGATGGAACTGTTGTAGCTGATGCTTAAACCTGTTCCATAAACACACAGGTCTTTACCAGATGTATGGAACATTCTAGAGGCTCTGTCTTTGAGTTCAAGACTATATACAGTTTCTACCAGGTTCTAGGTTTCACCACAGAGGGTGCAAACAAAATTCTGAGCTAGCTTTTTGCTTTCAATAAGTAGGGACCTGATCCTGACCCATTGTTGAAAGTTGGGTAGTAATGAGGGGTCCTGTGTTCTTCACAGGGCTCGTTTTACTGTGTGTAAAGGCTGGGGTAGGGTATTGTAGTGATTTTTAAGTGTGAGGCCTAGACTTGATACCCCCTCCCTTTCCCAAGTGGAAGTCATCACTCTCCAGGATGAGTTGCTTAGATGTTAGAAAGAAGTGATGTAGGCAACGCTTTCCTCTCTGCTCGCCTCTAATCGTGTTTTAATTTTTTTTTTATTCTAAGCACAGACCCTGTTAAATTTAACCTGTTGGGTTTGTGGGAAGAGGCCCTGAGGACCATAGTCAACTACCACTTGCCATTCCTTCCTCTGCCTCCCTAAGCTAACCAGCTCACCAGCCTGAAAAAGATTTGGTCTTCAATGGTATCAAACATACAATGAATTTTCATTATTTTCACCTCTATTGAGCACTCCCATCCCCCTCCCTCCTGTTAGCACCGAGCTTTCAACAAGTCTCCTCACTTTTCATGTCTGAGGTATGTGTGTGTACGCACATGTGCATGCATGAGTGCGTGTGTGCATGCGTGTGTATGTAAGTGTGTGTGTGTGTGTCTGTGTGTCGTGTGTGTGTGTGTGTGTGTGTGTTCCACTTAGTTTAATTATAGTTGCTCACATGAGCAAGGATGGTAGGCATTACTGCAGCAATCCCTTATGGGGGGCGGCACTTATGAGCCCATTCTCTTGATGATGAAATGTTGGCAGATTCACTCTGTGCCAGCTTTGGACAGGTAACCAAGCTCCAGTGAGTTTATGACTGCATAAACTACATTATGTCCGGAAGACAATTTATTGAAATAGATCTTCTGACTCTTCCATTCTTTTTGCTCCCACTGCCATTAAGTCCTCTGAGCCCTGTCATGGATGATGCAATGTCCCATTTAAGGCTGAGCACTCCACTGTCACTTAGTCTTGTCAGTTCTGCCAGTTAGAAGTCTGTCATTCACTATGGCCCACACAGGAAGCCTTTCTAACAAAGGCTGAGAGCAGCAATAACCTATGGATATCCATATCTGGAAGGCAGTGTGACTACATACCAATTTAACAAAGCAATAGTAGCGTGTTCTCCCCTTAAGCCTATGATTTCCTCAGCCACCAGCTCTTGACCAGCTTTACAACACTGGGTGTTGCGTTCCCTCCTTTGAAACAGGACCCAAATCTAATCAAAAAATTGTTGATCAACCCCATACATAACATTCTGGGTAAGACTGCAGATGATTTGCTCCCTCAGCATCCTGAAAAGCTCTTTCTGGTATTACAAAAGCTGGTGAGCATACAGGAAGCTTTTAGCTGAGTTGCACCCTGAATTCGCCATGTCATGTCCCGAGAGTGTGGTATCTTTAGTAAGAAGGTCACACCACCAAGTTCTGGTAGCAACCAAGAGCAAGGGCAATTATCTGTATTGGTTTGGGGTCACAGGAGACTTCCTAATCAATAATTCAAGTCTTTAAAAAGGGGGCGTGGACATGGCAAAGGTCTTACTATGCAGCCCAAGCTAGCTTCAAACTTCCATCTTCGTGCTTGTTTCCCTGAGTGCTGAAATTACAGGCATGTGCTGTCATACTCAAGTCCTTTCGTAAAGATAAGTTCTTACTTTGTATCCCAGGATGCCCTCAAATTTGACAATCCCCCTGCCTCAGCCTCCTAAGTGCTGGGATTAAGGGCATGAGCCACCATGCCTGGCTGGAAATCTTACTACCTACTACCAGTAAACAGCAAGCCTCTAGAAATGAATGACCATGATCAATACATTTTTCAGCGTGTATAAGAAAGATGCCCTAAAATGACTTGTCAAAAAGTGACATTAGTAAACCCTTTAATGTCATTCACAGGATTTAATTGTTCTCTCATTCCCACAAAAGGGAGCTACTTTTATTCCGAATAATTCTTCAGTCTTGCTAAAAGTATAGGCCACAGTGTAACAAATATCCCTATCCCAACCACTCCCAATTGAACTATGTTAATAGACTGTCATATTGAGTATTTATAATAAAAGAGCTAACACTTGCTGAGGACTCACCAAGCACAGGCAGCGTTGCAATTGCTTTACATAGATTCATTTGACTAAATCTTACAAATCCCTATGAGACTAGGCTGTTAGCGTTGCAAAGTTGAATGTGAGGTATAGAATTCTAAGTCTGTGCCAACCATATGAATTTAAGGGTCTATATTAGTGTTCTAAGGCTGCCAAGCAAAGCATCATCGCCTGTGTGATTTACACAACAGAAACTTATTTCCTCACAATTCTAGAAGATGGACTTTCAGATCATTGCGTCATCGGGTTTCTTTAGTGCCCTTTCTTCTTGTCATGTAGATGGCCATCTTCTATCTGTATCTCTCTATCATTTTTCTTTTGTGAACCAATTTGGATTAGGGCCCATCCTGATGCCCTCATTCTAGCTTAATTTGAATATTACACACAATAACGAGGAAATGGAAACCATCTATGACACATAAATAGATAAGGAAGATGGGTTGGTTATTACTATGAATAAATGCGATGGTGCACTGCCGTTAAACAGAAGAGGGAGGAGGAGACCGGCTGAGCCTCGCTGGCCATGCCTCTACTCACAGCATTTAGGAGTTCGAATCAGCAGGATCACAAATTCAGGAGTATGCTGAACTATGCAGTAAGACTTTGCCAAAAAAGGGAGAAGAATACAAAGAAGAAAGGGGAGAAAATAGGAGTCTTGAAGGAAGGAGGGTAAAGGGATAGGAGACTTGGAGGGAAGAGGAGGAAAGGGCTTGGAAAGAGGAGGGGAAGGAATAGGGGGCTTGGAGGGAGGGGGAAAGGGATAGGAGATACATTTTTCAGCATGTTTGACATCTGATATAAGAAAGATGCTCTAAAATTACTTGTCAAAAAGTGATATTACTAAACCCTTTAATGTCATTCACAGGATTTAATTGTTCTCTCATTCCCACAAAAGGGAGCTTGGAGAGAGAAGGATAGCAAGAGGGAGAGATCCCATTTGCAATACATATATGTAATAATTGGAGGGAGTGATAACTGAAATAAGCCAGACCAAAAAAATATAAGCTCTTCCCCAATTGTGGAATCTAAAAAATCAAATGTACAAGAAAGCAAAGGTAGGACTGAGCATACTGAGAAACATTTGGTCACAGGCACAAAGCTCAGATCTGCATGATTAATGGGGCTAGAGATCCAGCACATAACATGATAGACCTGCTGATAAATCTGTATGGTATACATGTAATTTGCAGAGAATTAACCAGGAAATAGCCACCCATAGGTAACATATGAGGAAAGGGGCAATTTGCTTGATTCTTACATTGCTTCTCTAAGAAGTAATAAATATCTCAAAATATTGTTATGAACTTTGAATAAGTACAGTGTTCCAAGGATTAGAAGAGTCTTCTCCACATATGCAGCCATATTTTGAGGAAATGGTAAGTTTAACTTGCGAATTTGGGGGGACTAACTATAAGGAAAGCTTTACGACCATGTTTTCTGATGCCGAAGGGACAAAGCTGGCTAATACTGAAAGCTATGATATAAATGTACGGGACAACATAAACACAACAAACTATATATGTGTATGTATGTATGTATATATTTATATATTTTTTAAAAACTAGACCGTCAGTGTGTGTGTGTGTGTGTGTGTGTGTGTGTATGTGTGTGTGTGTGTATATATATATGAATGAATTTCTTGGAAGGAAATATATATATTCCCCTTTCCTCATAACCTATGACAGGCTACTGTTAATTTCAAAGAGCTTCATCAACACAACCTAATACTGAAGTAAAATGTTTTCCGCAGCAGCAGCAAGAAGAAAAAGAAAAAGACCAAACTTTTATTCACTAGTCATTCTGAGAGTGGCTTACGGATCACAGATACCCTGCATTCCATGAGACTCTGCACCCGCCGAGGATGGCAGCACACTGAAGCAATGCCCTGAGATGGTAATGAAGTGCAGCCAAAATACAGATAATTATTTTAATTAATGGTAATGATTTTAACGGTTGAACATTTTAACTAATTAATTATGATTGATTGCTTGTTACTAATCAAGGAATATGATTCAAAGTTGTAATTGAAAACCAGGAGCAATAGGTTCCACTGAGAGCCATCACGGCCCTACTGAGACCAGGGGCATTATTTTTCTCTCAAAAATCATATTCTGGATCATTCTAGTACTTTCCCCAACCCCATAAATAACTTAAGATGAACTTGTAGGACATTAGTTTCTTTGGGTATTTAGGATCCTTTGTACTAATATGAAAGAGAACGTATTCAAATAAACATATGTTGTCTTTATAGTTGCAACTTTTAGTACTTTATTATTCATCAGTTTTATCCTTGTTCACCTCAAGTCTAAGACTCTGGTCTTCAAGTAACGACTTTAGGTATAAGAAGTCATTCCAGTAGATTACTCAGACAATGTTAAACTTACTTTAATAAACATGTTATCTAAGAATTTGACCTCACGTGCTTTATACATAGCATTTGGACATCTTTTAAATTACGACAAATTAAAAATACTACACAGGGAATGCTCAAGACTGAGACAAGCATGGTTTAATTCTGTATCCTCTTATAATAGATCTATGCATGGAAGTAAGTCAGTATTTCAATAAGACGTGGGACAGAAGAAATATCATATCAATATTAGGGCATGATCAGTTTAGAAAAGAGAAGGCCAGCATATCATTACTGCAGGCTGTGATGATATGGCAGTGGTAAGAAATAAGGCTGAGGCAGGTGTGGGTAGACTCCAAACTGTGACATCTCCTATCATCACACTAATGAAGGAATTATGTGAGAAAAGCTCTAATGCTGAAAAGCCTCCTCAAGTAGTTTAAGGAAGGAAGACCCCCTGTAGAGCACATGTTGGAAGGTTGATGGAACAAAGGGAGAAAACAGGAGGCTGTTCCTGTTGTCCTGGTGACAAGCCTGCATGAAGTCAGTGTCACAGGGCATTTCCTGAAAATGATGACCTTATTTGATTAAAAAAGATAGCTCAGCCCCAGTAGCACAGACAATAAGGGCAGCATTGAATAAATGGAACCTCCTAAAACTGAGAAGCTTCTGTAAAGCAAAGGACATTGTCATTAAGACAAAAAGGCAACCTACTGACTGGGAAAAGATCTTCACCAACCCGGCAACAGACAAAGG
This sequence comes from Arvicola amphibius, assembly GCF_903992535.2. NCBI lineage: Eukaryota > Metazoa > Chordata > Mammalia > Rodentia > Cricetidae > Arvicola > Arvicola amphibius. Next base: position 75,495,127 of record NC_052057.2, on the reverse strand, counting down.
TCTGATTTCCAAAATATATAAAGAACTCAAGAAACTAGACTTTAACATGCTAGTTAACCCAATTAAAAAATGGGGCACTAAACTGAACAGAGAATTCTCAACAGAAGAAGTTCAAATGGCCAAAAGACACTTTAGGTCATGCTCAACCGCCTTAGCGATCAGGGAAATGCAAATCAAAACAACTTTGAGATACCATCTTACACCTGTCAGAATAGCTAAAATCAAAAACAACAATGATAGCCTTCGCTGGAGAGGTTGTGGAGTAAGGGGAACACTCATCCATTGCTGGTAGGAATGCAAACTTGTGCAACCACTTTGGAAATCAGTGTGGTGGTTTCTCAGGTGATGTAGGAAGGTCTTCTGTTTTAATAAAGAAACTGCCTTGGCCAGCCCTTAGGTGGGTGGAGTAGACAGAACAGGAAAACGGAAGTGAGGTAGAAGGCTCAGTCAGATGCCATGCCTCTCCTAAGTTAGTCAGACTGCCGTGCCTCTCCTCAGCCAGATGTGATGAAGCTAGCCACCAGGTCAGACATGCTGAATATTTCCCGGTAAGACATGGCTCGTGGTGTTACATAGATTATTAGATATGGGTTAGTCAAGATGTGAGTAAGAGGCTGAAAATAATGGGCCAGGCAGTGTTTAAAAGAATACAATTGGTATGTTGTTATTTTGGGTTTTAAGCTAGATGGTGGCCGAGAGCAGGGCGGCGGGAAGCCGCCTGCGCAGCTCCACACTACACTCAGGAAATTCGGGATCAACCTACCCCAGAATCCAGCAATACCACTCTTGGGAATATACCCAAGAGATGCTCTATCATACTACAAAAGCATTTGTTCAACTATGTTCATAGCAGCATTATTTGTAATAGCCAGAACCTGGGAACAACCTAGATGCCCCTCAATTGAAGAATGGATAAAGAAAGCATGGAATATGTATGCATTAGAGAACTACTCAGTGGTAAAAAAAAAAAAATGACATCTTGAATTTTGCATGCAAATGATGGAAATAGAAAACACTATCCAGACCCAAAAAGATGAATATGGTATGTACTCACTCATAAGTGGATTCTAGCCATAAAGAAAGGACGTTAAGCCTATAATTTGTGATCCTAGAGAAGCTAAATAAGAAGGTGAACCCCAAAGAAAAACATTTTTATCCTCCTGGATATTGGAAGGAGACAAGATTGCCAGGCAAAAATTGGAAACTTGGGGGTGGGGTTAAGGGGAGATGGGGAGAAAAAAGTGAGAAGGGGAGGATGGGGAGAGCTTGGGAGAATGGGATGGTTGGGATGGAGAAAGGGTGGATATGGGAGCAGGGAAGTATATATCTTAATTAAGGGAGCCATTTTAGGGTTGGCGAGAGACTTGACTCTAGAGCTGTTCCCAGGTGTCCATGGAGATATCCCCAGCTAGATCCTTGGGCAGCTGAGGAGAGGGAGCCTGAAATGGTCCTATCCTATAGCCATACTGATGAATATCTTGCTTATCACCATAGAAGATTCATCTGGCGATGGATGAGGCTAGAGACAGAGACCCACATTGGAGCACTGGACTGAGCTCCTAAGGTCCAGATGAGGAGCAGAAGGAGGGAGAACATGAGCAAGGTAGTCAGGACTGCAAGGGGTGCGCCCACCCACTGAGACGGTGGAGCTGATCTAATGGGAGCTCACCAAGGCCAGCTGGACTGGAACTGAAAAAGCATGGGATCAAACTGGTCTCTCTGAATATGGCTGACAAGGAGGGCTGACTGAAAAGCCAAGGACAATGGCACTGGGTTTTGATCCTACTGCATGTACTGGCTTTGTGGGAGCCTAGTCTGTTTGGATGCTCACCTTCCTAGACCTGGATGGAGGGGGGAGGACCTTGGACTTCCCACAGGGCAGGGAACCCTGACTGCTCTTGGGACTGGAGAGGGAGGAGGAGGGGATGGGGGATGGGGAGGGAAATGGGAGGAGGGGAGGAGGTGGAAATTTTTAATTAAAAATAATTAATTAATTAATTTTTAAAAGATAGCTCTAGGAATATAGAGGTTGACAGACTGGCATCTCTGAGAAACAAGAGAAAGATGGACAACGGCTGTCAAAATAAATCTCCAGTTTCAAAAGCAAAGTGAAACCAGAAACTTCACAAAGCAAAACAGAAAAATCTACTGTCCATCCCAAGGGAATTGGTGTGGTCTGGACAGCTCTCTTCTCCCAGTGAAAGGGACAGCAACAACAGATTGCCTGGCTTAAGGCAGAAAGCCTCAGAAAATCTGTACAGTACTTTGAGCAACAGATATTTTAACAACCAGAAAAGAGGGGGAAAGAGCCCAAAAGTTAAACCTAGCCACAGCATAGGCAGAGTACAGGGAAGGGCAAAGAACATCTGAGAGATGCCTTATAAAAATAGAAGCCAACTGAGTCAGTAGATTCAACCCTTATCCACTCCCTGAACTCCACACACTGAGAACCTAGGACAAATGTTAAGGGAAAATATGCTGACCCATAACCGGCAGAATACTTCTAGACCAAGCTGAAGAAACCTTAAGTCACAATCTTTCAGTATTCAGCAAGGTGGAAATCTAGTTGGAGTTTGCAGAGGAACACAGTCACAGGTTTCAAACCTAAGTGCTAGATGCAGAGAAGGCTCGCCAAACTACATGACCACATCCAAAACCTGTGAAGGACCTCCCACAATGGGAGTAAAACTGTCCCGGGATGACTGGCATCTGGGAGTCCAGGAAGGAACACTAACAGTTGAGACTGGAACCAGTAAGCAGGCAAAAGATGGAAGTCAGACTCTCCACTGCATTCTGCTCTCTCTCTCTCTCTCTCTCTCTCTCTCTCTCTCTCTCTCTCTCTCTCTCTCTCTCTCTCTCTCTGCCTTGGACTTCATTAATTCTTTAAAGACCATTATTAAAAAGGCAGGCAAACTTTATCCTGGTCTATCATTGTTCTTCCTCTTTTTAATTTTTTCTTCCATTTCCTTTATTGTTTTCATTTCCTTTTGATAGTATTATCCAAAAATCATGCTTGACTGGTTTGGAGTAGTCTGTGTGTCCTGCACCCTGAGAACTGGGATTATTTAAGGCCATCAGATTGTATTGCCTCACTTCTCTCAGTTGTTCTGTCCTTAACCAGAGCTACCTCCTCTACCGTCCTGGTAGACAATGAAACATTGTCCCCTCTTCTATTTACATTGACTTTATTTTGCCTTTTATTATCACAATATTAGCACTACTCTTAATTTATCTTTTTACATGCCCATTGATTCCCTTAGAAACAAATATCTTAATGGAGGTGCTACTACCTTGACTTCCAAAAGATGGATTATAATTGATAGAGAATGTTGTCTAATAAATTATTGCTATAGTATCAGGGTGATTGTGTATAGTTTCAATAGCATTTGTGTATGCAGGATATTGTAGAGATTCCCAAAGCATGTGGGCTGAAGGTCTACCAACAAAGACCCAGACCAGCACAGAGATATGAGACCTTAATACATTTGTTCATCTGTGTTCATAGCAGCATTATTTGTAGTAGACAGAATCTGAAAACAACCTAGATGCCTCCCAACCAAAGAAAGGATAAAGATATGTGTCACATTTACACATTGGAGTACTACTCAGTGGTAAAAAAAAAAATGACATCTTGAAATTTGAATGCACATGAATGGAACTAAAAAAAACATTTTAATGAGAGAACTCAGACCCAGAAACATGAACATGGTATGTACTCACTCATAACTGGATACTAGCTGTAAAGCAAAGGATATATATATATATATATATATATATATATATATATATATATCAAGGATATTCATGATCCTAGAGAAACTGAGTAACAAGGTGGACCCTAAGAAAAACATACATAGATCCACCTGGAAATAGACAAGATCGCCTGACAAAATTGGGAGCATGGGGGTGGGAGAAGGAGGGAGGGTAGAAGGAGAAGAGGAAAGGAGAAGGGGGGAGGAGAACTTGAGGGAATGGGATAGTCAAGAGGAAGGAAGGACAGAGATGAAAGCAAGGAAAGAGATATTTTGATTGAAGGAGCCATTATGGGGATATCAAGAAACATGGCATTAAAGAAATTCCCAAGAATTCACAAGGATGACCCCAGCTAAGACCCTAAGCAATAGAGGAGATGGTGCCCAAACTGGCCTTGCCCTGTAGTCAGATTGATGAATGTCTTAAATGTCACAATAGAACCTTCATCCAGCAACTGATAGAAACAGAGGCAGAGACCCACAGCAGAGCACTGGGCTGAGCTCCCAAAGTCCAGATGGAGAGTGGGAGGAGTGAGAATATGAACAAAGAGGTCAAGACCATGATGGGGACACTCACTGAAACAGTTTATCTGAGCTAATGGGAGCTCACCAACTACAGCCAGACAGGGAAGGAACCAGCATTGGAACAAACTAGTCCCTCTGAATGTGGATGACAATTTTATGGCTGGGGCAGACTGTGGAACCACTGGCATTGGCACCAAGATTTATCCCTACTGCTTACACTGGCCTTTTGGGATCCTATTCTCTTTGGATGAGTACCTTTCTCAGCCTAGATATGGTAGGGAGGGCCTTGGACTTTCCCCAAAGCAATATGCCTTACCCTCTCTGAGGAGTAGACAGGGGTGTGAGGGGGGGTAGGTGGAGGGGATGGAAGAAGGGGAGGGAGTGGGAACTGGGATTGGTATGTAAAATTTAAACAGATAATTTTTCTTTGTTAAAAAATAAATTAAATTATAGAAAAGAGGGGGAAAGATCTTCTCCATGAAAGAAAATGTTTATCTGGTATTAAAAATCTAGTCAAGAACACATGGATAAGCTGGGCAGTGGTCCTAGCACTTGGGAGGCAGAGGCAGGCAGATCTCTGTGAGTTCAAAGCCAGCTGTTCTACAAGAGTTAGTTCCAGGACAGGTACCAAAAACCACAGAGAGACCCTGTCTCCAAAAAAAAAAAAAAAAAAACCATGGGTAAGGGAGTTCAAAGGCCTGGAGGAAACTATTAGCCTGGAGGAAACTATTATTTTAACAAACAGACATTCATTTTAACTGTCTTCTAAATATGTATCTCTGCTAGTGCAGTTCTCAATCCCTATCAGAGAAGCTTCTTTTTACAGTGGATGATGATGAATACAGAGACTCACACCAGGCTAAAGAGTAGAGAATGCATGACTATGAAGTGTTCAATTGTGAATGGGATCTCTATCATAACCCCTTCTCCCAAAGCTCTGAAAATCTTCTGGAAGAACAGCAGATGGACTTTTTAAGAGACAGACTGTAAGAAACTTCTGAGAAATAGTCTCCTGGAAATGTCAGACTTGCTGTACTTATTATGACTTCACAGAAGACTTGGCTTCTTGCATAAGACCTATAGAATATTAAGCCAGTCAACATTCCAGCGCAGGTGTGAGAGGTCCATAGGCCTCAGCCCTAGCTGAGGAACTAATAGTTGATGGCTGCTTTCTTCAGGGGGTGGTGCCTGGTGAGTTGATCATACTCCAGTGAATGGCCCCATATCCATGAATGAAGGGCAGCACTATTTGAAGTCAGTGGTGGGGAAGGAGCATGAAACTGGGAGGGAAATATTGAGAAAGGATTTAGAACATGGAGTAGCAGAAGGTGAATATGATCAAAATTCTTTGTATTCATATAAAATTCTCAAACTAAACATTAAGACAACAATCTAATCAGAAAAATGGGCTTTGGAACTAGAGTAGGCGAGTAATGGAGGGAAAGGAAGTTCTAATAAATGTTTTTGAAGTGGTCAATACAGGAAGATGGAAGGAAGGTAAAGGGTAGCAGAATACAAAAGACAGAAAAGAAATAGGAAAAGGGAGGCTCTTTAAAGAAAGGGGGAATAAATACAGAAGAGTGGATAAAATGGCAATGAAGGAGTCTGAGAGAAACAGACACGGAGTCTCACTATTAACTATTTTCCAAAAAGTAAAGTACACTTAATTTTATGTACTAACATGTATATACTAACATAGTTATACATTAATATAATATGTAATGATATATTTATGTTATATGTTAACATGCAAAATATTATTTTATAATATATTAATATAGCTATATATTAATAAAGATATATAAGCCTATATCCTTAATGAAATTTTATCATCTGACCTGAAACTGACTTTAATGTTCCATCCCTGATGATCAGGTTTCCTGCTACCGGAAGGCACTCTGCAAGCATCCAAAGGAAGAAGGAATCAACAGTCCTATGCAGCTATGATATCTATGAACCACATCAATGACCAGAACAGCACAATACCCTTACAGATGCAGTCATGGAAACTGTTCCTTGTTGGTACCTTGTTGATCTCTAATTGTACTTGAAACCCAGTCAACAAGAGGAAAACCACTCAGTGCAAATGAAGTCCTGGCTATTGGAGGAGAATTTACAAAATCAGCATAATTCCTAATAACAGTTTCTAATCATTTGTCCTTATACCCACAGGTAAGTGTCATCTTCACCTCTCATCAGGGAAACTTCTCCTTGTAACAGATGGAGACCACTACAGAAAACCACACCCAACCAAAATGCAGAGTTGTGGAGCCCAGTCCCAATGGATACATCGGCAAAGAACTTCCACCCTAAGGCTCAGGGAACAATATGGAAGAGGGGATGGAAAGATTGTAAGAGCCAGAGGAACAGGGAGTTTGCTGCAAGATTGTGCTTCCTGGAATATCAGAAGCTACAACCATAAATTATCACCAACATGACTGCCTAAATAGGAGCTGAACAAGGATGATGCCAAATTAAAATGCCAAAGCGGATGGAGAAAAGATCACAAGGCCTCAAGCCTACACAAAGAAGGCAACTGAGAAAATCTGAGAATGGGAGAGGTGGCCATCCCCAGGGAAGAACACACAAATTGGTTGTCTAGTGCCAAATGGTCAGCCATAGAAACATACATACAGGTGGCATTAAATAGACTAAAGAGGTTATCTTTAGGAATAGATGTGTATATATACATACATGTGCATGCAACCAACACTGAGTGATAAAAGAGGCCTTAAATCTCAAGAGTAAAAAAGGGTATACAGGAAGACTTAGAGGGAGGAATACAAAGGGAGAAATGTTATTAAATTATAATCTCCAGGGTGCTGTCAACATCTTTAAAATTACTTTGTGATTCCACCTCACCCTAATCAAAATGGCTATTATTTTAAAAAAAATAACAGCAAATGCTGGAAAGATGTTGGAAAATGAGAATGCTTAACTCACTGTTGGTGGAAGTGTAAAATGATATGACTACTATGGAAATCTGTGTGGAAGTTTCTCAAAAAGTTAAAAATAGATCTGCCATATGGCCTAACTATATCAATCCCGGGTGCTTGCACGTCCATGTTCATTGTTACTTTCTTCACAGTAAACAAGAATTGCAAAAACCTATATGTCAATCAACTGATGAGCCAGGCGATTGTAGCACACACCTTTAATCCCACCACTGGGGAAGACAAGTGGGATCTCTGTGACTTCAAGACCAGTCTCATCTACAGAGGGAGTTCCAGGACACAGAACTACCAAAACCCTGTCTTGAAACATAAACAAACAAACAAAAATACCAATTACCTGATGAACAACAAAATGGTGCTACATATCACAATAGAATTTCATTCACAAATAAGGAAATTTAAATTACAAAATTTTTTAGGAAAATGGGTGGAACTGGAATAATAAAACAGAGAGAGGTAACCCAGGCACAGCTAGACAAAGGCTGCATATTCTCTCTCATATGGAAACCCTAGCTCCAATAGTGAGAATATTTATTTGGAATGCTTATAAAGGAGAGGAACCTAGAAAGGGGCAATTGTGGGAGCGGTGTTAAATGAGAAGGGATGGCAGAACAACGAAATTTGAAAGTAAAAGAGTTAGTGCTAGAGGTGGAAAGGTTGAAGTAGAAATGGATCTTGGGAGATACAGAAAAGGAGAGTTGGGTGGGGAAAAGGTTAATCAAAACTAACGATGTACGAAAACAATGCTATTTTATGTCTATTAAGCCCTCATCTGAAGAGTGGAGAAGGAAACTACGCTACACTTACACAATGGATTATTACTCAGTTGTTTAAAAAAATGAAATCATAAAATGTGTAGGCAAATAGATGCAATTAGAAAAAAATTATCCTGAGTGAGGTAACCTAGACCCAGAAAGACAAATATGGTGTCCATTCACTTATAAGTGGATATCAGCTATTAAATAAATGATAATCAAGCTACAATCCTCAGACCCAAAGAGCTTAAGTAAAGAGGAGACCTCTAGTGGGTACATATGGATCTCCCTGGGAAGGGGAATAAACTTTGTGGGTAGACTGGGGGTGTGTGTAGAAACATGAGAGAGAATGACCAGGCATTGGGAAAGAATGAAAGGAGAGAGTGCAGGGAGAGATGGCTGGAACTGGGAAACATTTATGAGGGACAGGGGTAGTAGCATAGTATAGTGGAAACTTCTGGAATCCATGAGGGTGATCCTAGTAATGGAGGACACAGAGTCTGATCTGGTCATCTTTTTATCCAGGCAAGGCTTGCATTCAGTTGAGTTGTTAGTCAAGGAGGTCCCTTGGAGATCCCAAAATGACCCAGGTTGATACGAGGGCAGAAGGTTACTCTTTGAAAACTGACAGCAGAGCTCTATTTCTGTTGACAATATCTAATATGAGATTCCCCTCTGTATGCTGTGAATATGTTTAATTATCATTGGTTAAGAAAGAAGAAGCTTTGGTTTGTGCCTGGGCAGAATAGAGCTAGGTGGGAATACTAAACTGAATGCTGGGAGAAAGAAGTCAGAGTCAGGGAGATGCCATGTAGCTATCACAGCCAGATGTAATCTTACTGGTAGGCTACAACCATATGATGATACACAGATTAATAGAAATGGGTTAATTTAAGCTGTAAGAACTAGCTAGAAATATGCATAAGCTAATAGGCCAAGCAATGTTTCAATTAATACAGTTTCTGTATGGTTATTTCAGGTCTGGGTGGCCAGGAACGAATGAACAGCCTCTAGCCAACATTGAAAATAGAGAAGTAGAGTTGGTACTTACATGGAGCCTTCATTTCTGTGTTCTACTCTCTTTGGCACAAGATGATACTCTGAATCCACTTGAATCCACAGAAAAATAAACCTAGACAACAATCCAGCCACGAAACCTTTGACCTACAATCTGTTATTCCTACAAAATGTGCTGGGGCAGTGGTGGTGCAGAACTTGTAGTAGTGGCCAACCAGTACCTGGTTTAGCTTGAGGCCCATGTCACAAGTTCATGCCCTACACTGCCTGGATTGTCAGAAATAGGAAACTAAACAGTCCACAGATATAGAATAGAACCAAATGTGACTGCCAAAAAATAAAAATAAAAAAAATCATTGCAATTATTTCTAATGATATTCTGCTATACTCATAGATTGGTACCTTGTACAGTCATCATGGAAGAGGATTCCTCCAGCAAAAGATGAGAGTGGGTGCATAGAGCTACATCCAGACATTATTTGAAGAGAGATTCTAAATTGGAGGTCTCCGTCAAGTCCTTCCCCTTGAATATCAGGGAACTCCATGGAAAAAGAGGTACAAAGATTGTAGGAGTCAGAGGAGATGAAGGACACCAGGAGAACAAGGCCCACTGAATCAACTAAGCAAGGCTCACACGGGCTCACAGAGACTGAAATGGCAAACACAGGGTCTTCATGGGTCTGCACCAGGACCTCTGTTTATATGTTATGGCTGTTGGCTTGGTGTTTTTGTGGGGCTCCAAAAAGTGAGATCAGGTATGTCTCTAACTCTTTTGCCTGCTCTTAAGACACTTTTCCTCCTATTGGGTTGCCTTGTCCAGCTTCAACATGCGGTCTTTCACCTTGTATTATTGTTTCTTGTTTTGTCCTGTTTAGCTGTTGGCTCTTTGAGGCCTGCTCTTTTTCAGAAGAGGAAACAAAGGGATCTTGGGAAGAGAGGACGTGGTGGGTCACTGGGAGGAGATGGGGAGGGGAAAGTGTGGTCATGATGCATTGTATGAAAGAAGAATCTATTTTGGTTACTAAAAAGAAAAACTAAAAAAAAAATGTGTTGTGAGTGGAGGTATCCTGTGAGAGTGGATAATGTTCATTCCAGAAGCCAAAGCTTGTTAAAAAAAAAAAAAACCAATAAAACCTCAGTACCAGTTGTATAATATGGACTTAAGAGGTATTAGTCAGAAAGGGCCCAAATAATACAGGTTATTACTGGAACTCTTGGTTGTCCATCAGATTGAATTCCTAAGACCCTGCTGTGGAAGATCCTGCACAATTGGATTATAAGACTTTGAGAAATCAAGCTAGAGCTAGCTGGAAATTCCTCCCTGCTGGCTGTCTTTCATAGTTCCAGAGGTGCTATTAACAAGTTGCTGGGGAGAAAAATCATGAATGGTCCAACACGACTGTGCATTCATGAGCTGCAATGATGGCCCATCTAGCAAGGCATGCCTTCAGCCCAGTGTGCAGTAGTGGCGTGATGTTGGGAGAGTAGGAACAGCTGTTTGCTTCTGCTCGAGACCCAGTCCACAGGAGGTAATGTAGACCTTGTGCTGTAAACCTGGCCAAGAACCTGTGGCTGAGGAAGTCATAGGTCTGAGGAGAAAACTTAACCATCCTTCTTTTGCTAAATGGACATGGTGTCGAAGTACCTTCTGGAGACATCTGGATCTAGTACTTCTGAGTCATCCTCAGAGAAGCTTCTTTATAAGTAAGCAGCGGTCACTTCAGACCAATCACTGCTGATTCATGTGTTTGGAGTAAATGGCTGGTGAGTGCTCCACCCAAAGCAAGACATCTATGTCACTCCTTCCCACAGAGAAGGAGCAGAAGGAATATAAGAGCCAGAAAGGAGGGCCGGTGCTGTAGTGTCTCCTGGACATGGAATGGTGTTACAGGCATGAACTCACTGCATCTGTGGTTATCTTGTGCACAAAACATGCACAAGACCGGGTCCATCAACATTTCATTATGCCAGGGGAAGGAGCTGATCAGACTCCTCCCCTTGTTTACTGTCTATGGGTAAAAAAAATAAAAACTGACATTAAAATAGGAGGTGGTTGTTGTTGAGAAGTGCCCAGCTCTCTGGCTGAGTCTGGTGACGTAACTGGGAGCAACTGGAGATTAAGAAAGACAAACACAAAGCGACGTGAATCAGGGATTGGGTTACATGACTCGTACGCTTGGATGGAATGAATACCTGATGGGTTTATTACATACAGGGAAAACAGGGAGTGGGAATCTCAGTATGGGAATCTCAGCAAGGGGAAAGTGATCTGGCAGTATTCTTTTAGCAAGGAAACTACCCTCTGAGAATGCTTCTCTTGTTAAAGGTCAGCTGTTATACAAACATCTTCTTTCAACAAACATCTCAGTCTCAGGCATGGAGAAGGCCATGCCATTTTTTAGCCCTGAGACCTTTGCTCAGAACAAGAATGCACAGTCACACAGGGGTAAATTCACTCCCTACAAAGAAGAGGGGTTTCAATAAGAGAGAGGAAGAATGAAAGGTTCTATGTAATAAGGGATGAAAATGTCCAAAGCTCAAGATGTATATGGTTTTAATTGTCAAAGATTTTTAAAAATACCTTGGAATAAACCTAAGGAAGTGAAGAAGTCTACAAGGAAAACTTCAAAATATTGAAGGAGAAACTGAAGAGGACACCGGAAGGTAGAAAAGCATCCCATGCTCATAGATAGGGGAATAAGTACTGTGAGCATGGCTAGTCTACCCAAAGCAATCTGCAGGTTCAGTACAACCCCATCAAAATACAATACCCTTCTTTACAGAAATATAAAATAATCTTAGACCTCAGATACTAAGAGTCAGAGAATCAGTCTTCCCCGGAGATGAGCAAACCAGTTGATTATCCAATACCACATGATCAGTCCTAAAAACATATACAAGTGACTAAAATCTTATGGACTGAGAGTGAAATATATAAATGTTGTATTTATATATTTAGGAATATATTTATGGATGCATGCATGTACATATGCAGCAGCAATTAAAGGAAAAGAGGTCATGAATTTTAAAGAGAGCAAGACAGGGTCCATGGCAAAGATTAGATAGAGAAGAGGGAAGGAGATATGATGGAACTCTATTACTATTAAAAAACAATTTAAATTTGTAAGGAAGAACAAAAAACTTGAGATAGGCAAAGCAGTCATGAATAAAGACAGTGCTGGGAGTGTTAACATACCTGTTATAGGCTGGGTCATACTATAGAGCCACAGTAATTACAACATGGAACCAGTGTGAAAAAAGACAAATAGGTAAAAAGAATAGAAGTTCCAATCAGAAACCCACACACCTACAGCAACTTGATTTTTGAAAAAAAAAAAAAGGTGTCAAGAATATACTGTGATGATTAGCATTGATTATCCACTTGACAGGCTCTAGAATCACATAGGAGACGGCTTCTGGGTATGTCCGTCAATGATTGTCTAGATCAGTTAACTGAGTCAGGAAGACCCACCCTGAATGTAAGCAGCACCATTCCCTGGTGTGGGGTAGTAGCATGTATGAAAGCAAAAACAACCAAACCACGGCATTTCTACCTTTGTGTTTCCCAACTGTGGAGGCTGGGGGAACAGCTATCTCTGCAGCCACCATGATGGATTATGCCCTGGAACTAGAAACCAAAGTCCTTGTTTCCTTAAATTGCTTTTGTAGGTATCTTGCTACCACAACAAGACAAATAACTAGTTTATATATGCTGGAGAAAAGTTAACCTCTTAAGATGCCCTAAATGACGCGGGAAAAGTTATAACCACGTGTAGAAGAATAGATCTAATTTTCCAGATTCACTCTGCAAAAAATCAACTCCAAATGTACCTGACACCTGAAATTCTAAAACCCAGTGAAGGGAAAACACTTCGCATAGGCAGGGACTTTCAAAAAAGAACTCCAGTTGTTTAAGAAATAATGCCAACAATAAAAAAATCAGACCTCATGGAATTATAAAGCTTTTGCATGGCAAAGGAAAGAATGGCATGACGAGAGCCTGTTCATGGGTTAAAATCTTTAATAGCTATCTGACACCTATCTAATACATAGACCATACAAAGAACGAAAAAGAGAGAGAGAAACAAGAAATCAAACAAGTCAATAAAAATGAGCTAATGAAATAAACAGACCGTTCTCAGAAGATGAAATATGAATGACCATCAGAGCACTGCAACTTAAAAACACATTGAGATTCAATTTCACCCCCGTCAGAATGAAAGGAGTTGTGAAAACAAATGCCAACAAAGGGGCTTACACACTCTTACACACTCTTACACACTCTTACACACTCTTACACACTCTTAGTAGAATGCAGCTAATACTGATATCACTCAAAAATCTAAATAAGAGCTACCACATGACCACTCCTGGGCATCTTCCCAAGCCAGTATAGCAAGCCATCCTGGCATGTCGATGTTTATAGTAGCACCAATCACAAAAGCAAACCATGGGACCAACCTAGGTATCTGATAACAGAGGAGTGCTTAGGGAAATATGGTGTGTCGGCACAAGGGAATTTTTCACCTCTAAAGAAGAATGAAGTTAGGTTGTTTGGAGGAAATCGATGCAATTGGAGATGATAACATTAAGAAAATTAGCCAGCTGGTAGCGGTACACACCTTTAAGCCCAGCACTCGGGAGGCAGAAGCTGGTGGATCTCTAAATTTAAGGTCAGCCTGGTTTATAGAGCTAGTTCTGGGACAACCAAGGCTACACAGAGAAACCCTGTCTCAAAAAACCACGCCCCTCCAAAAAAAAAGAAAGAAAATTAAGTCAGTCTCAGAAACACAAATTTCGCATTTTATCTCATTTGTGGTTTATCTATTTTCTGCATCTTCATAAGATAAGTATGTATATATAACAACAGAGCAGCAGGAAAGGAACTGGCAGGAAGGGGTGGAGAAAGGGGAGGAGAGAGGAGGATGGGATGGAACAAGGTCAAAGTACATGTCTATTTGAGAATCTGCTTATATACCCCAGCACCATGTACAGTGAGCACACACTCTAACATTTGCCGATATTTCTCCTTCACAAAATTCTGTACTAAAATCCAAAATAGAAGCAACTTCTTTGTTAGGTAGGTAAAGGTATCTGTATTTCAGCCAAGAAAACGCTTTACAAAGTCAAGGCGGAAATGAACAGAATTGATAAAATAATGACATTCATCTCATCTCTTTTTTAAAATCATGCTGCAGATTGTCCACTCAGGAGTTTACCCTTGGACATTTTTAATCTCAGGTCACACTTCCTTCTGCCATTTGGCATCCTCCCAGGCACCATCTCTTTCCATCAGTCAGAGGGAACATTCGCCAAGCATAATTAGGAAAGTAAATCTGCTGGAGAAATTGTCATGTTTTCATTTAGATGTAGCCAGCGCTAAACAATGGAGAGTCAGTTCGTTTTCCTTCCCTGGAAATTTAAAAGCAAACAACAAACCAATCATCTAGACACATCTGAACTGGATGTGGGCTAAGCCTCTGTGGTTGGCTTTGCTAGTTATACATTCATGTATGGGAAGGACCTAGTCAATGCAGGACTTCCAAGACTAAGCCGCAGTCTGCAGTGTGGGAAAACAGAAGCAACGTAGACACTGTAGGAGAAGAAAAGCAGGGGAGACCACTGTGCATCACAAACCGGCATATAATCTAGCATCTAGCTGCAGAAGAAAACTGCTAACTACATTGGCTTGCAGAATTCATTCTGTTCTCCGGAACGATCAGCATTAGGGAGCAGCATCTTAGTGTTCAGTTGTGGATCCAGGCTACAGCCATAGAGGAGGCTGGGGTGCTTATGAGTAGCATCTCTCAGAGCATGGGATATGCCTCTCTGATCTGCTTTCTCAGTCCAGGACAACCTCTCAATGGTTGGTACCACCTACAGCGTGCTGGACCCGCCTGCATCAATCATTAATCAAGAAGAGGCCCCACAAACTTACCTACAGGCCTGTCTGATGGGGGATTTTCTTAGTTGAGTTTCCCTCCTCCTGTATGGCCCCAGCCTGTGCCTAGCTGACAAAAATTTAACCAGCTCAGAATCTTCTCAAGATATTTCCTGTAGGATCATCTTGAAAATACCTTACTTTTGAGGCCTGTATTAATTTGTCTACTGAAGAGATTTCTCCCAGACCTGTGCCAGTATATTTGGAAAATAATCATGAGGAGACGATGCAATTTATTTTCTTCTTAGATATTATATGCCCCTGTATCCGCCATGTGGCAGGGTGGGTGTTTCAAAGCAGGATGACGTGAGGAATCAAAAGCGAGGAGTCCACATTCAGAAAACACAAAAGCATCTCTGCCGGTTGTCACTTTAGGCTTCGTTAGCCGTAATAATAGAACTGATAATGGCATTTCCTCATATACCTCACAGGAGTTTGGAATGACACAGGCCTATGAGAGCAATGTATATGTAGCGTGCTAAAAAGCAAAATTTCAACTAAATGTCTATGGCTCATAAGTCATACATTTCATGGTATTTTTATGAAAATATTCAAAATTATAGCACTAAGATAATTTTACATGATAAACAAATTTTTCTAAATAATTTAGGAATTATACTGAGCATTCATTTTGCCATGGTTTTCTGTGGCTTTTCTAATTGAGACACGATTCCTATATGATTTTAGGAGTGCATCTTCAATTAAAAACCGTAACAAAAGTAATATGCTAACTGTGATAAAGATAAACATACCAAGCTCTTGCAATACACATAATAAAAAGGAAACAAAACTGGATTCTAGTGGCAGGTTTGATATTTTAAAGAATGTCATTTCATTTTTAGTCAAACAAGATAGACACTGAAATAGAAGCTTACTGACTTATGGGGGCTTTCCCACCGGATCAAACTAGAAATTTTATATAAATGCTAATATTTCTCTTTACATTCAACATAATTCAAAATAATCTGCTACGTTGTGCGTGGCTCATCAATAATGGCATAACACCTGTATGTCAAAGAAAAATGTCAGACAAAACTGACCGGAAATACTTGCTGACAGGAAATGCTAGACATTGGGGAAACATACATATATACACATATATGAATTCACTAATAAACCAAGTAAGTAACAAATCAAGCAGTTATGTATAAATCATGGAAAAGATATGCTTACCCATAAAGGAAAGGAACAAAGGAAGAAACTCTAAAATAAAGAATGGATACCTGATAGGAAGGATAAAGAGAAGAAACAACTAGCCAGGAACAGAGGAGGTGATAATATAAGCACCTGTGAAAAGAAAAGAAATATTTAAAGATAGAATGCCCTAGTGTTTCCACAATCAATAAAAGTATGAACTCACAATTCGGGAAGCATCCTCGACCACAAACAAGAAGCATTAATCACCATGACAGAAAGTCCAAAACAAACACCTTCAAGGAGGAAAAGGCTATTTTGGCTCATGGTTTCCATCCATCATGGAGAGAGGAGCGGCAGCCAGGAAGCAGCAGAGGGATAGGTCAGAGTTCACAGGCTTTCTTCTTGCTTTTTCCTTAGTCACTGCCACACAGGCCAGTTGTCAAGCTGACTGTCACGATTAACCAGTACACCAGACCAATAAAGTAAACCTTTATCAGATTATAGTGAAAGTGCCTATCATGAAAGAACCGAGAAAATGCCTAACATCTACAAAGGCAAAATACGGAAAATGATAAACGGTAGAAAGCACACACAATGAATGCTACCTTGGTAAGTGTCCAGCAGGGCACTGGCTTAGTGTTCTAAGCCTTTTGCTACCTTAGCCTTAGGTAGGCAGTTTAAATAACAGACATGGGCTCCCCTTATCACCATGGTCTGGAAGGACTGAGATCAGGGAGCCAACACTGGGGGGTTCTAGTGAGAATCCTCTTCTTGGACCTAGCTGTGCTCTTGCTTTCCCTTCCGAAGGCACAGAGGGAATTCTGCTGTCTGATCGTTACCTGAAAAAAGGCCTCACCTTCGAAACTCAGCACTCTGGTGGGTACTAGTCCAAGCTAAGAATTTCAGAAAGACATTCGGTTCGAAAAATATTATCAACGTTAAATTATTAACAAAATTCTTTAGCTAAGATTAAGTAAATACTAATATCTAAATTATAAGGCTACACATATAATAAAACAAAATGCCAAATAATATAATTGGTAAATGATTCTCAAATTTAAAGTGCCATAAAGCTGTGATATTCAAAATGTGTTCCATGGGTCTGCAACAGTGATATTTCCTGAGCCCTTGTGTCAAATCTAAAGCTATTTTATTTTCTCTTTTACTACTCTCTCATACATTTAATCTCAACCACAGTTTCCCCTCCCTCTCTTCTTCCCAGTTTCCTTATTTCCCCCAGATCCACTGTTTCTACGTTTCCCTTAAAAATAAACAAAGAACAGGCCTCCCAGGGATATCAACCAAATATAGCCTAACAAGTTACAATAAGACTAGACACAAATCGTCATAGCAAGGCTGAATGAGATAACACAGTAGAAGAAAAAGGGTTCCAAGCTCAGACAAGAGTCAGACACACCCCCACTCCCACTCTTGTGAGTTCTACAAGAGCACCAAGCTACACAACCGTAACATATATGCAGAGAACCTAGCTTAGACTCATGCAGGATCCGTGTTTGTCCCTTCTGCCCCCGTGAGCCCTAAGAGCCCTGTTTAGTTGATTCTGTGGGTTGTGTTCTTGTGAAGTCCTTGACTCCTCTGGCTCCTACAGTCCTTCCCCCGCCCTCTTCTGTGAGGTTCCCTGAGCTCTGCCTAGTCTTTGGCTGAGGGTCTCTGCATTTGTTCTCATCCTTTGCTGGTTGAAGCGCCCTCCCTGCCCCCCGGTGACATTTAGAATATCATGAGGAATCATTTCATGGACTTTTTTTTCTGCTAGTGATGTTTAGTTCTATCTTGGATCTCTGAACTGCCCCACTTCTGGTTCCTGGCCATTCAGACAGTGTCAGTCATGGTGTCCCTCTCCTATCAGGGATCTCAGGTTGGACCAGTCACTAGTTGGCCACTCCCATGAGTTCTGCACCACCATGGCAACAAGTCCTGCAGGCAGAACAGATTGTAGGTCAAGGTTTTGTGGCTGGGTTGATGTCCTGATCCCACCTCTTGGAGTCTTGCCTGTCTATAGAAGATGGGCTCCATATCCCCCATTACTAGGAGTCTCCACTAGGGTCACTCTCATAGATTCTAGGGAGTTTCCACTGCTCTAGGTTCCTACATTGCTCCAAATGCCTCCAATTCCAGTCATCTCTCCTGGTACTCTCTCCCTCCACTCCTCCCACTCCCCACTTGACCCCAGAACACCTACAAAATCTATTCTATTTCCCCTTCCCAGGGAAATCCATGTGTCCCCCTTCCTTGAGCCCTCCTCGTTACTTAGCCTCTCTGGGTCTGTGGATTGTAGTATAATTGGCCTTGATTTAACAGCTAATGTCCACTTATACATGAGTAAATACCATATTTGTCTTTCTGAGTCTGGGTTACCTCACTTGGGATTATATTTTCTAGTTCTATCTATTTGTCTTCAGATTTCATGATGCAATTGTTTTTAACAGCTGAGTAATACTCCATTGAAAAAATGTAGAACATTTTTTTCCATTCTTCAGTTGAGGTATTTCTAAGTTATTTTTAGGTTCTGGTTATTATGAATAAAGCTGCAATGAACATGGCTGAGCAAGAGTCCTTGTGGTATAATGGAGTGTCCTTTGGGTAGATGCCCAAGAATGGTATCACTGGATCTTGAGGTAGATTAATTTCCAATTTTCTGAGGAATCAACATACTGATTTCCATAGTGACTGTAGTAGTTTACACTCCCACCAGCAGTTGGGGAGTGTTCCCCTTGCTCCTCATCCTCACCAGCATGAGCCATCACGGGTGTTATTATTCATCTTAACCATCCTGACAGGTGTAAGAAGGAATCACAAAGTAGTTTTGATTTGCATTTCCCTGATGGCTAAGTGTGTTGAACATTTCTGTTTTTCTCAGCTATTTGAGATTCCTCTGTATTTAGAATTTTACCCCATTTTTAATTGGATTATTTGGTTTGTTGATGTCTAGTTTCTTGTGTTCCCTGGATATTTCTATTCACTCTCTATTGGATGTGGGGTTGTTGAAAAGCTTTCCCATCTTGGAGGTTGCCATTTTGTCCTTTTAACAGTGTCTTTGCCTTACAGAAGCTTCAAGCGTCTCAGTCTCATGAGGTTCTATTTACTGTTATTCTTGGTGCCTGCACTATTGGTGTTCTGCCCAGGAAGTGGTCTCCTTTGCCAATGTTTTCAAGGCTATTTCCCACTTTCTCTTCTATTAAGTTCAGCGTATCTGATTTTATGTTAAGGCCTTTGATCCACTTGTACTTGAGCTTTATGCAGTGTGATAAGAATGGGTCGATTTGCATTATTCCATATGCTGATATCCAGTTAGACCAGCACAATTTGTTGAAGATGCTTTCTTTTTTCTGGCTTCTTTATAAAAATCAGGTGACCATAAGTGTATCGATTTACTTCTGGATCTTTGATTCAATTCCATTAATCAACCTGTATGTTTTCATGCCAAAAGCAAGTGGTTTTAATTACTATGACTCCGGAGTACAGCTTGAAATTAGGGATGGTGACACCCCTGGATTTTTTTATACTGTACAGGATTGTATTAGCTGTCCTGGGTTTTCTTATATTTTTCCATGTAAAGTTGTATAATGTCCTTTCAAGGTCTGTAGAGAACTGTGCTGGGATTTTGATGGGGATTTCACTGAATCTTTATATATTACTTTTGGTTTGATTGTCATTTTTACTATGTTAATCCTACCAATCCATGAGCATGGGAGATCTTTCCACCTTCTGATATCTTCTTCAATTTCAATTTCTTTCTTCAAAGACTTGAAGTTTTTGCCATACAAGTCTTTCATTTGCTTGGTTAGAGTTACACTAAGATATTTTATATTATTTGTAGCTTTGTGAAGTGTTGTTTCCCTGATTTTGTTCCCAGCATTTATGTATAGGAGGACTACTGATTTTGTTGTTGTTGTTATTAATCTTGTATCTAGCCATTTCACTGATGGTTATGGATGGTGACATTTAAGAACTGCTGCACGGGGGCAGAGGGCGGGGTCAGTGCCAGGTAGACTCTGGGGGTCACTGACCAGCCAGATTCATTGAAAGAGCAGAACACCCAATGTTCCCCTCTAAGTCCATGCATAGGCATGTACAACTGGGACACACACACACTATGCAAGTCACATACACACAAACAAAAGGAAACAATTGTTATATGATTAAGTTTCATTGTTCAAGGTTAGAATAGAATGTGTTAAAATGTAGTGTAAATACAGATTTGGTTCAGCTTAAGCTAAATTTGAGGACAGTTGTCCAAACGTAGACAATGCATGTGCAAAACTTTTTGAAAATGCTGAAGCCTGGGCTCTCTTCAGAAACTGTGGTTTAACTTCTCAATAGTATAGGACTGAGAACAAGATTCAAAGACAGTTTTGAAGGCTTCCCCCATACATGTATTACTCTGCCTATGGTGAGACAAAAGGTAGTCCATAATTGAACTAGCGTAGCTTTTTTCTTAGTATCCAGTGCTAAACATAAATGAATACTCTTCAAAATGCTTCAGGTCAAACAGTGTGACCCATGTAAATAACAAATACACAGTGAAGAAGAACTGCCTTCCATGCTCTGACGTCTTGGTAACATTTTGTTTTCACAGAAGGGAAGTGATTAATTGCAAGCTGAGTACAAGGGAAACCATGAGGTAATTTGAGATTTGGGAGATTAAAACAACATCGTGTAAACTACATAATCTGATACTCATCTCTTAGGAACTAGGACACTGAGCTAGGATGAAGCACATCTGAGATTAGAGTTCAGGTGTCCTAGAGTAAGAAAGTGGTCAGCATCTTGGTGAACCCAGCTCTGAAGTGTTCCTCTTCAATGAGTTCCCAGAACTCAGATCTGCTTAGGTGACAAGAACCAGAGTTGAGATAGCCCAGAGACCTAAGGTAAAACCAAATATTACTGCCCTAAAAGAAAAAGAAAAATTAAAAAAAAATCCTAGTGATATTCTGCTATACTCACAGGTTGGTGTGTGATTCAGCCATCACTAGAGAGGCTTCCTCCTGCAGCAGACTAGAACAAATACAGAGACCCCCAGCCAGACAATACACAGAGACACAGGCCTGGGAATGGTATAGGAGGTCCTTCTATATTTGTATTGCTTTCATTGGTTGAAGAAAGAAACTGCCTTGGACTTTGATAGGGCAGAACTTAGATAGGCAGGGAAGACAGAACTGAATGCTGGGAAGAAGGGCAGAATGGCAGATGCCATGAAGCTCCTGCCTGAGACAAACATAGGTTAGAATCTTTCCCAGTAAGCCACGACCTCATGGTGTTACACAGATTGGTAGAAATGGGTTAAATCAAGATGTGAGAATTAACCAAAAAGAGGCTAGAGATAATGGGCCAGGCAGTGTTTTAATTAATACAGTTTCTGTGGGATTATTTCGGGTGTAAACTAGCTGGGCGGGATGGAATAAAGGCATCCCGCTCTCCTACAACATGGGAAGACAGATCTCTGCATAAGATGTTGCCATTAAAGCCTTCCCCCTCAGAGCTCAGGGAAGCCTGCAGAAGAGAAAGCAGAATGGGTTGGGGAGACAGGGTTTGAAGGACATTGAGAGACAACACCCTCCGAAACAACCGAGCAAAGTTCATATGAACTGACAGAGACTGGAGCAGCAAGCACAGGGCCTGCACAGGTCCGTTCCGGGTCCTTTGCACATATGCTATAACTTTCAGTTTAGTACTTTTCTGGGACTCCTGAATATGTGAATGGGTGGTCTCTGATTCTTGCACCTTCTCTTGGAGCTCTCGTTTTTCTGTTGGCTGGCTTGTCCAGCTTCAATATGCCGATTTTCATTTCATCTTATTGTGTTTTATGTTTTGTTGCCATCTCTTAGAAGCCTGTTCTTTTCTAATGACAGGCAGAGAGTGAATCCAGATGTGAGAGGAGGTGGGTAGGAACTGGGATGAGTAGAGGGAGGGGAAACTGTATTCAGATTGTATTATATGAGAAAAGAACCTACGGTTAACAAAAGGGGGAAATCATAAACTAAATTGCATTTAAAAAACAAAGTTGTGATGAAGGTGTATATGATCACGCAAAACAAAATGGAGAAGAAATAGAGGATGATTCTACATGGAAGTGCATGCTGAGTAACAGACAAAGTCCTGCACAGCTTTCCAGATGAGCTGATAAGCAAGACGGGGCCAAGATACCAATATTCTGCTTGTCCGTCATGTTGCGGAGTCCGGATGGTACCTCACAGGCAAGGAGAACCTGTGAAAGCAGAGCTGTAACCAGATTCTCATCTTTGAAAGGGCAACTTGCAAAGCAAATAGGGAAGAAGTAAAGCAGGAAGCTTGCCGGTTATCTTCAATATATTCACTCAGGAGTGAAAGAAATCAATATAGTCACATATAAACTCAGGCCACAGAACCTGGTACTAAAGGCTACACCCACCACATTCTCTTTCGGCCATCATCTATGGTAGTTTATAGTGACAATCTGAAACTACCTCTCCCCTCTAAAACAAAGTATTGTGGTAACATACCAAGAAGATCCAGATATTAGCATGGTACATGGCAAACTAACTCTACCAACACAACCAACTCTGCTTTCTCTGCTTTTTTCAGGACACCACCTTCCTCTCCACAGGACCACTCAACTTCTTCTACAGACAGACTCATGGGAAATTATATCAAACTTTACATCCAGCCAAAGAGATTTCTATTTAAAGGCAATCTATATTTTCATAGCATGTTTCCTGAATATAAAAGTAATATATTTCCTAGTCAGAAACTTAAAAAATTATTTTCTAAAAGTTCTGATGCAAATCTTTAACCCATTTTATCTCCGAGAATGAACACTTCTAAAAGTATAATTGTAGTATAATTTTAATTTGTCAATTTTGCTTTAATAAAGAAAAATATTACACTCTTGATGCTTGGTATTTCAGACAAGTTTTTAAATTTTTAATATATTTGAGAATTACTTTGTACTGGAATATAAAAACATTTTCAAGAGACAAGGTCTCACTATGCAGCTCAGACGGCCCTGGAACTTCCTATCTAGACCAGGCTGACCTCTAACTTATGGAGAAAGGCCTGCCTCTGCTTCACAAGTGCTGGAATTAAAGGTGTGTGCACCATAATGCCCAGCCACAGACATTATTTAATGAATACTTAGAAGTCTGCCTTATTTTAGTCACTTTGACAAAGCACCTGCTAGGAACAGTCAAAGGAAGTGGAAGGTCACTTGACCCATGGATAAAAGCTTGCTTATATAAAGATAAGAAAGCTTAATTGGTGATAAGGAAAAGTGACTCCAGACATCTAAAAGAATTAAAGATGTTCCAGATTTCTCTCTTACTGTGCTGCTGTTAAATTAAGACTCCACCAGTTCATAGTCTTAACATTAATCAACAGAAACCTAATACGCCATTAGTCTGGCAGAGTTCTAGCACTACAATGGATCCACCTCGAACAGCATCTTGCCAGCTCCAAGAGGCACCAGGCGGCCCCATAGAGCCTGGACAGTGGAGTGAAATAGCTGGATATCCCTGGACTTGACCAGCACCCCAGCTTTCTCAGGTCCCCCAAAGATGATGGATGCCCCCAGCTCAGCTGGAAGCAGTCTCAAGAACACGGCTTCCTCATCTCTGCCTCACCTGTTACCCCTTTTTATAATAATCCAAAGCGAGGAATGTTAAAATTCAGGCATCTGTACTGACTTGCCCTTAGGGTCCTCACAGGATATGTCCTCAGTTGCAGCCACTAAGAGCACACCCTGTGCACATTTGCTAAGTTCGCTTTTAAAAGGCTGGTCTTGCCCACCTCTCCCCCTCCCCTCTTCCTCCACTCTTGTCCCCAGGGACCGGTCTCTGTCCCTTCCCTGCCCCCTTCTTTGCTCCTTCTCTCTCCTCTTCCAATAAACCTCCCATGTGAGTCCTGTTGTATGGCATTTCTCCTTCCTATGTTTTAAAATAAGCAACAACACTATGAACCATCCCAAGCAGCACTACCAGCTCAGATCTTGTTTATTCTTTTGTGTGTATCCAGATTTTTAAAACCTTACTGTGATGTACCTGCGGCCAGCTGTTTAATATTCTTCTTCCAGGAAAAACAAATGAAAAATGATATAAGAGATTTGTGTGTTTGTTTTCTGTTCAAGGTATTTTGTATTTTTATTATTATATTTTTGTTATTCGAAACAATTTTAAATTCAAATGTATTTTATTCTTCCCCTTCCATGAATACCTCCAGATCCTCTCCGTATCCCTAACAACCCAACCTTAAGTTCTTTCTCAAAAAAATAAACAGAAATCCAATACAGCAACAAAACCCCCTTTTATAAAGCCTATGAAGTTCAATTATATGTTGGTGGGCTATCCCGAACATGAGAAAAGCTCCTATGAGCTCACAGAGACCGAGGCAGCATGCCGGGCTGCACCAGGTCCTCTGAGTATATATCATGACCTCCAGTTTAGTGTTTCTATGAGGCTCCTGAGTGTGGGAATGAGTGGTCGCTGGTCCTTGTGCCTTATCTTGGGCTCTTTTCCTTCTGTTGGTTTGTCTTGTCCAAATCTGAAGTGAAAGATTTTATCTTATTATATTTTATTTTGTTGTATTCTTTTCTAAAAAAAAGAATGAAAACCTAGCCACTAGGGTAAAAGGTAACTAAAGTAAAGATTAACTGTCATGTATACCTGCTGAAAGAGGAAAAATCAGTTTCTCCAAAGACCGATATAAAGATCACATCCGGATTGCTGTTAGCAAAGGGACAGAAGGGACAAAGGGTGGAACAGAAGTCTTAGGGTCTTTGCAGTCCAGAGAAGGACTACTGTCCCAGAAGCACCTTCCATGGAACAGCCACCAGGCTGAGCCTTAAAACAGAGTTGCAGCAAGGCAGACCCACTTTCTCCCTCCCCGAATTCATGGTCAACCAGATAGAAGTACTTACGGGAAAGGCACAGAAGGATAACTGACGTTTAAGGCTTATTGTCTCTTAATTCTTATCTTATAAAAATGTAAGATATCCCCACATTTAGTTCCTTTCATTAAGTTCTGCCGAGACCTGGGTGCAACAGAAAATATACATGAAGGAAAGACGGTCATATCTGTAACTTTGAAAACTGACCTCTTTCTTTGCCAGATGCTCATCCAAGATCTATTCTATACCTCGCTGGCCGGTTTAAATCAGATCGGTGTTTGAGGAACATGGGTATTAATCCCCACATTCAGCATTTCTCAGACAACCAGTGATGGGCTGTGTCTTTTAAAGGTTCCCTGATTCGTGATTCTTGATATAAAACACACCGCTAATTGAACGGCTCCCCTCGAAGACTCTGCGACCCTCTCCTCCATTTGCACAAACACGGGCACCTGGGAATCCCACCCCTGAGAGGGATATCTGAAAATCAAGTGGGAAGGACAAATGGGGGCTGTGAACTTCTCTGAAGAATGCGCTAAAGTATTCCACAACTAAATAGATAGGAATGAATGCGGCTGTTCAGCCAGACCCAGACTCTGAAATATCTAATTAAAACTGATGTGCTTATCTAGCTCCCAATTCATCACAGGTGGGCCCACATTAATGGGAAAATGAGACTAAATTACCAGCATTTGGCAATCTCGCTGAATGTCATTCACATTAGCTCAAAGCTCAAAATGCATTTTAAAATGCAGTTCACAGGTAGGGCATGCAAACAAAACCCCTCAGCAGCGGGCCCGTGGAATTCTGCTCTTTTGTAGGGGGGATTGCCAATAACACAAGTACCCCCACCCATAAACCTGGCCTGCGAATCAACAGAAGATACATCCAGAGAAGGCAGAGGATGATCTCATCTCCCAAGGTGTTCACGTCTCCCGGGAATGACTGTTTAGTTTGGCCCAACTTTTCCCTAGCCTGTCAATCAGAACTTCATTAAAACTCTGAGTTCATTTAACTTTCCACGGAGATACTCTTCTGAGCATCCTCAAAAAGCACCCTCAAAAAGTACAGCAGATTCAGTTGCATCCCAGTGGGGAGCCATAGCCCTGTGGCAAATGGGCCCAGGCCTTCACATACAACCTGCAAAGTGGAAATTCATCTCCCTTCTAACTAATCTTTAGAAAGCTCTGTGCAGCAGCATGCAGAAATATATTCTGGAGTAGCACAGCTTAGAGTTTTTGAGGACAATAAGACAGGATCAGTCTTGTTCACCCACAATGTCCACAGTGGTCCACAGTATCTCAAAACCACTTCTCCTCTGTGGTTTCTAAATGATTTCTCCCATTTTTATGACACCTACTGCTACAGGCTTTTTCATGTTTGTTTTTGGAGACAGACATCATACAGCCCAGATTGGCCTCAAACTCATTATGTAGCTAACAATGACTCCTCTTGCTTATTAACCTGAAGAAATGTCAAAGTGGAAGAATCATCACTAACGATCTTATTCAGCTTCTGACCTGGCCTACTACACTGATGATCTGCTAAGCAAGATGCTCCCGCTGGTACAATAGAGACATGGCTGTTTCAGGGTAGCCAACCACTTTCTGGTTGGAGAGAATTCATGTATAGTACTCTAAACCTGGTCAAACATTCATCACTAGAGGGGGCATAATCCCTGCTGGGGGAGCTACTGCAGCTATATTGCTAAATGGACATGTTGTGCCCATCAGGTCACCTTGGAACTATTTAGGTTTATGCCCATAGACTGGCACTTCCACCAGATTTGGTCAAAGAAGCTTCTTTTTGCTATGGAAAGTAATTACTACAGAATCTCCTAGCTGTTGGAAGCGGTGGGATTAAGTTATGAATGAATGCTCAGTCTTAAATGGCACATCTATACCATCC
This sequence comes from Arvicola amphibius, assembly GCF_903992535.2. Lineage (NCBI taxonomy): Eukaryota > Metazoa > Chordata > Mammalia > Rodentia > Cricetidae > Arvicola > Arvicola amphibius. The sequence goes on along the minus strand of NC_052057.2, from coordinate 75,468,260 downwards.
CCTCGGACACTTAGGGAAGAACAAGGAGACTGAGAAGGAAGCTCTAAGAGCTGGAGTAAGGGTGGAGTGTCAGGGCTGATGTCTCCTGGGCAGGATAGGGCCACTGCACTCTGCATTGCATTGAGTTCATTGCTCTGAACCCTCAGCGGCTCTGCTTACCTGTACAGGACCAACAATGTTAGATCTATCAATTCCCCATCGCAGAGAAGGGGCAGTGAGGCCCTACCCACGACGGAAGAGACATGGTGACCTGATGACTGTCATGGAGAAGAGGTATGCCCTTCAGTACCGCAGCCCCTGCTACGTTGCCCATATTCTGTAAATGACCTTTGCCTCGTGCACCTATAAAGCAACCCTCATTAAACTCACAGTGTCACAAGAAGAGACCTGGAAACAGAAAAGAGGAGGGTTCAGTGGGAGGGAACATAGGAGGGTAATGGAGAACAAATACAGCCAGAATACATTATAGACAGGGAGACCATATCAGGATGAATCCCACTATTATGTATAATTAGTATATGCTAATAAAATTTTAAATCCTAACTTCACGGCTGTGTGAATTGTGAATAAATGCTTACTCCATTGTAGCCTCCTTCCTTTACTTAATAGTGATTTTTGTGGTAATTAAATCAGATCTATGAGTGGACACATAAGTGTGTGTTGGCATTCCTCAGCCCAGAGGTAAACTTCCAAATGTCAGTCCCCACCCCATGTCATGTAGATGATGAACAGTCGCAAGGAACAATGACTCCAGCATATAAGAGGTACTCAGAAAGAGTATTAACTTATTCCCCCTTTCAATTAACGAATTATTTTTGAGTATTTAATATGAACTCAGTAATGTGCTTTCCTGGCTAGAAAAGGATGATTTTGATACTCAGGCAAGTAAAAAATGAAGAATTTTATACAAAGGAAGTATAACCAGATTTTTTCCGGTTAATAATTCTTGTGGTCAGTGTTCATCTATCAGGAAACAGAAAAGTCAAAAACAAAACAAAATTCTCAGTTCGCAGCTGTTTTGGCTCTGTGATTATCTTACAGTAAGTGTCACCAAAACATCCAACAAAGAAGGCCAGCGAGAGAGGAGCTGGAGGCCGGAGTTCACAGCCCATGGCTAAGAAGGCTCACCCTCAGCCCAGCACACATCTGTGATGGAGGTGACACTGGCCACCACAGCAGGGACAGACAGCACCAGGGAAGGATGTATATAGAGCCTTTCGCATGTGTGAAGGTACCAAGAAACCCGACAATCTCCTCTCCTCACGTTACTTATCTATCCTCAGCTATGGCGCTCCTTGTCACAGCCAACCACTGCAATCCCCACTGGCATACCTCCATTTCTTCTGGAGGGGAAGAAAAAGAAGCAGGGTGTCTAACTGTTGGACTGTGTCTGGGACTAACTTGATTTTAAGACTCAAAGGCCCGCGTTTTAAGAATCGGTTTCTAGCCATAATTAAAGGACATCGAGCTTATAATTTGGGATCCTTGAGAAGATAATAAGAACCTTCACCTGGTGATGGATGGAGAAAATGACAGAGCCCCACATTGGAGCACCGGACTGAGATCCCAAGGTCCTGATGAGGAGCAGAAGGAGGGAGAACATGAGAAAGAAAGCAGGACCGTGAGGGGTGCGTTCACCCATGGAGACGGGTGGGACAGTACTAACGGGAGATCACCAACTCCAGTTGGAATGGGACTGATGGAACATGAGACCAAACCGGACTCTCTGAATGTGGCCAACGGTGGAGGCTGACCAAGAAGCCAAGGACAATGGCGATGGGCTTGGATTCTACGGCGTGAACGGGCTCTGTGTGAGCCTTGTCAGTTTGGTTGATCACCTTCCTGGACCTGGGGGGAGTTGGGAGGACCTTGGACTTAACATAGAGTAGGGAACCCTGATGGCTCTTTGGCCTGGAGAAGGGAGGGAGTGGGGGTATGGGTGGAGGAGAGGGAAGGGAAGGGGAAGGAGGAGGAGAGGGGATGGAAATTTTTAATAAAAAAAAAATGAGAGAAAAAAAAGGAACCTCCCACAGCCAAGGCTGGTATAGGCTGTCAACCGACAGGAAAAGCCAAAAACTAAATTTCCCACTGACTCTGACCCACCATGCTAAAGATACCACCCAACTATCTAATAAACTTCATATCTCATTGGCCAGAATTTACTCACATGGCACTTGTTGACAAAGGAGGTCGTGGTCACCTCAAAAAGCCTGATGTCCTCATAAGAAAGGACTGGTACTCAGTGAGCTTGAGCCACAAGTCCACAGAGAGCAGCCCACGTGGATCCTGAGCCCTGAAAACTACACTGAGCCCATCTGAACACAGAGTTCTAAGTATCTGCCGCCCACGGTGGGGATAATGACTTGAGAATTTATAAAATGGGGGCGCTACTTAATTTAAAAGAGCTTAGAGGGCTACTGGGACTTGAATTGCCCGGAGACTTCCCCTGGGCTCCAGTAAGGTGTTAAACAGCCCAGGAGGGGCTAAGGCAGGCCTTCCCAGGCCAGCCCTCCAGGGCATGTGCTTCGCTGCAGGTTCCTAAGCCCCAGCAAGCAGGAGGAAGAAAGATGCAGGCGCTGCCAGCACTGACAGGGCCCTGATTAGGGATTAAGCTTTCTCCAATCCCCTCTCCACCCAACCACGCAGTGTCGTTTTGAAGAATCATTTGTGGTAAATGAAGGGAGAGGAGCTATCAGGGCCAGGAATTGGTGGCAAATAATGGGAAAGAAGTGCTATCGCTTGATGAGGGTAATAACCTTTTTAAAGCAGTGTCCTCCTGCATTAGATTTTCCATGAAATTATTTAAAACAGCAGGGAATCCAACATCCCCACGTTATTAACCTCTAGTGTGTGCTTACTGAAGAAAATCCAAAGGATATTTATGTGTCCCCCGCCCAGGACGAGCCATAATGTCCGGGACTGAGGCAATGGAACTGCTGAGGAGCACGGAGCCCTGGATTGTCTTTTGTCTCTCTCAGGAAGCACAGCTGTACTTCTTGTCTATGCAAAGTCACCCCTTACCTTATTGTGATAAACGGTAGGCCGTCTGTCACTTTCTAGCCTTTAACGGTGTATTCCTAAAAGGACAGTCTTCTTGGCAGCTAGCGCCCGCCTCTCACAGAGGCTCGGTTATGACAAATGCAAAAGGCAAAAGTTGATATACAAAGCAATGTATTGCTTCACAGTCCTTTCTGGAGAGAAAGCACAAGGGCCCAGAGCCTGGGCCCCGCGGCCGGATGTTACAGCAAGCACTAACCACACAGATTCAGGAGGATATCTTGCCATAATTTGTCACATCCCTGGGAGTAAATCTGTCACAACCTGAGTCGTGGTAGAAGCACTGCGGTCAAACATGTTGAATTACAGTCAGATTTTTGCATTAATTATAATAATTATCTCATAACCATCATTCCATCATGAAAACTCCTTCACTGTGACACTCTGCTCTTGGTTCTAGGACTTTCAAAATTCCCAAATTGCAATGGGAGTTTAAAAATAATTTCTGATCAAGGTTACAAAGTGTAAGCTTTTACAGATTTATGGGTTTTTTTAAAACAGTATTCAAATAGATGATAATTAATATATAGAAATGCTTGCTACTGCCGTTTGGATTCCACACTCCCTAGAAGTTAGAAGGATTTATTTTTTTGCATTTTTGAAGAGCTATACATGAATAGATTATAGGTGGTTGTGACTTTGAAAGTTATAAATAGACCGGAGGACCCTGGTGGTACCATACCAAACAGCTGTTTGTAGAGAATATGACTCTTGAGTGCCTTGGGGAAAGCTCAGAACATTGACGCACTGGTTAAATGTTCAAATTGTTCAAACAATGAATATTTCTAAAAACAAATGGGAATTAGGAATACTCTTCCTGGGGCTTGGAGTTTGGTCTAGAGAAGCTCTGTCAAAATCATTTCCAGTCTTCTGCCTTTTCTTCTCCTTTCCCTTCCCTTCCACTTCTGAAGCAATTTAATTCAAAAGCTAGAGCTATGCCAAGTAGCACGGCAGTTGGGGGAAGGTGGCAGCAGGCCCCTGGGGCCGAGCACTGGTGCTGGAACCCCAGTGGGGTACAGGGGTATTTCTGGAGATAGCATCCTCAAATGCATGACAGTTGGAACCCAGGTAAAGAGAAGGCAGGGCGACATCCCATCAGCAGAGGGAGGGAGGAATACCTTGAGGGTAGGAACTTAAGGGCAGTGGTGGATAGCAGCAGCCTTCAGTGGCAGGTAACATGGAGTGCTGTGTCACAGAGGGCATTCCTTTCCAAGAGGAGGTCCGATCCCAGTTGGAGGGTATCAGAGAGTGGGTAAAACCAGAGAGGTTTGTTAAAGCGTTCATTCAATGGCCCAATGTTGGAGGCCAGAGCACTGTAGCAGGCAAGTGGGCACTCTAGGGGAGAGTACCTGAGCAGGAAGAATTTAATCCTGAGCTCTGTGAGGAAAGCCCCCAAACAACACCAAGGTGCCCAGTAGGAGATGTGGATGCTCAATGAGGTCGAAGACATTTAGGTAAGAAATACAGGAAAGCCCGGAGTGGGATGGGCAGTGAATTTGAGCCAGGAGAGAAAGCATTTCCTGCAAGCATGCTGATGGCCCGGCATGGGGTGATGGGCCTAGAGGTGAGGAAAAATTCTATGTGATATACATTTGACATATGTCCCAGTGGTGCAAGAGATACTCAGAAGGATGAGATAGGTATCCAGATGAGGAACACAGCAGGGAGGTATCAAGCCTAGCATAGGTTAAGCTTCCGGAGCAAAGGGTGGGTGTGGTCAAATGCAGCTACTATAACCCTAGTAGGGCTTACTATAATAATGATCTAGACGGACTAGTGGTGGTGATCGTTGTAAAACTCCAGAACTGAAATACCATAACGAGGTCATGCAACACAAGGGTTGGCCCAGCTCAGGGTGTCTGAGCCCAAGTAGGGTCTGGAAGTCCTATGTATCTAGGAAGTTGTTGCATCTAGGGAGCCTGACTGAGTCAGGGCTTGTTAGAGATGTGAGGAGTGTCAGCAGGTAGGATAAGGTGGTAGTGGAGTAGCTTGGAATTGTGGATTCCTGGTGGGCTGAGGGGATTGTATTAGGGAAAGGTGCTGATATCGAAGACAAGGCTGAGAGATGATGTCCATATGCTTTAGAATGGGGGATGTGTTTCTATAAGAAAGGTGGAAGGGGTAACAGCAGCAGTATTGGGCATTTGGTTGTTATTGACAGAGGGATGCTCACATGCATGTGTGTATTAAGGATAATGACCATCATATGTCTCATTATCAAAAACAGGTCAAATACAGAGATGAAGAAAGAATGAACCCTATGGATGTGAATTCTGCAGCAAATATATTTAGACAGCTATAGACTCCCATACAGATGCAAATGTGTGTGGTTGTATGAATACTTACATATATGATCTGACTCGGTCTCATGGGGAGATCTGAGAGCAAAACCATTCAAGAACTAGCTGCTTATCTAGTGTGGTCCTAGTTTCTAAATACAACTTTCCTATACATGTGAACTGGGACTCTGGACAGAAACGATTGATTCCCTGGGACACAACAACACAATGAACGGAAGCATCTTTTAGTGTCAGAAAGAAAATGCTCCAAAAAATGCGAGGGACATGTCAAAAAAGATACAGTGCTGACTTGACAGAGTTCACACTGATCAAATCAGGAATGACAGGAGAGCCAGAACGAACAAGAACAGTAACAAAGTTGACAGTTACTTCAACACAGAAATCCATAGTCCATTTTGATGTAAAGAAAAATAGATGCATAATAAAAAAATTAAAGATTTCATGAAGACTAGAAAATTTACACAGTTAAAAGCCCCGCCCCTCAAAGTGCATATTCATTACAGTGAGTAAGAAGAGAGTCACCTTACAGGGCAGATGTTTGGAAGGCACTTCCTTAATGATGACCAAATGAACACTATCAACAATGGGGTAAAACTTTTATGGCTAAAATTCACCAAGAAATGCAGCATTGCTTCTAAGATGCCCAGCCTGAATCTAATTATGGAGGTGCAACAGACAGATCCCAGCTGAGGAACAATGACAGAAAAAATCAACTATAATCCCCACAAGTAAAACAAACTTGCAGACCACAGGACAGAGGAAATGTCCCAGACTGGAAGAGGCCGAGGAAGACATGACCCCCAAATGCAGTTTGTGGGTTTAGATGGGACTTTTCTGTTTACAAAGGATATCACTGGACCAGCTCCCTGAAATGAGAGGAATCTGAGAATCAGATGGGAACAACATGTTTTTCTCCTAATTCTGGTTTTCCTGACATTGTCCCATAAAATGTCTCAGTTGTTGGGAAATGCATTAAAGCACAGCCTGTCAGGAATCTACCCTCGAAACCTTCCAGGGAGACAATAAATACTACTTTCAGTGAGTTCTTTACTCAATCTTGCTACAGGCCAGTGTATGTATGCCTTCAAAGCGTGTACCTGTGAACCCAGCACTCAGGGCTGGAGTTAAGAGGCACATCATGAATTTGAGGACATCTTAGGTAGATAGTACATTTCAGGACAGCCTGGGCTAAGGATCTATGCAAAAAAAGCCATAATAGCAAAAGAAAGACCATTACTAGTACGTTTTATAGTATAAAATATTTCACTCTTAATTTGATTGTTTCATGTGTTAACTAAAATTGGTACAACATAAACAGAATTTAACTCTAAAAGAGACAAAAACATTAAAATTAATTGTAACTGCTTAAGAGTTTAAAGACATCAGTCAGTATAGATGAGGCTGTTTCTAGACACAAAGGAAATACCCATGTACGTCACAGAACTGGGACTAGTAATAGTGAAAGACTCTTTCAAATGGGGAAAGACTAGAAGATTTTGTAGCGCAAGTTGCTGTTATCAAAAATGAGGAAATGTCCTCTCTCAGGCCCTCCCTGTTAAAAGGACCAGGCGTCATGACCTGTTCCTAATGGCAAAGGAATGGGCAATAGAGTCTTCAGAAAGCACAGCAGCCTTCCTAGGACTTACCATAGATCAAATACAAGCAAAGATAACAAAGGAACCTTGTCCCCCTTTTCCTTGGAGAACCAGGCAGGCATACCAGGTGAAGCCTGAAGACAACAATGGACCCCTGTTTTTCACAAACCATATTTTACAAACCCATCTTAATACCATGGTTGAAAAGACAGCCACATTAGCCAAGCTTACTGAGCTGGAAGAGTAGGGTGCTAAGTATTCCTGCCTTAGGAGCAAACGGTATTGGCTCCTACAGGTACTTTACAGACTAAGAGACCTTAAAGAAGTAAAGTAGAGGCAGGGGAGAGAGATAGTGGATAAAGAGCTGATCTTTCCAAGATCTCCTGAGTAAATTGGGAGCATTGGGATCTTGGGGAAGGGTTGAAGGAGAGAGGGGAGAGGCAGGGAGGGGCGCAGGGGAGCAGAGAAAAATGTAGAGCTCAATAAAAATCAATAAAAAAAAGCTGATCTTTCAGGCCTGAGGAAGTAAGTTCCTCCTCAGAACCTACATATAAAGCCAGGCATGATGGAGTATTCTTGTAACTGAAAACTGGGGAGGCAGAGGCTGATAGATCTCTGGGGCCTGCTAAAGAGTCAGTCTCTGCCAGGAGATCCTGTGTAGGAAGTATATGAAGTGTATGCAGAATGACATCTGAAGTTGTTCTCTGGCTTCCAGAGCATGTGCACGCATGTCTCACGTCTTTCACCCACACACGTACATACAAATACGTGTGGGACCAAAACCTCATGACATAACTGGAAAACCAGGGTTTCAAACCCAGGGCTGTCTTGCTCTAAGCTGTAGCGTCTTGATTCCTGTGACAAACACTACAGTTAAGTATAATCATATCTAATGGAATAATTATCTCCAAAGAGCCCATTTCAATTAATTCATGTCAACTTGGAAAGAGGTCTCTAATCATGGTCCAATTATACCCAGTGAAATTAGGGAACATTAGTTAAATGTTTAAATTGTTGGTTATCTGCCCAGCCTGAGCAAGGTTAATGGACTTAAGACTCAGGTGCACAGCAATGAAGAACTACACCATGGTAAGGGCACTAGGACAAAGCTGGGAAGAGCTGGAGTGAGACTTGGCTTCCACCTTCCAGGAGCTTACAGACAATAATAACAGCAAATGTATGAGCCAGTAGGAAGGGGAAAGGGGAACAAAGACACAGACAGAGAGTAGTTAAAGTCACTGTGTTGGTTTGGAAAATTAAAGAAAATTGCCCTTAAAGGGAGTGGACTATTAGGGGGTGTGGTCTTGTCGGAATGGGTGTGGCCTTGTTGAAGGAAGTGTGCAACTGTGGAGGTGGGCATTGAGGTCTCATCTATGCTCAAGCCACACCCAGTGTCTCAGATCATTTCCTGTTGCCTGCAAGCCAAGGTGTAGCACACTCACTACTTCTCCATGTCTACAGCACCATGTCTGCCTGAAAGCCACCATGTCACATCATGATGATAATGGACTAAACCTTGGATAACGTAAGCCATCCCAATTAAATGTTTTTTTTTTTCTTTATAAGGGTTGCAGTGGTCATGGTGTCTCTTCACAGCAACAGAAATCCTAACTAAGGCAGGCACCAAGAAAGCATCCTTGACAAAGACAGCTTCACAAGTGGACTGTCAAGACTGACTAGGAGTTTACAGATGCCCAGAAGAAAGGCATGCATTTTAACAAAGGATCCATATCAAAGCAGGAGGAAAAGCCTTTGAAGCATCTTTGTGTGGAGAGAAAAAGCAAGTTCATGGATGGAAAGGGGGAAACTAGATCAAAATGGACCCATCTCAGGTGTGTAGACTTTTTCAGAAACTGCTGCACAGGCTGAGCTTTGAGAAAATCAAGTGTTCTAACGCACACTGTTAGTGGAAATGTAAATTGATATAGCCACTGTGAAGGTCAGTGTGGAGGTTCCTGAAAAGTCTAAAAATAAAACTATCATATGGTGGGTATGACCCAACTATACCGCTCCTGGGTACACGTTCAGAGGAGCCTACACCAACATAATGCAGAGATTCTTTAAAGCAGAAAGGGGACTATGAGAGGGAAGAAGAGATTTCAGTGAAGGGATGGAGGAAAGAGAAGAGGATGGAATGTTCATGAGCTAGAAAGGGCACTACATGGAGGGAGGGAAGAAGGGAGGGAGGGAGGAAAGGGAGGGAGGAGGGAGCAGAACAGCAGGAGAGATGCAGCAGTACAGGGAGGGCAGACTGGAAAGGGGATAAGAGTATAGTATAATAACATACATGAATAAAAATTCCATAATGAAACACACTGATTTATGTTCATTTGAAAATTAATAAATAAATAAAACTGAAAGGAGCAAAGAAGACAATGTATCTGTAAAGTACCCATTGAATGAATAATTGGCAACACTTTTAGAAGAGTTGAGGAAGGGTCTAAGAGCAGATGCAAAGGAGGATTTTGGGTACAGTATGCAAAATACCATTCATCATCTTTATGGATCTGCAGACACAGACTAAACTACAGAGGACAGTTTCTTAAAAATGCACTACTAACTACATGGGCTCTGACTGAAATTTCTGAGCCATTCAGAGCTCAAAGCAGGTTGCTTTCTATGCTATCTAATGGTGCATATCATAAGTGGAGTTCAGAGTAACTCCCAGTGCAATCCTGTTGCAAGGCTCAGAAAGAAAGAGACTTGGCACCAGAGAAGAGGCCAGGCAAACTGTATCTGACTTGGAGTTCAGAGAAAACATGAACTCAGAGTGTATAGGGGACAGCTTTACAGGCGACTAGAAACTAGATTATAATGAGACTAGCACAAGACTGAAAAGGAAGAAAAGCAGAGTCAGCTAGAGCAGGCGAAGAGCAAGGCAGGCAACTGCTGGAGACAGGAGTAGTGCAGAGGGCCACTTGAGACACCAGAGACCTGTGATCTGAAAGGACCCCAAGCAAGCTCCATCCCTCTGAGGAAGCATCATGTCTTTGGTATTTTTTTTTTTCTGACTTTATTCAATTATTTTTACACCTAGCTGTTGCAACTCTGCCAAGATGAAATAGATTTAGATTGTGTTGTAACCCCATCAAAATCAAATGCAGAACCGCTTTCTCACCAGCAAGACCTCTTTCATGCTACCCTGCACAGACATGTGCCCTTTGTCACTGCAGTACTGTCCCTAACTCCTGGTGGCTTCCACTGCTCTATTGTTTCTGTTTTGCTGTCTGAGAGACATAATATAAATCTCTGGCATGTGGTTGGCTTTGTCACACAGCATATTACCACAGAGGTGTATCCAGGCTTGTGCATGAATCAGGAAGTCATTCCTTTTCTCTTCTCAGAATATTCATACAGTGGATGTGCCATGGTTCACGAAGTCATCCATGGGAAGATGCTTTAATTATTCCAGTTTTTGGATATTACAAGCACAGCTGCTTTGAACATTTGGATACAGAGGAAGAAATATAAAAGGATTCTCTCATAAAGAAAAATATCTATAATAATTATTATTAGAACAATTGACAATATTTGAATGGAATGTAGACTATGAATTACTCATATTGTATTGATATGAAATATCCTGATTTTGAACATTTTACCATGATTATGTCAAAATTGCTTTTGCTTTCAGAATACAAACACAAATAATTATGGATAAAGAGTCACTTGGCCACTTAGTGTCACGTGTTTTTACAGAGAGAAGGAGGAAAGGAGCTGAAAGGGAGGTCAGGAGGGAGATGACATACGATCTAGACACAGCATTAGCATTCATAAATCTGAAGAAATGTGTATAACAGTTCTTAGAATTAGCCTTAAAAGTTTGCTATATGTCTGATAGTTTATTAAAATAAAAGTTTTTAAGCTCAAATCCTGGGAGAATTATAATCTGCTTTGCAACTTTTAAAGATGCTTGGAAGCTTGAAACGATTATTAGAAATGCAGGTACATAGGGTTCCATAGATACTATAGATGATTTCCATTTCTTGTGCTTCTTCCTCACACAGAGCTTAGAGCACCCAAGAGAAGGGCTGGACCGCTGAGATGTGCCCCAGCCACTTTCAGTCTTCTATAGCACTGTTATAGAGAAAAGGATCCAGTCGAACATGATTTCAGGTTATTAAGATGAAAGATTGGTAGAGATTTCACCAATCCCTTCTCTAATGACGGTTCCTTCACAAGAACCAGATAGCTGATAGGAAGAAGCTTAAGAGTATGTAGCCTTTAGAGCCACACAAGCTGAGTTTGAGTTCAACCTCTGCCACTTTCTAGCTGTGATTCCTACACAAAACGGCCAGCCTTCCTGTGCCTCAGTTTCTGAACTATAAAACAGAAATAATGTTTACTTCTAGGAATTTCTTGTGTTTAAAAAAGTATTTGACTTAAAGTGCTTAGAAGAGTATGTGAATTACATTGAGAATACACAGGAGTTGTGGTGTTACTGAGGGAATTCAAAGCAAGCACCCGGATACACACAAATGCCAGGCTCCCTTTTCCTTGGCAATCTTTTCTTTGCCTGATACTACCCATCAAATTTGTCTCAAACTCCATCTTCTTTTAGAGTATTTTTATTTTCTTGCTCTTTGACAAAATGTTTCTTACCCTTCAGCAGTAATACATCAATATGGAGTGACGGTTTGGCAATATGGTTCTCACTTTTCATAGTATAAATTCAAAGACAAATTGTGAACGAGTCAAGTGCAGCTTGTAATTCACAGCTGTGAGGTCACACTAGTGAGTCAGAAGCTTCTCATTATGTCAGAACTGTGAATTACAGAGATGTTTGATTAGAGTTCCTGTCAAATAATTTATTAGCCCTCCCTCTACCACGGGATTCTGTAGCAAGACAGAACACAGACATATAGGGAGTGAACTCTGGTGTTTTCAGGCAGAACAATGAGAACCTGGGCATGGAGAAGGGGTGTGAGAGAAGGCAGCCCTGCCCGGAGACCAGGCTCCTGCCAAGAAGGCAGCATCCCTAAACTGGAGATGCTACCTTCAAACTGGACAAAGCTAATCTATTTTCACCCCCACAAAGTGTCCCAAACCATCAGCTTCCAAAGGTATGATCATAAAGTATTTTAAAAACCAGTTGTATTCTTCTTAATGTCGATATTTCTTCTGCTGCAGCAGAATCTAACTTTAGTGTCTGCAGGAGTACCAGACCCCTGTTCACCTATAAGGACAATTAGTAGTCAGAAGTTTCAGGGCAATCCTAGGGACCAACCCACAATCATGCTGCCACTGCTGTGTCAGAAGAAGGTGTCACATCCTTGGATTCCAAGTGCAGATTGCTCTCTGCTGTGCACTAACTCTCTCCCGGCACTATGTGCATATGCCATGCCACTCCAATGAATCTCCGCACTGCTAGGGCCTGCTCTATGTTCTGTACCATATTTGAAGATTTTTAGTTTGTAAAATGAAAGAATCTAAAGTAATTTCTAAGTTTTTTTCCAAAATCTGTACTTGGAAATCTTTTAAAAATATATTCCATTTTAATTCAGACCTTGTAAAAGTCATAATTTTTTTCATGCCATCAAAATGGGGCTTTAACCATTTGTTCCCTTTCCCATTCCTTCTTTCTGCCACTCAGCATCTCTTTGGTGTCTCCCCATTCTGCCATCCCAGGAACCATGCACACATAACCAAATTCTCCCTGAAGCTCAGGAAGGTGAGTGGATAACAAAGAAAAAAGACAATTATTTTTTCACAAGTGGTGTTGAAAGAGTTACTCTCTACTCATTAATAAAGCTCACCCTTATCCAGTAACTTTTGTTCTTACTAGTTTGAGGGTTATACTAATAATAGCATTATCATTTTATGCATCTAGAATATGATGGATAAGACTAAAATTTAACCAGCATCACAGTACACTTGTTAGAGTTCAAACTTTGCACGATTCCTTAAAGGTGTCTTGCCTTCTTTAGCTTCCAGACCTGTATTTTCCAACTTTACTCACTCCGTGGAACAAGATGAATAACAGAAAGTATAACAGGGCCAAGGCTACCTGTAGGTTTGTATTCAGTCTATAAGTACATCATGACAAGATCATTGATTCAGGCATCCAGTCCACTGAATCTAATGTTTCTACAAACCTGAAATAGTCTCTCTCTTTCCTCTCCCTCTTTTCTCAATCTTGTTAGCCTATTTATCAGATCCCCACTGATCTCCCAAAGTTACGGAGGGGAATTCCCATACCGTATTCCTAGATGCTGAGCTCCCACACTGTAACTTTTTCAAATACACATTTAATTTGTGTGGGGGAGTTGGGAAGTATTATGAGTACAGGCACAAACACACACACACACACACACACACACACACACACACGTGAAGGTCAGAGAACAATTTTTAAGAGTTGTTTCCTTCTTTGACATGGGATCTAGGGATTGAACTCAAGACTTCAGGCTTCCATGGCAAGAAGTTTTACATGCTGTGTGGCTCTAATTGTCACTGGATAAACCTACAAGTATATTCCTGAGACAGGACTTGCCTCAGGGAGTTCTAAGAGAAAATGATCTGGTGGTACAGACTTTACGCTTCGTGCATGGAAACAAACCAAGCCTAGTCGACACTGGCAAGTACCATGTTCTTCTCTCTTCCAGCATCCTCTTCTTTGGTTGAATTCTTATGTAAGAATTTGTGTGCTTGCTGATCTGATATCTGTCTCTCCTACCAGCCTATGACTACCCTAAAGACACAGACTTCTATGTTCTCTCATATATACTGAGCTGACAGAGGAGAACCTGACTTAGTAGAAAGAAATGAATACGAATAAATACATTAAGAAACGGTCACTCTATTCTTAAACCTGGGCTACTCTCTTGTCTCCTTTGACAGAAATACAAAAAATTCTGTGTCTATTCTAAGAAATTTTTAATGTTTTTCCCATTGTCTTAGAATTTCTATTAAGATATTAATACTGAGGAGTAGAAGATAGAGAATGACAGGTAACTAAAAGAAATGGCAAATGGGACTTGCAAAACAGATACTAAGTTAGTCCAGAGAACTGAAGAAAAAAAGAACATGTGTTCTAGAGCAAACATACAGTACTGCTGCATCAACAATACAAAACATAGCTGCTCTAGAACCGTGTGCTGTACTGCTGCACCAGTAATACAAACACAGCTGCTCTAGAACAGCGTGCTGTACTGCTGCATCAACAATACAAAACATAGCTGCTCTAGAACTGTGTGCCATACTGCTGCATCAACAATACAAAACATAGCTGATCTAGAACCGTGTGCCATACTGCTACATCAATACAAACATGGCTACTCTAGAACACTGTGTGGTACTGTTGCATCAGCAATACAAACATGGCTGATCTAGAACCGTGTGCTGTACTACTGCATCAATACAAAACATAACTGCTCTAGAACACTGTGTCGTACTGTCGCATCAGCAATACAAACATAGATGCTCTAGAACACTGTGTCGTACTGTCGCATCAGCAATACAAACATAGCTGCTCTAGAACACTGTGTTGTACTGTCGCATCAGCAATACAAATATAGATGCTCTAGAACACTGTGTCATACTGTCACATCAGCAATACAAACAGAGCTGCTCTAGAACAGTGTGCAGTACTGCTGTATCAGCAATACAATAGGAGACCTTCTAGCATTCGTTCTATTTTCCTATGAAGCCACTTGATATTCCAAGATAATTGTTCAAACAAATAAAGACTGAAACAGTCAGAATATTTGTGAAAATCGAGACAAAAGTCATCTCACTCCCTGACTGGGTAATTAATGTGAATGAAGAGACCCAAAACTACTAAGAGAAGCTACTATGAATAAACAGAGAGATGCGTAAAACTGACATATGACTCCTGGAAATAAAAGCCATTGTCAACCAAGAGACTGGAGCTTGCTTGCCCCTGAGAACTCTATGAAAGAGGACTAGAAGAAAGGGGCTTTCCAGGAGCAGCTCAGGACAATACAGCAAAGAAGGAGGCAAAGATGGAACAAACCTCCACTTCTTTTATTTATTTACTTATTTATTTTTGGTTTTTTGAAACAGGGTTTCTCTGTGAAACAGTCCCGGCTGTCCTGTAACTCACTTTGTAGACCAGGCTGGCCTTGAAATCACAGAGATCCACCTGCCTCTGCCTTCTGAGTGCTGGGATTAAATGTGTGAGTCACCACCACCCGGCCCCACTTCTTAAAGAAATCCTTCTATTCCTAGTTTCCAGCATGCCCCAGCCTTTCTAACTCCATGCCACAGCGGAGTAGCGGAAAGTGAAAGATGCATGAAATTCCCAAGACCAAGAGCAAACCAAGGAAGACAGGGAAGCTCCCATCATCTTTCTGGGATCACGACAGTTTCACTGAGAACATTCACATTACGTTACTGTAAGGCAGACCACTGGGAACAAGAGCTCACATAGTCTACAAGAATTCTCCCAGTGGAGTCCATTGCTCATCTTAAGGATCATTCTTTGTGTCCTTTGATGATATTTTAAATATATTCTATAGGATTTGCCATTTGGGTCTACCAATGTCACAAAATAAGTAAAATATTCATGACCCTTTTCTCCGGTACAAAGTTCCTTTCTGTAATGCTACAAAGTAAAATAAAATAAAATAATAGGTAGAGGAGAAGGAAGAGAAGCTCTTGGGTATGTATTTTCTAGTTTTATTTTATTCTGCCATTGCAGAACACTCTGACATGAAGAAACTTAGGTGAGGCAGAAGTTTGTTTCTACCTACGGCCTACACTTTGCTATTGACAGAAGTCAGGGCAGGAACTCAAACAGGAACTTGAAGCAGAAACTAAGTGATTGCTACTTTCTGGAACATTGATAAAGTTATAGTCAAATAAATGTCTTTCATTGCCTGGCCCACTTTCACAGTGGGTTGGGCCCTCCTACATCAGTTAACAATCATGACAACCTTTCTCAGACATGCCCACAGGCCAGTTGCATCTGGGTAACCCCTCAACTTTTCTCAAATGACTATGGTCAAATTAAAGAAAGAACATCCAACTCTGGCAGTGTGACACACAAACACATCACTTTAAACCATAAATTTAAAATTTTTTGCCCCCAAAATATCATATTAATATCATAATATAAAACACAGGTTAAATTTTGAGATCCCAGAGTCTTTTTCATGGTTCTGAAAAATCTTTATTTCATATGCAAAATTCTTTTTTTTAACATTGGGTTAATCATGCTGGCATGAGGATAATGATACGGTATTAGAATGTAGAGAGAGTGACTTAAGATAGACCTGAAAGGTTCCTGCTATCTTTTTTCTTTTCTTTTTATTTATTCTTTTCCCATTCAATAACTCCTCCCACAGCCTCCCCTCCCTCTACTCTGCCCGGTACTCCCTCCCCTCTCCCCAATACTCAATGCTCCCCCATTTCCCTTCAGAAAAAAAAGGCAGACTTCCCAGTGATATCAACTATAAACAGAATTTACTAGAGTTGAGGTGATGAAAATGGCTCCCACCTGACAGTCTCAGAGACAGTCAATGGACATCCTCCATGTTGGACTGGGTGGAGCAGGCAGGCAGGACCATGTTTGCCCTAGCAACACCACAGCTTGGGTTTTTAAGAAGCACTTAGCATTTTACCAGGCTGTCCTGATCAAAAAAGGATTACAGATATGCAATAAGGACAGATTCAGACATAAAAGACCTTTAAATGAGACACAGTATCTTTTAAAAATGTACATAGGCTTGGGAGAGAGAAGAAAAATGTATAGAGAGTTATTAAAAGAAGAAAATTGTTTAAAAATAAAACAAAGTCTTTAAAGAGACAGAGTACAGACAGTCATAGATTAAAAGGAATAAAGAAAACAAACCATGTAAAGATGGAATATATACAGAGGGTCTGGATTATATATATTATTGTGTTTTCTTTAAAATTTTTTTACTGTGAAGAAGCTAAGTACAGAGAAATATTTCATTGTGTGGGCTGATAAGCTAAACTATCATATATATTTTGAAGGTTTCTTGACTTCAAAATTTGTGTCTAAGGATTTGTTGCTTTGGAAAAGGGATTCTGCTTTTGTTTCCACAGAAGATGAGAACCTGTGTATTCCTTCCAGACTAATGTGGTTTGATGGACCAAGATCTCCTAAAAAGTTGCTGTGAAAACCCCCAAAAATTACTTCACCAAAAAGCAGAAAGCAGAAAGCAGTTTGGAGAAAACTAAGCCCTTATTCCCAAATATTGTTTATAAATTTTTGTTTACATTTAAAAGGGGATAAACTATAAAAATTTGCATTGGTATGGATCTTGGTTTATTGATACAAATTAAAGATCAATTTTGTTATATGTATATTTCTGCTCTTGATTAAGGTATTGTGTTTGTGCAGCTCATTTTAAAATGTGATGTATAATTAAGAAATATAGGTTAATAAATATTATATATATACATATATCTTATCTATAATAGTCAAGCTTGTAGTCATGTTAGTTAGATTTTGTAGATGTACAGAGATGTATTTCAGATGGATAGGCATTCCTCAAACCTTTCAAAGACTACAGAATATGGCATTTAAAATGTTTTAAGAACTTAAAACTTTTCATGATAATCAGACACATCTGCTCCTGGAATTACTTCAAGATGAGCAATTGAAGAGGCTCCTAATGGAGTTTGCTAGCCATTTGGGCAAGAAACTGCTCTTGCCTAGACTGCCTGATGGTATGCTGTGTGACTAGACATGTGAGACCCACAGAGAGATGAGCTGCTGAATTTACCTAAAGGTGAGATGGTCCTTCAGGGTTCCTGCTTCATGAGAAAGTCTTCCAGACATTCTGCAGGACACAGAAGAAAGTGACTGACAAACTACCAATATAGGTGGAACTATCTTTGAAATTTCCTGCTTCATAAAAAAGTCTGCTGGATACTATGGGCCCAATAGGCTGAAGATGAATGTCCCAACAGTACAGGAGAACTTTGGGTAACTGTCCAGGCAGAGAGATGTCTCTATTAATTATATAGTTTTGGAAGTTACTTACAATGTACTTTCTGTTAACTTAGGTAATATTATATCCTTCTGGAGTCTTTGGTGGAGTTGAAGAATAGATAGTTATAATTACAGTTTTCCTTAGTTATGATAAAAGATAAAGTAGATATAAATATTATAACTTATTCTTGCTTGATACCTGTTTTGTCATATGTAATTTTACTATGTTAAAGTTAAAACTTCCTTTTTTATTTAAACAGAAAAGGGGAAATGGTGTGGGAGGTTATTCTGTTTATGTGTTGATTTTATTGGTTAATGAATAAAGAAACTGTTTTGGCCTATAGCAAGGCAGAACTTAGCTAGGTGAGGAAGACTAAACTGAGTGCTGGGAGAAAGAAGGTGGAGTTAGGGAGAAGCCATGTAGCTCAGCTGGAGACAGATCTCAAAACTTTACCTGGTAAGCCACAGCCTCATAGCAATGCACAGATTATTGGAGATGGGTTAATTTAAGATATGAGTTAGCCAGAAATATGCTTAAACTATTGGTCAAACAGTATTTCAAATAATATAGTTTCTGTGTGTTTATTGCAGGACCAGGTAGGAGAGAAACATCTACTACATATAGTCTTATCAAAGACAAAAAACAATGATGGTTGCCAGGAAGAATACAATGGCAGTTGCCAGGATACAATGATTTTGGCAATTTATACATGGCACACAAGATTGATTTATAAGACAAATTGTTCTACCAAGCTTCTATATGCTTTGCTTTGTGATTCATTCTAGATAGCTATCTTTTCTTCTTTAGGTGTCTAGATGTCCAAGGTCTCTCGACTTCTTGAAGATGGGTATTTTTTATTTTCTGGCAAGACAAGAACAGGACCCTGCCCCAACCCTTATGAGGTTCCTTACAAATTGTAGGATTGTCCTCTGTGGATGATCTGTCATTTCTCTTTATCAAGAGGTTTTTTCCTTCTCAAACTCAATTTTGATTTATTTTGATGGTATCCTTAGCTTTTCTTCTCCTGTGGAAACAAAAGCTAAACCCCTTCCCTGGTTTCCATCCTGGTCAAAACATCCTTAAAGTACAGTGGCTAATTTAATTGAGAAGCTTTTTCTACTCTCAATGTCTTTCTGTAGCTATTGTTCCTTTCTCATTAGTTTTAAGAAAATTCAAGATTAATAAAACATTATGCAATCTATATCTGGGGTATTTATCATCCATTTATGTTTATTTAACATATCCATCAGAGTTTTATTTGACCTTTCTATAACTGTTTATCCTGTAGGATTGTGTGGTATACCTGCAATATGTTTTATATTATAATAAGCAAAAACTGTTTCATTTTCTTAGAGACATATGGTGGGGCATTGTTGTTTTTATTTGTTCAAGTATACCCATGATGGCCATAACTTCTAGTAAATGTGTGATTAACGAATCAGCCTTTTCTGAACTCAAAGAGGTTGCCCATTGAAAACCTGAATACTATCAATGGTGTGGTGTACATATTTTAATTTTCCAAATTCTAAAATATGGAACACATCCATCTGCCAGTTTTCATTCCTTTGAATACCCTTTGGGTTACTTCCTGTAAACAGTGGTGTTTGGTTGTATCAAGAACAAGAAGGACATCTTATAATTTCCTTGACTTGTTTCTATATAATGGAAAAGTCCTTTTTAAACCTTTGCTATTGACATGATTTTTTATATAAAATTTTGAGGCCTTCAGCACATTTCCAATCAATAATTGATTTATTTCTAAATTATCTTATACTAGAAATCCTGGAAGACCTGTAAGGGATCGGATGTGTGTTAAGTATATGGCTATTGCCTATTCCTGATTATATCTTGTACCTGAATAAATAATTAAGTCAATTCTGTATTATCTGGTATAAATTCAGTGGTTTTAATATGCAAAACAACTCTTTCTGCATATTTCAAATTGGTAACTATGTTTAGAGGTTCTTTAAAATCCTTAGTACCATAAAAATAACAAATAATTCTGACTTTTGGAAAGAATCATAAGGACTTTGTTCTACTTTACTTAAATTTTCTGACTTGTAACCTGCTTTTCCTGATTTATATAGTATATAAATAGTATAGAATAGAGGAACTCTAGTTATTGGTATATCCCATACAATATGAGGAAGAATCCAATTAGCTCTCTATATAAGTTGAATTCTCTCGCTTTGGGGACAGTTGTTATTAGTCTCTCCCCAAAAATTACTACAAGCTCTTTTCCACAGTTCACTTTCTTCCCATAATTTGTGAATTTCATCATTATTAAAAAGTAATATAAAGTCTGCTAGGTCTATTCCTGCTAATTGATGAAGTCTCAGTTTTCCTTTTGAATTAACTCAGAGAACTTTTCCACATAAGCTTTTAATTTTTACTCAGTTTATGTGGTTTAAAAAAAAGATCCATTCTAAGATAGTATCTTCCCTCTGCAAAAAAAATTCTTGTAGTGGAATGTTTGAAATAATATCACCAGAATGCAGTTAAGATTCAGATCCACACAATCTACATGTGCCTCTTTCCTTCTTTCTTCCTTCCTTTCTTTCTTTCTTTTGTTGCTGTTGTTTGTTTTGAGACAAGATTGCCTGTAGCCCAGGCTGGACCCAATTATATTATGAAACTAGGGATAACCTTGAACATCTGATTTTCTGCCTCATCCTCCAGAGTGTTGAAATTATGAACATGAACTACCATGCCTAGTTTATGTGGCACTGGGAATAGAATTCAGAGATCTGTGCATGCTAGGCAGGCACTTTACAAACTGAACTAGTGGTTCATGTCTTTAATCCTAGAACTAGAAAGAACTATAAGAAGGGAGGAGACAGCTCTCAGACAGTCTCTTTCTGAGACTTCCTCGAGACAGGATCGTCATTTCACACTGAAGTAGAGGTAAGAGCCAGTGGTTAGCTCTTTTACTCTCTGATCTTCAGGCAAGCTTTATTTATTAAAATACAAAAGAAACATCACTACAGCTCTACATCAAAAAAGTATGGGGTCTTAAATTAATAACTTAATGATATACGTAAAGGTCTTCAAAAAATCAATGACAACACCCCAAAATAGTAAATAGGGAGAAATAATCAAAATAATGGTTGAATTTAATAAAATAAAAGCTTTAAAAATACAAAGAATAATAAAATTGAAATCAATGAAATGAAAAAAATAATTTTTTGAAAAAAATGAACTGATAAACATTTAATCAAATGACCAAAAGAAATAAGGGAGAGTCAATTTAACAATGAAACTCTGAAAATGATAAGGGCATATTTTTAAAACCTCTGTTCTGCTAAATTGGAAAATCCGAAAGAAATCATGAATTTCTAAATGCTTACAAAACACAGAATTAAACTAAGATGAAATAAATAATCTATGTAGAGCCATAACCAACAGTGAGATTGAAGTAGTAATAAAAAGTCTCCTAACTAATAAAAGCTCAGGAACAAATGAATTTATTGCATGTTGCTACCAGAACTTTGAAGAAGCGCTTACACCAATACTACTTAAATGATTTCATAAAATGTAAGGGAGGATCCCAAACTCTTTTTGTAACATCACTATTACCCTGATACAAAAACCAATAAAGACACAATAAAAAAAGGAAACTACAAATCAATCTCTCTAGTAGATGCAATATACTTCTTCAATAAAAGACAGAAAAATCATTAAGATCATATAAAATGAGTATTAATCATGACCTAGTTGGCTTCATCCCAAAGATGTAGAGATTTTTAATCATTTATATATGAATAATGTTATCTATCACATAAACAGACTAAAATAGAGAAATCACATGATTATATCATTAACTGTATGAAAGGTTCTTTGGCAAAATTCCTTCATATTAAAAAGTCATGGGAAAACTAGGGATGGAAAGACCATGCCAACTCTCCCTACCCCTACTCAGTATGAAACTTGAAGAGTAGAGCAAAGAGACATGAGAGAAAGGAACTAAAGGGATACAAGTTGGAAAATAAGAAGCCTAGTTTGAAAATGAAATGATTCTATATATAAAAGTCCCTAAAGATGCCACCAAAAATTCTTAGAGTTGATCAATATTTTCATCAGTGTCAGACTACAAAGTTAACACACAATTGGTAGGTCTATTTTATGTCAATGACAAACATATTAAAGAAATCAGAGAAACAACATATTCATAATATCCACAAAATAAACTGACCAGGAGTAAACCTAACCAAGGAAATAAAAGACCTCTAAATAAAAACATTAGAACACTTAAGAAGCTGAGGAAGACCCCAGAAGGTGGAAAAACCTCCCTTGCCTATGGATTGGCAGAATTGATATTGTTTGCACCATCCTTTCAAAAGAAATTTGCAGATTCAGTGCAATCCTAATAAAAACTACAGGGTCACTCTTCATAAATTTAGAAAATGAATATCAAACAAAAATAAAATTGCAGGAGGTATCACCTTATCGTAAATTATAGTGCAGAGGCAGGGTAATAAACAAAACATGACAGTGGCACAAAAAACAACCACATAGATTAATATAATAAAGGACCCAGATAAAATAGCATGTAACTATAGCTATATGATCTTTCACAATCCACCAAAAAGAAAAAAGATACATTGAAGAAAAATAGCACCTTCAATGAATGGTGGTGGAACACCTGAATTTAAACATGTAGAAAAACAAACTAAATCCTTACTTCCTCAGTCTTGCACAAACCAGAACTCCAAATGGGCCAAGATTCTCAACAAAAAAAATCCAGCGCCCTAAAAATGTTAGAGAAAATGGTAGGGAGTGTATTTCAATTTATAGGCAAGATGTAAAAACTTTCTAAATTGGGCTCCACTAGCTCGGGAAATGAGACCAAATATTGACAAATGTAACTTCATGAAATTAAAAGCCTTCTGTGCAGCAAAGAAACCAGGCAATCAAGTGAGGAGTTGGCCAAGAGAACAAGAGAAAATCTTAGTCAGCTTTACACCTGGAAGAGGATTAGTGTCTAGAATATACTAAGAACTCAAAACACTAAACTTTAAGACAAGAGATAACCCAGTTTATGAATCAGATTGGAAATGAATGTCTCCAAAGAAGAAATACAAATGGAAAACCAACCCTTTTTAAATGGTTCGACATCATTAACCACCAAAGAAATGCAGATTAAAGCTACATTAGTATTCCATGTCACTCAGTTCAGAAGAGCCATCATCAGGAATGACAGAACATGCTAGAATGGATATACAGAAAGAAGAGCCCTCTTGGTGGGAGTACAAACTAGTGCAGTTGCTCTGAAAATCATTTTGGAAATTTCTAAAAAAAAAAAAAAAAAAAAAAAAAAGAAAGAAAGAAAGAAAAGAAAACCATAAGTAGATCTACCAAATGACCAGCTATACCACCACTGGGAACGTAGGTGAAGGGCTTAATAGTTTATCTTAGAAATTCTTTTACATCCATGTTCACTGACACTCCATTCACAATGTCTAGGGATGTATCCAATAAGGTGACAATAGATAATTAAAATGTGGTACGTACACACAATGAGATGTTATTCATCTGTAAAGAAAAATGAAACCTGCAGGTGAATGGATGTCACTGGGAAAACTTATACTAAACGAGGTCCGCCTAGGCCTAAAAAGAAAAATGCCACTTCTCCTCTCTCATGCAAGGGTTTCAGCTTCAGATATTTTGTGAGTTTAATATGGATTACATTGAAAGCTTAGAAACTACACACAAGCCATTGGTGACAGGGTGTGCCTTTAAGGAGGAAAGATAGTAGAGTTTAGGCAGACTCAGAGGAGGGGAGGGAATATTGAAAGTGGAAGGGGTAATAGGGAAATAGAGAGGGTGGAAGGTTCAAGCAGGTAGTAGAGTGACGGGGTGGGAAAATAAGCGACCAGGGGAAGGCTCAACCCAATGAAATGTGCATAAAGAAGCTACTCAGGACCCATGATCTCGCCCTTGTCTTCCAAATGAAAATACAATGAGTGAATAGTATAAAATATGTCCTATGAAAGAACAGGGCAAGAATATGGGGAGCTAGAGGCTTAAATGGGGATGAGGAAGGGGACTGAGTGAAAGGAGCTGCAAAGGCTGGGTTAATAAAACTAGGGATGTATGAGGAAGTTATATGAAGCCCCACTAGCTTGTAAGCGTCTAGAAAGTACACTTCTAAAGGCAAACAAACAACACTACTCTGCATTAGAGAAGAATGCTGCTCCCAGAAGACTTGGGTCATTAAATTAAAATCTCAGCACATGGCATAGGTTACTTCCATTGTTATTCATCATAACAGCCCCCTAAAGGTCACAAAAAACAATAGACATCGTTGCCTTTGTTCCTAGTTGCACACCTTAACCAAATGATGATGCATGATTGTAGGATACAGCCTTGAACTGACCAGACAACTCCTTCCTGCTAGCTAATTTTCACAGTGCTAGGTGGTACTCTTCAGGCTGCTAGGAAAGAGAAGACACCAGAGATCTTATTCAGTGCTGGACCCTACATGCTACAGTACTGACCTGCCAGACACATACACTACTGGTACAATAGTAGCAAGACGATTTATGATGATAGCCAACCACTCTACTGTTTCATTTTAAATTGAACAAGATTACCCTTAGAATCTGAATGTAAGCAGACCATAGTTCTTACTTGAAGAGTGAAGATGCTGACCAAGTAGGAAAGGAAGGGTCAAGAGTAGTAGTTAAAACATCAGTTGGTATCTATCTCCTCGTCTGTTCTATCAGCCAATTGCTTCCAAGGGCATCCTTTGCCCCAGCCTGAGTCTCTGGGCAAGATCTGAGTGGAAAGCGCTACCTCTCTCCAGCGAAACATCCACAAGGGCTCACACACAGGAAACCCTTCCCTCTCGGAGGACCCTTCCCACTGGTGGATTTCTCGCTTTCGTTTATCAAGCTCTCCTTTTACTTCTCATATCGGCACTCAGCAAATATTTAAATAGCATATTGTGTCTCTGAATAGTCTAGAAAGCCTTCTGATTTCTTTCTGTTCAAATCCTCAACGATAAATCTATCACGGGCAGCATAGTTCCGCAATTTTCTTCTAATCACTGTAACACTTACCTGCACTTCTGACCCTGCCCATAGCTTTCTACTGTCTGGAGTTAGATAGTTCAACTTTGGAAAAAACAGACAGGAAGCGGGGAAATGGGGAAGATATACAGAACCGAGACTCAAAGTGAGAAAGACAACTAACGGCTCATGTCAAATGATTAGTGGTGTCCCCAGGATGGTAGTGCCATCATAAGTATCAGAGTGACTAGGGAAAATTTCAGCCACAACTTCTATCTCCAGGAGCCTTTCTGAGAGAGGAAGAAAAGTGGCATAGTCTTGTTAGACATGATTTATGAAGAATGGAAGAACACCAATTTAACTGAGCCACGTCTCAAGTTCATAGACTTGGAGTGTTTAAATATGTTATGGTATATGCTCCAACTTGGTATTTTTAAACTGGGCAGTGCTGACTTTGGAGAGGCTTCTCCAAGTTTTCAAAATAGTCAACGCTGAAATAGTTCCGTCAAAATGTGTCCTGTGCGTTGTAACAAGCTTGTCCTAGATACAAGAAAACTAATTGTGGAGTCTGTTCTTCTCTCCTTTCTATAAATACATGATAAACAAAGGAGTGTGTGCTCATTAAATAAATATTAATACAGTCTGCAAATTAAGAGGTAAGATTTCACTTTCTTGGCAACATCACTACAATAATGGATTTAATCTTATTTAAAATAATGAACTTTTAGTGACACTGGGATTTCTTCTTTCAAGGAGAAAATCACTTAATTTGTGTTCATTTTGGTGCACATAGTAGCATCTCAATACACATAATCAATTTGTAATAATCAAAATTAGTATCTTTATTATTGAAGAACATTCAAAATTCTACTAGCTATTTTGAAATATTCTAATTATTGCCAACCACTTTCTTGACTGTCCCATAAAATATTGGAAACTATTCCTTCCAGGTATGGTGGCATGCACCTATAATTCAAGCACTCAGAAGCTGAGGCAGAAGTTCAAGGCCAGCCTGGACTATAAGACCCTAGATTAAAATATAAACAAGTAAATAGCAATCTCCCTATAAAACTGACCTTCCATACTCATTAACATCCTTCCTCATCCATCCCACTTCCCAGGTTCTAGTAATGGCTACTCCAGTCTCTAGTTCTTCAAAACCAGCATTTTAGCTTCCACATGAATGTGAGAACACACAAGTACAGCAACCAACTTCTCTCACCCATATTGTCTAGTTTCATATGTTTTGCTACAAATGACAGAATTTCATTTTTAATACATGAACAATATTCTGTGTTGTTCATATCTTATGTGGGGGTTATGTATATACATGTGTGTGTGCTTTTATGTGAATATGTGTGTGTATATGTGTTTGGGTGATGTGTATGTGTGTGTCTTTGTGTATGTGGTATGATATATACATATATAATATACATTGTGGTGTGTGTGCTGTATGCATAGTATGTAAATACGTATAATGTGATATGTGTTCCTATGTGTATAGATGGTGTGTGGTATGTATTTGTATTAATTATGTATGTGTGTGGTATATATGTATCTGTATGTGTGTATGATGTGTGATAGCTATGTATGTAGTGGGCGATGTGTGTGGTGTGTGTTTGACTGTGGTCGGTGTGTATATGTGTGGTGTGTAAATGTCCGTGTGGTGTGCTGTAGTTATTTTTGTGTGAGGGTGTGTGTATATGTGTGATGTGTATGTGTCTGTAGGCACAAGTGGCGTGTGATATGTCATATGTGTGTTTATATGTTGTGTATGTACGTGCGTGAGGTATATGAGCATGTGTGCTCATCAGAGAGAGAGAATGGAAGGTCTAGTAGCAGACACAAACTTCCACTGCTATCATTTCCTTATAATGTAATTACGTTTCAAAGAATCAGAAAGGAATACTAAGGGTGGGTAAGAGGAGCTACTGGAGCTTTCTGCTCCTAAACTGTGGGGGTTGACACGTGGGGCATGGTGCAGGCATTAGATCCGAGAGAATTCTCCCTAGTTATGGTGTAAGGGCAGCAGTTGTCCAGAGAAAGCATTGAGTGCTGAGCCGAGGAAGAACACGAGGCCTTTGCAGACTGGAGGAAAGCCTGCATTTCAGAC
The DNA here is from genome assembly GCF_903992535.2 of Arvicola amphibius. NCBI lineage: Eukaryota > Metazoa > Chordata > Mammalia > Rodentia > Cricetidae > Arvicola > Arvicola amphibius. The sequence goes on along the minus strand of NC_052057.2, from coordinate 75,441,260 downwards.
AGGAAGGCAAAGGCTAGAATGTTAAGAATAATGTGGCTATAAAATGAGGTAATAAGAGGCAAGGGTGGAACATGGTCACTGTGGCAATCAAAGCAGATCTGTTTCCACACTCAAAACAGACTGGCCTACTCCAATCTCAAACTAAGACAGCTTAATGTGGCTAAAGCTTGCCAGCAGAATCACGTGTTGAGTATAAAGCTAGAAATGCATTCATATTGAATAAAATAATATCCTAATTTTTAATATTTTAGGAAAGAACACCAATTCCCTAAGAAAGAGAAAGGAAGTCACCTTATAAATTTCTTTAGAGAAAAGAAGAGAAAATGTCAAGATTGGTGCTCAGATATAATGTTTCAAGGACTGCTGTACACTACACAACCCAAGCACAGGCTTCCTGCTTCTGAACCATCATTCCAAGGACCTCTGCCTTTGATTAGCCTTGGGGAACAGAGGAAGCATCCCCTACCAAAGAAAAGGAGACAGATTGACTGCCCATTAGAAGAGATGAAGGTTCCTCTCCCTCACTGAATTACAGCACATGTGGGGATCACCTGGCCCCTCATGGTTCCCTGCAGTCCTGAGGCTTGGAGCTGGATGCTGAGAAACAAGGCTAGGAATAAACGGGCTTAGAGGAAGTAACTCAAAGATAAATTAAAAGCAAGTACAGGTCTCGCAGTCCTTTTGCACAGTTTGGATCTTAGATGCACCACTCATAAAAGATTTGCCATTTTCTTCTGGGGAAAAAAATAAAAGGAAACAATACCCAAGCTGTTTTTTAAGGACAGGGCAATCATAATAAGCACAATAAGTATAAAGTACAAAGAAATAAGTACAAAGAAAAATACAAATTAATATGTTACATGAACAAAATGTGATAAAACTACTACTAAACTGAATTCAGATACTTAAAAGATATAATTTATAACTACCAAATTATATTTACTGTAAGTGTACAACATTGAATTAAAAAAAAACAGTCATCCAGTGAATAACTCAGCAGTGAGGGGCCTGCACTACTTTTGCCGAGGACCGGGGATCAGTTCCCAGCACCCATGATGTATACTCACAGTCAACTGTAACTCCAACTCCCCGGGCCCTGGTATCTCTGGCCTCCAAATGCACAAACCCACACAGAGATACAAATTCAAGCACATAATTTTAAAGAGTCATCCCACAGGTAGAGTATTTGCAGATAATGCGGAGAGCCCTGGGCTTAACATCAAACACCATGAAAAATAATGAATAAGTAAATATTATCATAATTTATTATGTTACAAGATAATTGGAAAGTATCATACAACTAGACGCAGAAATACTCACAAAACGCAATTTCTACTCATGGTAAAAAGTTCTCAACTGGGTGGTGGTGGTGCACGTCTTTAATCCCATCACTCCAGAGATGTAGGTGGATTTCTGAGTTAGAGGCCAGCCTGGTCTACAGAGTGAGTTCCAGGACAGCCAAGACTACACAGAGAAATGCTGTCTCAGAGAAGAGAGAGAGATGGAGAGAGAGGGGGGAGGTAGAGAGGAATGGGGAAGAGAGAGAAAGAGAGAAAGAGAGAGCTTGTCATAAAAAAAGAAGTTCTCTGCAAACTATGACCAGGTGGTAACTGGAAAACTTTATTAAGAAGATGCAGAGGTCTGTCCAGCAGTTGTGGTTGGTTCTATACTTAATATTTTCTTTCATGAGTAATGCAGAGCTCATGTCAGAAACCCTGAGAACACAGACAGAACATTTACTTCTGAACTATATACTTCATCTCTACCAAAACCTAACACCATCAGAATACAGAACCCCCCCCCCCGGCAAAAAAATAAAAACTCCTTGGTTGACCAATCTAGACTTGTATAGGGTTGTTTTGGTTTGTGATTGTGAATAGATAAATGTCTGTCCACATCGCTTCAGGAAAAACACAATGGTAGGTCACTGACCAAACAAACAACAGTTCTTCTATGGGTTTCAAAGACTTCAAAAGGCTGGGACATCCCCTAAGATCGGAGAAGGGCAGAACTTAGTAAGTGGTGCTGGCATACCTTCCATGCCTCTAGGTCAGCAAGAGTAATATTATAGTCATGCCTTTTTAAAACACACAACTCAACAGGAGGTCTGTGTGCTTAAACAAAAGATGGGTGGTTGAGATCAGAAGTGCTGCCTGTTTGTGATAAAGCAAAGAGTGCAGAGTAGCAAACTTGAGGAATGATGCATAGTCAGTGTTAAAGGTTAGGGGAGCAGGCAGCATGGCTCTCAGACTGGAGAGCAAGAGGCAGAATATAAAATCTGTCCACAGACCTAGGAAGTGAGATTGTTATTTGGGCATCATGATAAGTGAAGACACCAAGTTTCCTTCTGCTTCAGACAAGTAGAACAAAGAGTCTTCCCATTTAGCAAGGATTACAGCAGTGGAGAGGCCACTGGTCAAGACCCATGATTCTGAGCATGAACTTGGATACGGGGCGGAGCTTCCTTCCGGACCACAAGAAGGCTCCTTCTTCAATGTCAGCAGAGCAGACTCAGTAATCGGCTACTGCTACACCAAATTTATGGGGGAAGCTTCTTTAATTCAGGGCTTGACAGGCACTTAGACTCCGGGTCCCAGTGGTGTAGAGCCTGTAACAGTTCCAGATTCTAGTGATGTGCAATAGAAATTGGCACTCCATAACCTATCCCAACAGGTCACAAAAGATAGACATGTGGACAAGAACCACGTGGGCAGCCAGCAAGTATCATGTCTGGTCCGTAAGCTCCAAAGTTGTGTTCCTCTAGGTCCCCAACCTCACCTCAGACATTTGTACTCATTGCACCAAAAAGCAGAAGCATCGCCGAGTGGTGGTGGCGCACGCCTTTAATCCCAGCACTCGGGAGGCAGAGGCAGGCGGATCTCTGAGTTCGAGGCCAGCCTGGTCTACAAGAGCTAGTTCCCGGACAGGCTCTAAAAACTACAGGGAAACCCTGTCTCGAAAAACCAAAAAAAAAAAAAAAAAAAAAAAAAAAAAAAGCAGAAGCATCATGGCCAGCTGTGTGTGGTGTGTCACTATCAAGGTCTCTATGTGCAGGTGACAGATGTATAGGTGACTTCACAAATTGTCTAGAGCAATCAGACATGCAATATGTGCTGGCAACAAGATCCAAAATGACCTTTCTAGTGTCTGGACAATTTATTTTTACTGTTTTTATTGAGCTATACGTTTTTCTCCACTCCCTTGTCTGGAGAGTTTTTAAGAGAAGACAGAATTTGACTGTCAGGAGACTGGCTCCTCACAGAATACCTGACAATGCCCAGAATATTCATGACAGTGACAGAGCCAGAACCCTGTAAGACTCAATAGCCCAAACTCTGCCTTGAAGATGATCAATCAGAGTGATCCAGTGTGGCAGTGTACCCCAGAACCTGAGCCAGGAGAGCCACACCACCCCTGCAGAGATGAAACACAGTCACGCTGCCATCTTGGTCCAATGAAAGCTGAAAACATACACAGCTTTCAACAATTTAACAGGAAATTTTCTAGGAAGACACCAAGGGGACACTAAGACAATTGCACGGACTTCTTTTCTGTTTTACTCACTGTTCATTACCTAGCCCTGGCAATAGCTGGTACTCAATAATTATTTATCAAAAAAAAATCCCACAGGTTGATTGCAGTCATACGATGCCACAGAGTTTACTCACTTTTGATGAACTAAAACCCTGTCTTACTAGGAATTTCTAATTTGCTAGTGGCCCTAGTCCTAGGCATTGCTATAACAAAATACTTCAATCCGATCATCTATAATGAAGAAAGTTATGTATATATCTTGCCAAGTGGGGACGTATGAGATTAAGAGGTCTCTTTGTGTCATCGTATCTCACTGCAGAAGATAAAAGAAAGGGGGCAACGCTGACCACCTGTTTACATCAGGTACTTGTTCATGAGATAACAGATCAACACCCGAGGTGACAACATCAATCCATTCACCTGGGATCTTCATGGTCCCTCCTCTCAGCTCTGCACAGCACAGGTGCAACATCAATAACAAAATATGAGGTCATCATCTAACAAAAGCTTGCCCTTAGGCTCCTGTTTCTGTCGTCATCAAGCTGCTCCAGCAGCCCCACATCACTCACTTGCTTAAAGTGACACCAAGGTAAACAAACCCACCGCCTCCAGTATCAGCCACATGAAAGTAGAGAACGCTCTGCTATTCATGGGCAAGGATAAGAGAGATGCCCACTGACATCTGCTACTTTCTGCTTTGTATCATTTTATATGCCTACTTATAAAATAACTGTAGGGGCTGGAGAGATGGCTCAGTGGTTAAGAGCATTGCCTGCTCTTCCAAAGGTCCTCAGTTCAATTCCCAGCAACCACATGGTGGCTCACAACCATCTGTAATGAGGTCTGATGCCCTCTTCTGGCTAACTACATACATAATAAACAAATAAAATATAAAAAAATTAACTGTAGCTAAGTTCTCTTAGGAATAAACAAAAATTTGGAATATTACAACAAAAGTTACTATAACTTTAAATTAATCTATTACTCAGAAGCTTTTAGATCTTATGAATTCAGTGTAGCCTGAACACAAGGTGTTCCTAAAACTTAACCAAGGTGCAGAGACATGAAAGACTTTCATGGGTGCCAACAGCTTGTTCCCTGATCTACACCTGTTCCCTGTGTAGGTGTCCCCATCTTTAGCTTTTGTGTCACATTTAACAGTGCCTTCATATGTTCAGATCCACACACATATTTGTCACCAGGTAAGAATCACCTAAGTATTCAGTTCTGCAGTAGGCTATGAGGTTTGGCATCCAGGAGCTGGATACGATACATCCCGGAGCCTAGATGACCCTATGTTATCAGACTACGGTCTATGGAAAGCTGTATCATGCAGATTGTGAGAGTACTCTGATGACCACAATGACAGGATCATACATAAATATATATATAAAATAAATACATAGCAATGTATTTCTCAGAACACACCCCAGCACTCAGCAATAAGTAACTACATCAATTTTCCCTAAGAAACTCCTACTCTAATATATAAACTGTCCTCACCTTCATGCTGCTAACTTAGCACTGCCATAAATTATGAACATTAGCTGACATGCTTTCGTGTTGCCCTTTTAATGCTTCTGGGTGGTTGTTGTTGTTGTTGTTGTTATTGTTGTTGTTGAGATAATAAATGATTCAAGAGAGCCAATGAAGATGCACACACTGCCCTTATCCTCACACGCCCTGGCGTTGCCCAGTAGCCCGCTGACAGTGATGTACACCTAACTAGCTTCACAGACCCAATCCAGACAGCTCATATTTGCAGCAGGAGTCACTGGAGCCTAGTGTCCCAATGTGGTACAGCAGACCATCTCTTGTCTGCCAGAGCCTTGACTAATCCACCAACCTAGATGCCACCTGCCAATCAAAACTTCCTGGTGTGAAAGGGACACTACTCAGGGCTTTTCGTTTTTCAAACTGATCCTACATCACTTCTTTAGACCCTCATCCTTCAGATCCTAGACCTTGTCTGGGAGAAGTTTTACACTTGACTCTAAACTTCCCCTCTCTACCCAATCCCTGACCTTATTCTCTCTCTCTCTCTCTCTCTCTCTCTCTCTCTCTCTCTCTCTCTCTCTCTCTGTGTAGTGTTTGGTGTTGTCTTGAATACATCTTGTATTGTTAGCTCTTCTTCTTTCTTGCTATGGTTTAAATTTAAAATGCCTTCCCACAGGTTCATATGTTTGAAAACTTGGTCTCCAGTTGCTAACAGTATTTCAGGAGGCTTTGGAACCTTTAGGAAGAAGGGCCTAGCTGGAGGAAGTATGTCACAAGGGGCAGGTCCTTGGGGATGTATTATCACCAGCTCCTTTCTGTCACACTCTCTTCTTTCTGATTGACAAGGATGCGAAAAGCCTCTGGCAAATACTCTTGTGCCATGAACACCACTGTGCCTTCCCTGCCATGACAGCCTGAAGTGGGGTGCCACATTTCTGAAGGTTTCCTCTCTATTTTAAGCTTGCCTAGATACTACAGGGTCTTACTATCCCTGAAAAGCTCCCCAAAGATGGGCACTGGTGTTGTAAGATTCATAGAAGCTCGTGTAAGATTCATAGAAGCACTTACACTAGTGCTCAGTGTGCTTCCCTCCTAAGGGAACTCCTATATAACCCAACACATAGGATGGTCTCAGGCCTTGGTTTAAACTCCGTATCAAAAAAGCCTCGTAGAGGATATAGAAATGGATCATCTGGTAAAGTAGCTGATATACAGGAATGAAGACCTCAGTTCGGACCCCTAGCACCCACATAACAGCTAGCTGTAGTGGTACATTTGTCCATAACTCCAGAGCTGATTACAGATGGAAGCAGATCCCTGAAGCTCAAGGCCCTATCAGCATAACTTAATTGGTGAGCTCCAGGTTCAGGGAAATATTCTGTCTCAAAAAAAAGCAAGGTAGATAGCTGGGTAAGTTATTCAGCAAGTAAGAGCACGTGTTTCACAAGCCTCAGGCCCTGAGTTCAAATCCTTATAATGCACAGAAACAATGTGTGCCTGCAACCCTGGTGTTGTAAAGGAGGATGGAGGCAGAACGGTCACTGGAGCATCTGATTGCCAGCAGAGCTCAAGGTTTGATGAGAGTCACAGACCAGCACACCAACCTCCACGTCTGTCCTCCAAGTATGCACCCCCACACATGTGTGAGTAAATCACACACTGTACCACATGCACACACACACACACACACACACACACACACAAATAAAGTGTGGAGTAGTACAGAAAGTGAACTCTCAGGAGTGTGTGTGTTCATGTTCACATGCCTATGTGAGCATGCGTGCATGTGTTCACATGCATGTGGAAGGCCAGAGGTTGATGTACATTTTCTTAGATAGTTTTCCACTTTCTGTACTACTCCACACAAAGCCCTAGTCCTCTATGGTTGAATTAGGTGACCCTTCTAGAACTCTCTCCATCCTACTACATGCCATGTTATGTTGTATCGGCATGGTGGCAGATTGCTATCGTCGCAGGACATAGGTGGTGAGGACAAGAAAATCAAGAATTCCAACTCATTTTAAATTATGCACTGATTCCAAAGCCAGTGAGGCCAGTAGCAGATTTTACCTAAGACAAAAATCAGAATTCGAAGAAGTTATTAGTGTACTTAACATCATTGTCTTGGGCTTCGGGACTTGTTAATTTTACTGGTGGAAAAGAAAGGTGTATAATCTACATGCAAAGCATCATTCACTTTTATAGATGAAAAAAAGCAGCATCTTGAGTTGCTCCTCTTGCTTGTAATTGCACTTCTTAATGTGACGACTGTGACAGGCAGTCCTGTAGAGCAGCTCCTGTCATCCCTACTAAATAGTGTCCATCCCCGTGTATACCCTTTCCTCTTGAGGATGGACTGAGTTTATACACTGCTTCTGTTAAAGAGACTATGGCAAAAGCAAAACACTCTTCATACTTCAAAGTGTTTATTAATTCACGAGTACCCATTTCCCACACTCATCTTTAGAGTAACAGATTCATCACTGCAAAAATCTTTGGCTTGTGTTCTATTGCATTTTCACCAAAGAGCTGTGTGTTGAGTCACCCGATGTAATTTCTCAAAGCATGTCATCTTTGCTGCACTATAAACTGTTTGAGACACAAATTTAAAAACTCAGTTTCCCTAAGGAGAAATCTGCTTAGAATCTGCACCATATTGGGTAGGTTTGATGAGCTCCCCAAGTTAGGATACAGAGGCTGTGCACCCACACACACCTAGAAACAACTGATATCTCCTGTCATCACAGGTGAGTTCTGCCCATTCTAGAGTGTCAAAGTGATGGAATCACCGTATCTGCTCTTGTCTGTATTCAACATGATGCTGTTGAGATTCAACAATATCACTGCATAGAAAAGTTGATGGATACTTCGATATAAGCATAATTGCCTTGTTAGTTTATTAGGACATATTAAGCACACAGAACAAAAGGCTTCATTATAACTTGGCCTTTCCCAAGATCAAAAACACTGAGGACAGTTTATACTGGAGAGGATTGGGATAAGGGGAACACTCCTGCATTGTGTGGGAGTGCAAACTTGCACAACCCCTTTGGAAATCAGTATGGCAATTTCTCAGAAAATTAGGAAACAATCTACCTCAAGTCCCAGCAATACCACTTTTGGGTATATACCCAAACGATGTTCAATCATACAGCAAGGACATGTGCTGGACTATGTTCATAGCAGCATTATTTGTAATAGCTGGAACCTGGAAATAACCTAGATATCCCTCAACCGAAGAATGGACAAAGAAAATGTGGTACATTTGCACAATGGAATACTGCCCAGCAGTAAAAGAGAATGACATCTTGAAATTTGCATGGACATGGATGGAACTAGAAAAAAAACATATTGAGTGAGGTAACCCAGACCCAGAAAGACAAATATAATGTGCACTCGCCCATAAGTGGCTTTTAGATGTTAAACAAAGAAAAACCAGCCTACAATCCACAACCCCAGATAAACTAGACAATGAAGAAGACCCTAAGAGAGACAAAAGTGGATCTGTATAGGAAGGTGAAAAAGACAAGATCTCCTGAGTCAATTGGGAGTATGGGGATCATGGGAGAGGGGAGAAGGGGATAAAAAATAAATATTAAAGAAATGACTTGGCCTTTCTATACACACACGCAAGGTGCTCATCACATCCATCCTTCCTGTTACTCTTTCACGCTCTTCCTCCTACCCACTTCCACATCCCTAACAATCAGGCTTTTACTTTCATTCCTTGCTTTAACCACTGGGTTTCTCAAATGAGATAAAACAGGAGTAACTTGCTTTTGTGAGTATAGCTTATTCTACCCAAATTAATCACCTCTAGCTTTATCAATTTTCCTGCAACTGATGTGGTTTTGTTCTTTTTTGCATACAAATAAAACTCCATTGTTCATAAACACATTTTCCTCATTCATTCATCTGCTGGTGGACACCAAACCTGATCACACAATGTGATAGCTGCAAATAGTATAGCAATATTCACAAGTATGGCAAGGTCTCTATCATGTGCTAATTTTGTTTATTCTAGATATATACACAGATACAATATGGCTTCATCATATAAAACTTCTATTTTTAATGTGCTGAGGAATCTCCTAGTTTTTCCTTGCCATACTGGCTTAAACCACCATGTATTTGTTATACTCAGGTTTTCTGGGATTCAGAAGTTCAAAATCATTCTTTCTAGGTTAAAGTTCAGGTGCTCCTCCTGGAAGCTCTAGGGGACAACCTCTTTCTTGGTCTTTGCTAGATTCCGAGGGTTGGGGCATTACTGGGTCATAGCCCTGTCCACCTCTAAAGTTAACAATTAGACCAATCAAGACTTCTGGATCTCCAATCACTTTGACCCTGATTCATCTACTTCCCACAGTGAAATGACCCAGGTAATCCAGCATCTTTTCTATTTTGAGGTCAGTGCTCAGTGATCTTGACTCTAGCTACAGATCTTATTCCCCTCTGTCGTGTAACCTGGCACATTACAGGTCAGGACATGGGGATGTGGACATCAAGAGTATGGGGCGAAAACAAGTAAAATTATGCTGTTTATCACAGACAAACTGATGCTTCTGACATTATATTAAAAACAAGTTCCTCTTAGCTCACTTGTAATTTTGCATGTTGGCACTCTCAAGTGTCTACCTGACTGAATCACCTGCTCACTCATGCGATGGAAGACTCCCTTTTAAAAAACCATTAAGTTAGCATAATTTATATGGAAAAAAAAACTTCAAAATCAGAATTCTAAGCATGACAGTACATCACTGTAATCACAGCCTTGAAAAGACTGAGGCAGGATGATCAGGAGTTCAAGGGCCCCCTGGACTACATAAGACCTTATCTCAAATCCATGCCTAAAATATTAGATTAAAAGAAAGACACTGCTTAGATAAACAAAACAAAAAACAAATTTCAACAGTACAATTGAATAAAGGAGTCTAAATAAGCAAGCCAGCATATAAAGAAATTTTCAGATTCTAGGAAAATTCCACCAGATGGGAGCCTGGATCTATATGAAGGCATAATATGTCACACATATGGTAAATGTGTAGGTAAATGTAAAGACCTGCATTTTTCCCGTTAATTTTTTTTCCTTAAAGGACAGCATACTGCTTAGAACAAACAATAACATAATAATGTGGGAATTATAGCGCATGTAAAACAAAACACAGAAACAGTTGAGCAAAAACAGAGGATGTTAGGCTGACTAACGATGCTCTCCGAGTTTGTATCACATGATTTGGTATTAACTCTCAATCAACTATGGCCTAATAAAGATGCATATTCTAATTCCTGCAGCAGCCACTAACCAATTATCAATAAATTAGCTCAAGATAGTGAGTGTAGCTATTGCTGGAAATTTTACAGGGAACCATAACAAAATAGAACTACAGTTGTCTTCATTAGGGTTTCTATTGCTGCAACAAAACACCATGACCAAAATGCCAGTTGAGGAGAAAAGGGTTTATTTGGCTTGCACTCCCACAGCACTGTTTATCATGAAAGGAAGTCAGGACAGGAACTCAAACAGGGCAGGATTCTGAAGGCAGGAGCTGATGCAGATGCCATGGAGGGGTGCTGCTCACTGGCTTACTGCCATGACATGCTCAGTTGGTTTTGTTGTAGAACCCAGGACCACCAGCCCAGGGTTGGTACCACTCCCAATGGGCTGGGACCTTCTCCGTCAATCTCTAATTAAGAAAATGATCTACAAGCTGGCCCCACAGTCCGATCTTATGGAGAAATTTTCCTCAATCAAGGTTCCCCCTCTCAGAAGCTGTAAGTATAGCCAGTAAATGCATACAGTATGATCCAGCAACCCCCTTCACATATACATAATATATATTATATCATATATATATTTAAAAGAAATGAAGACACTATGTTGAAATTTCTGAACTCCCATATTCATGGCAACATTGGAAAATAAGCAAGATTCAAAGAGGCCAGCATCTGTGGATAAATACTTAATTTTATTTGAATGTATATACAGGGAAAGGTGGTTTATAATTAACAGAGAAGGAAATTCTACCACTTATAACACTAGCCCAGAGAGAAGTGTATTTGGCAAAAGAGGCCAGGCACAGAAAATTTAATGGTGCATTTATAGGTAAATCTTATAAAGGCAAATGTATGCAAGGAATAAAAGGTCCTTACCAGGAATGGGACTGGAAACAGCAGAACAGAATGGGGCAGTGTTGACCAAGGGCCTCGAGCTTTAGTTAATGAGGTGATTTAGTCAGGTAGGTCCATCACACAGCATAGTGGATACAGTTAGTGACAAGTAATGTATTATAAACCTGGAAACTTGTAAGAGATTAGATCTGCTCCTGCCACAAAAACATGAAATGATGTGAGGTGACGGCCATGCTCATTAGCTCGCTTTAATCATTTCACAGTGTGTACATGTATCAGACATCGTGATATATGCCACAAATATATATTTCTCTTCATCAAGTATACTTTAATTAAAGACAAGAGAAATTCTTAATGAATAGTAAAAGTAAAAATGATTCTCTTATAATCTCAACACTCAGGAGGCATAAGTGGGAGGATTACCACTCAAAAATAAAATAAAGACAAATACTTGAATTCACTGACACAAAGGGAAAAATGAGAAACAAGGAACTTAAAAGAGTGAAGTTGGTTGACATAAACTTTAGCAGTTTATGTTTAATTTAGTTTAAGTTTAGCAGATTAATTTCTCCCATTGGAGGAGAGAGAAACCCTAGGTTAAATGGAAAGTTACAAAAAGAGTGGGAGTTTTAAAACATACAATCATATTATAATTAAAATATAAAGTAAAAATTAAAGAAAGTGATAATGTAAAAAGAAATAAATGCAGCTAGTTTAAGCCAAAGTGAGATCTTTCGTAATGAAAGACATGTATTATCTACTAGTAAAATTAGAAGGACCAACAGGACCAGATACTTATGAAAGAAAGTCTTTAGAACCCTTATGTAGTGTATCAAGTGGTACAGCCAGTTTAAAAACAGCTTATGAATGTATTATTATACTTAACATATACTCACTAAATGCTAGGCAACTCTCCAATCACTAGATAACTGTTCAGTAAAAAAATAAATAAATAAAAACATGTGTCCAAAGAATTACTAGACGTGTGATATCAGAGGGTGTATTCATGGTCCCGTGCACCACATGGCAGCTACAGCAAGACATGGCCCAAAGGGAAAATCCCTAGAGACCTACTTCTTCCAACTATATTTCACTAACACCCAATAACTATAAACCTGTAGGGTATTAATCAATTCATTAGGTCAGAGCCCACAATACACATTTCTGGAAATCGCATCACACACAGGCCAGACTGTGCTTCACCAATCTAGATATTTCTCAGTTACATCAAGTTAATACTTAAGAATAATCACTACAGATACTCAAATGTTTTCAATGAACTGATGATACCCTCAACAGTAGGGATGGTTTTCTCAAAATCAAGATGTCAAGGCAGAACTTAGAAAACACTGTGAGACTTACGTTCCTTGTTGCTATGACAAAATACCAGGCAGAAAAGAGGGGAAAGATTTACTTTTGAGGAGACTTTTAGTCCGTCAAGCAGAGAAGCCATCATGGCATGGTCATGGTAGGTTGGTTCAGTGGGACTTTATTCACATATTTTCCCATCCTCACAGACCAAGAAACACAGAAAGGGACAAGAACAACTTTCAGTGACCCACCAACTAGAGAAGTGACACACGATCACCACTTAGGTCCCCCTCTCATAGGTACCTCAGACTTAACATGGTACAACAAACTGGAGACCAACTATTCAAAATAGGAGCCCGTGGGGAGTATTTCAGACACAAACTAGAATATTCTGCTCTTAGCTCCATAGAAACCTAATACTAAATGCAATTTTGGTACAACTTTAAAAGTCCCCACATGCTTTACTATCCCAATGCTGTTTGAAAGCTTAAAGTCTTTATTGAGATACAAAGAAAGATTCCAGCATGATCCCCTAAAAAATAAAATTCCTTCTAATGTATAATGGCAAAGATTAAGTATTTCTAGTCCAAAATAAAAAGGAGGACTAACGGGAAAGGATTGAAAGTAATACCAAACCCAACCAAGCCAAGTAAATATTAAATCCCAAAGTGCCATGTCCACTGTATTATTTGGGGTTCTTTAGAGAAACAGAATCCATAGGGCAAGTATATAGTACAACGGCAATTTACTAGATTGGCCTACAGGATACAGACTGTGTAGTCAACAATGGCCATCTACATGCTGGAGAGCTTGAGAACCTTCTAGATACTGAGTGCACAAGACTAGATGCCTCAGCAATGCCAATATGGCAAGGGCCTGAAGAATTCTTGGAGAGTCACTGGTCTTCAGTCCATAGTGGACAGACTGAGGAGCTGGGCAGCCATGTCAGTGATGGTTGGCAGCACCAGATGGTTCACCAGCAAGGAATACCTCAGACTTCCTTATTTATACTTACTTCTTAATATAAATCTATCTAAAAGTAGACTGCAGCAACCATTCTACAGCCTGAATGCTATGCCATCTTAATTTTCCTCCTACCAAACAAGCTAGTCCCTGTGTTTTGAAAAAAGCCCCACTCCCATTTTCTAGATACAATTTACCCATATTCTTGTCCAGAATATAAGTTGAATGGTTTCCTATTCAACCCCTAACAACACAGTCTTTATTCCCCCTCAAATCTTGTTGTTACTATGTGCGTTTCTGTTGGCCTTCTGGTCTTTTGATTACCCACTAAATGATGCATTAAGATCTCTGCTTAAGCGTTTCAGGTTTCTCTAGTCTATGTCTTCAGACTCTCCCAAATCCCCCCTATAAACCAGTTTCAAAAGTCTAAGCAAGAACCATATGGTTGGGTTTATTACCTCAACAACCTGACTTTTGGTACCAATTTTCTGCATCAAATGTCTGGTAGAAACATGTTAATGAAGGAAATAAATATGATTGCTCATGGTTTGGGGGGAATTTTAGTCCATCATAGTGGGGAAGATATGGCAAAGAGACTTAGTCACAATGGCAGAGGCTTATTCACTTTTTGCTGGGTGCAGGGAATTCATTCTGGAACCAATGGAAGGAATACTTTTAAAAGGCCTACCGCTAGTCCCATCCTGGTAGCCTCACCTAGCTACAAGAGATGACTAATTGAGACATCATATTCCACATTACTAGGAGTCCTCAATAGGACGGCCTTCACAGATTCCAGGAAGTTTCCAATGCACTATGTTTCTACACCACAACCCAAATGCCTCCCCCTATTCCAGCCGTTTCTCCCTGCACTCTTTCTTGACTGTGACAACAAGTGTGTCTCTGACTCTTGTGCCTGCTTTGGGGAGTCTTCCTCCTGTTGGGTTGCAGTGCTCAATCTTGATATAATAGTTTTGACTTCATCTTCTTATGCTTCATTTTGTTGTATTTGATTGTTATCCCCTAAGCCTGCTCTTTTCTAGTGAGACAGAGAGTGGCTCTTGGGGGAAGGAGTGATGGAGAGGAAATAGAAGGCATAGGGGGAGGGGAAGCTATAATCAGGATATATTGCATGAGAAAAGAATCTGTTAAAAACAAGAATCTATTAAAATGATACCACTGCTAGTATCATCCATATGTCCCACCTCCTTAAAACATCCATAGCATTGGAAAAGCACGACAAACTGGAGATCTAGAATTTCAAATGTGAGACTATGGGGAATAATTCAAGTTCAAACCATTATAGCACTATGTATCTGTATGCTGCTGGAAGTCAAAACAGCATGCAAAACAAAGTGATTAAAAATAGGCTAATAAAGAACAAGTATGACTACCAACCTGTTGGAAATATTCTTTACACTGATTAGGGTTGTGGCTACACACATGTGTATGCATTTGTTCAGCCTCAACAAACTATACTTAAGCATATCTTATTACATGTAGAATGACATATTCCTTGAGAATTTTATGCAATGTGTTTTGACAACATTCACACATTCCTCAAACTCAATCCCCTTCCTATCCACCAAATTTTGGAACCTTATAAAACAGTTACCAAGTATCAAGTCCTATTTGTGCTGCCCAGATAACTTGGATGTGTGGTCTTCTACTAGAGCACGGTGGATCTATGAGGAGCTACACTTAAGGAAAACCGACTCTTCCCCTCCCAGAGGACATAGTGGGACTTGGTGTCCACCAGCCCTCTCCAGGCTTGGATTTGGTCCTGGGCTTGCACAGCTCTTGTACATGTTCCCACAACTGCTGGGAAATCATATGTGCACTGCCCATTGATATCCAAAAGACATGGCTTCCTGTAGTCACCCGCCATCTTTCCCTTACATTCTACACTCTTTCTATGCCCTCTTCCATAATGATCCCTGAACCTTGAGAGGATGGTGTGTGATAGATGTCCCATTTAGGGCTGAGCAGTCTGAAGGCTCTTATTCTCTGCACCGAGCAATTAGGCATCTCAGTATTAACCACCATCTATTGCAAATAGAATTTTCTCTGAGAAGGGTTAAACGATGAATCTATGAAAATAACAATTAAGTCACTAGAAGTTGGTTTAGTACTATGTCCAATTGTCATCATAATAGTAGCAGGTTCTTCCCTGGGGCTTATGCCCTGTCTGGCTATAGTTTGATTTTTTTTAATTACAAGCATTATTGGTTTAATTAATTAGTGATATTTGTGAGACCATTTGTAACATCACAAAATTATGTGTTTAGCTGCTGTTCATTAAATGTCAGATAGATAGAGGCAAAATCATATCCAGGTGTTCTTCCAATGAATATGTATTAAACAGCATGCATATGTAAACCACAAAAACGAACAGTGACATGATCAGATTAGCATTTGGTAAAAAATAACTTTTGTCTGCTTTCTAGGGAGTGGACTAGAAAGGCTCAGCAAAGGCCCATCATGATCATGCTCTATTGTTTTTAAGGGCTGGAGTAAACATGATAAGAGTCCACAAGGGAGTTGGTGTCAGTGATATAGAGTAAAGAAAAAAAGGACATACTTAAAAATTAGTGGATAAACTATATTTGACATATCAGTCAAATAACATTACTTGAAGTATCAAAGTGAGAGCGCAATCAAAAAGGATGTTCAGATATTTGCTAAGGCAACAAGGATAGAGAGAGCATTTCCTAGGGGCAAGAACAAAAGAAGAGGACTGGGTTTCAGGGAAAAGAGGATATCATGATTACGCTAGAGTGCACTGTGTTTCCTGTGCCATTGCAGTACTTCCATGGAAATATCAAGTGCAGAGTGATCTAAGGGTCTTGCTGATCAATGATGTGTGGTGTTGTGACTGTGCACTGGTTAGTATTCATTGTCAGCTTGACACATTCTAGAACCACCTGAGAGACGGGCCTCAAAGCGTGCCTGTGGAGGATTATCTGATCATGTTAATTGATGTGAGAAGACTCATCTTGATTGTGGAAGGGTCTTTCCACTGAGCAAATAATCCAGGACTCCTTAAGATGAAGACAGCTAGCTTAGTATGCATTCTCTCTCTGCTGATTGGCTGTGGATGAAACGTGACCAGCTCCCTCAAGCTCCGGCACTATAACTTTCCATCATATGGACTATAGTCTGAAACTGTGAGCTAAAATGAACCTTTGTGGGTTATACTATCTTTGTTGGGACATTTTATCACAAAACAGGAAAAGAGACTAAAATAGACTAGAAATTGCATATGACTAAGATTAATTAATAAAAATATAATAAAAGTAAGGCCTGATCCTTGAGAGATTTCAACATTGAATGTCTAATTGTAGACATATTAACCTGAAAAAAAGAATTAAAAGATATGGCCATGAAGAAAGCAGGGAGATGGCAGAACAGTGTGCTGTCCAACAGGAAGGACCACTTTAAGAAGGAAAGTGAAGCAAATGTCTCTGGTTGCAAGACAGCAGATGTGAGGAAGGAAAAACGGTCTACACCTGAAGATGACTATTATGCTTAGCATTGTGGAAGATATTTACTGCTTTTCTAAGATCTATTTACTTCATTTTAAAAAACCAACAAGACTGGAGCAGAATGGGGACTACATACTACAATGAGAAAGATAGCTAGGACAATTCAAAATCATATCACTTTAGTTAAAAATCTCTTTCATCAGCTGTGGTTGCCTATGCAACATCAAGCCAGTCAGCATTCTAGTGTGGAATGGGAAGGCTTTTAAGCCCTGTTCCCTAAATGAGAAGCTATGGACCACTTCTGGTCAGTGGATACAGCACAAATGAAATTGGTGGGTTACTAAAGACAAAAAGAAGATGTGAGGTTGGCAGGGAAAGAAGTGTGAGCAAATGTGGGAGGAGTCCAGGAAGGAATTGGAGATAAATATGATCAAAATTCATAGTTTGAAATTCTCAAGAATTAATGAAAATATTTTAATAACCTTTCTCAGGTAAGTAAATCACCTTGTATTAGCTACATCTCTATTGCTGTGATACAATACCATGACCAAGGCAACTTACAGAAGGAAGGGTTTATTGAGCTTACGGTTCCAGAGTGTTACAGTCCATGATGGTGTAGCAAAGCAACAGGAAGCTCGAGACTCACAACTTGAACTTCAAGAACAAAGAGAGAGAATGGCTTTTGCAACTTCAAAGCCTCCCCCTACAGTGGCATACTTCCTCCAGCAAAGCCACACATCTCCCAAGCCTACCCAAACAGCACCACCACCTGGGACCAAATGTTCAAACATATAAGTTTATGAAAATCATTCTCATTCAAACCACCATACACTTGAATTGAAAATATAGTTTAAAATGTTTTCCCATAACTTAAAATCTATAATAGACCTCAAATCATGAAAATTATGTAGAGATTCAACTTCTGCATAGGTAAATTTAAAAACTGTCACAAGATGAATCACCCAACTACTGTCATATTTTCAGCTGCCTCAAGTAGGCTTTGTTGATTCTTTTTTTATTTTTTAAATCTAAATGATAATTTTTGGTAACATGGATTGAAGATAAAATGACCTCCTCAGGTTCATGTTTTGAATTCTTGGTCCTGGACTAGCGGTAATATTTCAGAAAGTTTTAGAAACATAGGAGGAAGTAGGGTCACTGGGGGCCAGTCCTAAGGAGCATCCCTGACTATTTCCTGCCCTCACTGCTTCCTGGTTGGTCCTGAATGGAATGCTGCCCTCCTTCAAGGGCACTTACACTGGATGCCTTGCTCAAGCACGAGGGACCCAACAACCATGAAGGAAACTCTGCAAGCCAAAATAAACCTCTGCTCCCCTAAGTTACTTCTATTAGGTATGTTTGTCATGGTGGTGATAGAAATAACTAACACAGTTTATCCACTACTTTGCCTTGGAATATTGGTACAGAACCTTCCCCTGTGGATTTTACCACTCAGGGAGATGCTATGCAAATTCGTGGCATCAGCTACGTTCCAGGAACCCCTTCAAACCTGTTGGTCTGAATCTCTTCACCCAGTCTTTCTGAGAGTTTTACCCAGCTTTGGTCAGCTTCAATGAGATGCCACTCCACAGCACCTGCACTGGCTGTCCAACATGGAACTCTGACTTCCTGAATGGGTGTTAAGTCACTCCACAGGCATTTACCCAGGGGTAACTAGAACCATAGGGCTCCTCTCGGCTAATGAAAGGTGAAAGTAGATGGAGAACTCCCAACCCCCTACTCCATCAGAAGGCAGCTCTGAACAGTGTCTTGCTTTCTTCTTTATCCCAGCTGCATGGGGTCACACTTTGAAAACCCACATACAAACTTTTATATCACAGTTCCCTTTATGATATTCCATTTCAAAACTGCAAATCAGTCTATAAAGGTAAACAATTCCCAAATGCTGAACATAAGGCAAGCTTTCCATATTTCTTATTCATCAGGACTCTCAAGAAATACAAACCAATTCAACTGACAAGTGAAGTCCAGTTTACTCAAAGCCAACAATTTGAACTCAGATGGCTTCAGTTGGTGTATTTTTTATGCCCATGCTGTCTCCTCTGATGTCTGCTTTGAACTGTTGTCATAAATATATTTTTGGAGGTAAATAGTCATGATAGTTAGCAGTACCAAATATTACATGTTGGTCCCTCATCATGGAGATAATTGGCTAA
Organism: Arvicola amphibius; assembly: GCF_903992535.2. NCBI lineage: Eukaryota > Metazoa > Chordata > Mammalia > Rodentia > Cricetidae > Arvicola > Arvicola amphibius. Next base: position 75,422,167 of record NC_052057.2, on the reverse strand, counting down.
CTGCTTAACATTTAATCCCCACTATGATTCTACAAGCTCTCATTATGTCCATGTTATTCCATTGAAAGTGGAAGCTAACTTTTTCCAGGTCCCTGGGTTGACGAAATGATAGCTAGCATTTGTGTTTGTTTTGTATCCCTGGCAACTTTGATCACATTTAATCCTGGTACCCATCCCCAGCAGGGCCTCATGATCATGACAGTACAGAACAGCTGCTCCAAAATCTATGGGTGTGCTGCCTTTCATAGGAAAGAAAAAAATGGAGGAACACAGGACCAGAAAAGGTCATCTTCTGCAATCGCTTCTGCACCAACAGTGGGAGGAAGGTTTTTTATAAAAGCACTATTCACATCAGAGGCTAAGCAGTTCTTTTTGGGGAAAGGTGCTGTATATCCCTGGATAATCAGGTTTATCTCTGGCCTTGAAGTACCAGCTACCATCAGCACTTCTCAATTAGGACAACAAAAAGCATCTCCTGATTTCTTCAAAAGTGGTCCCGGCTGACCAGTTTATTGTAGTTAAAACAAATATTTTAAGTTCTGATATTAAACAAAGCAAGTCAGGATGATGAATAATATAATGTCCAGGAGTTCTTCTATAATGTTGATTGTTCACCTATGAACAGGGCCTTCCTGCATCTTTCCCATCTTCTCCCCTCTCTTTATTTTCCTTCTTTCTACTGTTCCTTCCCAGAGGTATAATTCACCCAATGAGAACATTGTTCCCGAAACATGGGGACCCTCCCCTCTCTCACACATTTCTCCTTCCAGGCTTCTGTCGATCTAACCCTGATTAGCGTGTCATCTCCAAACCCAGAACAAAACCTGTGTAATTGGCTCTGCTTCTGAACGACAATCACCCCATGTTAAAAACATCATTTCTATATTTACAAATCCAAGACATGATTAAAAGTGTCACGCTCTCCGTGTAGCAAGGGTATTCTCGTAATCAAACATCCAAAGCTAATTGTGTGATTGAACATTCCAAGGCTCCACTTCAAGTCAGAAAAGCTGAGTAGAAGCTTGCCACTTAATTAACGTTCTATTTTCTTCACCATATACAAACGGAACTAGGGATTGTGTTATTTTGGCCAAATTTTCAATGAAAATTTTCCAAAGAATTCTAAGTTTATAGATTATAAGCAATTATCAATGAGTCAAAATTATGGATAAGACATACAAATAAAACAAAAAAACTCAGAAAATTCTGAAATACTCTTATACACATATTTTTCCATATCAACTCAAATAGTATAAAATAAAGGTATATATAAGTATATAATATAAAATAAAGGTATATATAAGACCACAAATGCTGTGGGTGCATAGTTTCTTGGCTTGGCAAAATAATTTCTTCTGCAAACCTACTGTTTCTGAAATAACACCTGTAACGTTCTATTCCTCTGCTGTGTCGCTTTAGTAAATTTATTCGGTAACTAAGCCACATAAATTCAAAAGGGACTTTAGCATTTGCCAATAATGAAGTCGATCCATTTAGGAATATTTTACCCTCTGTTTAGAGGTAGAGTTCCCACTTCTAGACACAACCTTTCTTTCCTAAATTATGCATTCCAAACCATGTGATTGAGAGATTGGTGGTCACAAATTGCTCATCTGGGACCACCTAATGGAGCAGGTTATCATACTTTAATCTAATGAAAAATGTGCTTTCAACATAGAAATTTTATATATTCATGGATAACTGTAAACATTCAACAAGAGATACAATTGTATAAGACAGAAAACTGTGATTTAATAAAAGGTAAGAAACAATTGATCTAACTTAAATATAACTGAGCTCTAAGATTTTTCTTTTGTCCAAACCACATCAATAAATTTGATGACAAAGAAAATTAATTTAGGTCACCTAACAGGTACAAACTCCATGGATGGAATTAACACTGCCCACACCAATGTGTATCAGATAAGTAAATACCTATATAAATTTTGTTCAAAGTGAAAATTTAAATTATATTTTGTTCTTAAACAAGAAAATTTATTTCTTGAGAGAGTTGTACAGAGAAATAAAATCCCAGAAGTAAAACTGTAAACCTTAGCATGTTATATAAATTTCTGTTTGCTGAGCTATCTACAATTTCTCTAAGTATCAGCTAAATGAAATACACCAGAGATGTATGCCAACCATTTCCCTATTGCCCACCCTTGCCATGACTATGAGAACATCTCAGACTCAGAAGAAATGCTTTGCTACATGGATTTATTATATTCTGGAATAAAAATGAAAAGTAAACTTCTGCAAATGAGTGACCAAACTGTAACAAACTCCTGAAAACACTAATTCCTTAATTACATATCTTCAAACTCTGTCAAAATTGTGTCCATCTGAGAACTCCTGGCAAGTGGTATTTCAACCAAAACCTTAATTCTGTGGTTGATCAAAACATACCAGGATTCACAAAAAAAAAAATCACTGTCTTTGCTATTTAGTGATAACTATCAAACATAAACACACACACACACACACACACACACACACACACCCCTTTAATGCAGGACTCAAAAATTGGCTTCTACCTAATTAAAAAATACTTTTATTATTTTTAATATAGGTTTGTGTGTCTTTGTGTGTATCCATGTGAGTGTGGGTGCCCATGGGAGCCAGAGGTGTCAGATCCACTGGAGCTGGAGTTAAAAACAATTGTAAGTCAGCTGACAACCTGAAAGTTAGGAACTAAGCCTGGGTCCTCTGGAAGAGCAATGAGTGTTTTTAACCACCAAGCCCTCTCTCCGGCCCCCTAGAAGCCCAACTGAGCCTACCTTGCAGGGGTGTTTGTTCTACTTGCTCAGTTATAAGGTACATACAGTTCGGGGGTGCCCTACCACATGAACCCAGTTCTTCCTCTGTCCTTTGCGTCACCTGAAGCCTTAAAGTGTTGAAAGCATCGAGGAGACTTCTGAGTCTCCTCCTCAAACCCACACAGGCTCCATCGCATGTGCTGGCCACTTCCTGGCTACTTAGTCAACGACAGCTGAAGACTCTGCTTTCGAGGAAACTACACATGGAGTGGGCAGTGTCAGATCTGCCCGACTCTGTGCTTGAAGCATGAATTTAACACACACAGGAACTCTGCACGTGCTATCGAAGACAAGGAAGCCTCTGGCTTACTCCTTCCCCCTGTACCTAAGGACACTTGCTTTCTGCATTAGACCATTCAACAGCCTCTTTATACACTGCCCATGTATGTCCTTTTGTTCATTTCCCTATGGTGACTCCTACCATCGAGTTGCTACAAATGTTTTTAATACTTAATTTCTATTATTTAAGAGTTTGAAATGACATGGGCTAGAAAACAAACAGCCTTCTCTCCAGTGAGCCTGCAACGTCCAGATCAGTCTAATGCATCTGAAGACTGCAGGGCAGCCTTACGTTCAAGCAAAACTGCAGACAAAAAAATGTTCTCACTGGGAAGAAGGCAAAATCAAGTCAGCAGGTAACATGAGTGATGGTAATAATGTTTAATAAATGAAACTTCAGCACTTGGTCTGTATGTAGTATATGTTAAAGGCTTTACATGTAGAAAACCCCAGCCCAAGGAGGAACTTTGGTGAGATGAGCCAAAGATAGGAAGCTGCTGTAAACGATAACTTCAGAAATTAGTCCTCCATGGGGAGGGAGCTGAGACCTAAGACCTCACCACACCCGTCGTAGTCTGGGGTCACAGAAGGCATCATCAGGACTTAGGACCTCATTATTAGTTGCTAATCACACTCGAAAGGTACTGCCTTGAGCCTTATTCAAAGAAGCTTCTTACAGTTGGTAGTGATTAATACAGAAACTCCTAACTTGTCAAAGCATGGAGAATAAGTGACTGAAGAATAATATTTCACAATGTATATATAAGAAGTTGCCAGAGAATTAAAAAATAAGCAAAATTTGATCTTCAGTTCTAAATTTACAACTAGATATTTACTATCTTAGAAAGAAAGAAATTGGTATTCCATTTATAATGTTAAGTTCTGTGAAAGACAAGGGCTTTTATCTTATTCATAGTGTGATTCCTAGTTTAAGTCTATAACATAAATACCCTTTACATATGGTAAAAAAATTTTAAAAAATGCTCATAGGACCAAAAAGATAACACAGAACTAGAAGATGCCGTAATCCATGAAACCACATTCCCTTGAGCACAGCAGGACTTGTGGACATAGTTTGAGACAAAATGCAGAGGCCAGGGTGCCAGTTCAGAGAAAGGTATGAAAACCTCATGTGGAACTCAGGGACAGTCTGAGAAACACTGCAGATGGCAGCTGAACAGTCTAGCAAGGGCAGTGTAAGGTCCAGGCTGAGAAATGATGAGAGGTAAGCACTCTGACGGGTAGGGCCGGGTTGCTGTCCACCATGAAGACCACGTGAGGCATTCACATTGAAGCTGCTGAGATGAAGAGCAGCCTCCAGCTCAACCTACCTGTCACTAATTAGAAAAGAAGACCAAAAGGAAATGAAATAAGGAGAAATAAAAGGCAGACAGGGAATATACAGAGGATCACTGGGATTGGTTCCATGTAGAAAGAGTAAACACAGCTTACAAAACAAGGACAGGGGACATTTTCTAATATAATATGGTACGAACTGGGCACGGGGTGTTAAATGGTTCTTGGGCTTTGCAGGACACGGGACTGAAGTGAAAATTAACATGAGATTTGCAATACTCCAGATATTAAGGATGGTTCCTACAGATATCAAAAAGAAAAAGTAGAAGCCCAGGGTCAGAATTTGAGAACTCCTTCATTTTTTTTTGTTTGTTTTTTTTTTGTTTTTTGTTTTGTTTTATTTGTTTGTTTTTTGAGACAGGGTTTCCCTGTAGTTTCTGGAGCCTGTCCTGGAGCTAGCTCTTGTAGACCAGGCTGGCCTCGAACTCAGAGATCCGCCTGTCTCTGCCTCCCGAGTGCTGGGATTAAAGGCGTGCGCCACCACCGCCCGGCCACTCCTTCATTTTTTGACAAGAGAAAGTGGCAAGGCAAATAAAGAAAATTCAAGGAGACTGGTGAAAACATCAAAGCAAAGCCACGTTGGGAGAAGGGAGGGCAGATGAAGAAAAAGAGACAACCAGATGTGTGAAACACTACTAAAAACCTGAGAAATGTAAAACCTAAGGGCAAATCATAAACCTGAGCAAATAAGACCCAGATGGGGCCTGAGGAGACAACTCAGTTGGTAAAGTAAAATCTCTGCCTTGCAAGCATGAGGATCTGTGTTTGAACCCCAGAACCCACATAAAACAAAACAACAACACAAATCAGGTACATTAGGATGCTTGCAATCTCAGTGCTGAAGAGATAGAAACAGAGGGATCTCGGGAGCTGTCCAACAGCAAGCATAGCCTAACCATTGCACATTCACACACATATGCACATACAAAAGGCACAGATGGTCATTTGATCAGTCTCTATAACATGGTCTGTTTTACAGGGAAAATTACATGGGTACAAAGGAGTCTATAAGAAAGAAATAAAACTTAGCAATGTGTTCTAATATTAAGGATCATCCAGAGAGACTGAGAGTGGGGACAAGATACTAATATGGAAGCAGAAAACTCCATGGCTTCAGAACAGAAAAGCTGACACCATAGTCCAGGCCAAGTCTGAAGGTCTGAGTACCGCAGAAGCAGAGAGAATGATTCCCAGTCCAAGATAGGGACTATAGACAGCACCAAAGTCCAAGGGCCTGAAAATCAGACATTCCAGTATTTAAAGATAAAGAAAAATAAATTTCCCAGTTTAAGAGGAGAGAAAAAACTCACCTTTTCTTGACTACACACACACGCAAATAAGTGCACACACACACACACACACACACACACACACACACATTTGGTCTTTCAGTGTTCTGACTGACAGCTGTCTACGTTGATGAGTGTGTGACTTCTTGATCCTGTCTACCTTGTCTATTGGTCTCTTCTAGATAGCCCCCAATACACTTGGTATTTCACCAGCCTCTCAGCATCCCTTAACCCAGTCAAGTTTGCACATGCAATTAACTACCACAAATAATATGATCAATATCAAAAAAGATTTGACTGGGGAAAATACGGAGTAACAAAGTTTCTTGTCTTAGGTGGCCCCTAAGCTTACTTAAAACATAATGTAGGAAGCACAGCATGATAGTTTTAAGTGGCAACGAGGAAGAGACGCTCAGCCGGGAGATGGTCCAGTTGAGACAGGTCTATATGCGTGTCTGTGGAGGACTGTGGGGATTCAGGCAATTGAGATAGGAAGATACACCATCGTGGGTGGCACCATTCTCTGACTTCAACACCCAAGCTTTATTAGCACAGAGATGGTTAGCTGAGTATTAAGCACACAATCATGTTTCCCTGCTCTTGGCTGTGACCTGCCCTGACTTTCTTGTTATCATAGACTCTAACTTGATATTGTAAGCTAAATAAAGCCCTTCCTCTTCAATGCCGCCTTTTGTCTGGGTATTTGATATAGCAAAAGAAATGAAACTAGAATGCTTTATTTGAAAGACCGTGATAATATTTAGAACATTATTTTAAACAAAAGTTTGGTAAATTTTGTGTAAACTTTAGAGTAATTAGTACTTTGGGTTTGTTGGAAGTTGATAATGTATACAGTACTAAATCAATGGCTGTTACATTAGAGAAAACAGTCCTTTCCCCAAGCATAAGTGGAAACACAATAATACTTTTGTGTTTGTCTAAGAGAGCGATTACCCAACTTGGTACCCTTCCTAGACATTAAATGGGGTGACAAGAGACCCCCTTGATATGAACTCCGAAGAGGTCCTCAGTCTCAGTACTGTCCCTCCTAGTTTTATACAGCCAGTTATAATGAATATCATCGTAAGTTGGGATTCTTATAGCACACACATGTGTGCATAAACACTCACTGATATTAGTAAGTTCTAAGATTATTTATTTACTATTAACTGATGATCAGTACCAAAACTTTGGCCTGAAATCCAGCTGAACAGAAAACTAGTTGACCTCCTATAAAGCTTATGACTACTGGCCGAGTGTTTAAGATAACGGTTTCTGATCAAAGACAGGCTTGGACTACAACCTCCTGCATTAACATGAGTCCTTCAGTTCCAGTCCTGAAATTATACACAGTGAATTGTGTCACTGCATTGTCCCCACAAAGAACTGAGGCCCCTCTTATGAGCAGGGCTGATGTTGCTCCAAACACAGACCCAAGCTGTCAGGAAAGATTGGAGCCAAAGTTCTGCCACTCTGTGAGCTCTGTATCCCAGGAAGGGCACGGCGCACATCTAATCATGCAGCTTAAAAGGCCCATAGCCTAAGGGTCAGAGGCCCTTTCCTGGAGTCTAACATCTGTACTCGCTAGATCTCTGTGCAGTGCCCGGCAATGCAATGAGCAACAGGGGACTTGTTATTGCTCCAGTCTCCGTGAGTTTTCCCACATAAACACTGTTCCAGCCAGCCTGTGTGTGTGCAGTTTGGCCATTTGCCCTTGACACACAAGCACCAACAATCAATCAGACGCTGGAGACACAGAAGTAAACATAACAAAAAGTCCCTGCCCTCAAGCTTACGTTCTCCTGGGAAGAGAGAGAGCCAATAAACAAACAAATGGATAATGCTTCAAGTGGCAACAAAGGACAAACAGAGTAATAAAGCCATGAAAGGAGACAGAGTGCTCCTCAGCTTGTTCTAGGGAGTCAGCAGCCAGGGCTCTTTTAAGGTGGAGTCGGAGCAGTGACCTGGAAGAAGCAAGGGGGTGGGGGGGAAGCATTTTTGGCAAAGAGCTGAGTTCAGAGCCTCGGGCAGGAAAGGACTCAGTGGGCTTGAAGATGAAACTGGGCTGTTCCTGGAGAGCCAAGGAATAGGAGAGAGAGAGAGAGAGAGAGAGAGAGAGAGAGAGAGAGAGAGAGAGAGGAGGGAGGGAGGGAGGGATGGAGGGACGGGAGGGAGAGGTGGAGGGAGGGAGGGAGGGAGGGAGGGAGAGGGGGGGGAGAGAGAGAGAGTGAGAGAGAGAGAGAGAGAGAGAGAGACAGGGTGGAGTCGTCCAGGCTGCAGCAGAGGCTTAGGATTCGACTTCAGTTCAGAGGGAATGCCACTGCAAGGATCTGCCTCAGTTTCCAGAAAGACTCCGTGGGCTTTCTGTGAAGAAGTAACACCGTAAGAAGAGACACCTGGTGAAATATAGAAGCAGGAGGTGGCTAGGGGATAGTGGTAGGTCATTTTGTCAAGAGAATTGATGGCTTAGAGTAAGGTAGTGGACAAAAAGCATCAAGAGAAGTTGGATTTGAGACGTCAACATAGTATATAGCAGGCAGGATTTTTATTTTAGGGGTTGGTTAGTTAGTTAGTTAATTAGTTTGGCTCAAACAACTGTGAGCGGTTTATTGACACAGGAAACTATAGGAGGATGAGAGCATATTGAGTTTAACCTGGGACATATTAAGTTTGGAGGATCTTTAAGATCAAGGATCCTACATAGATGATTACATATGTATATCCAGAACTCAAAGAATTGCCCTTGCTAAGATGGACACATAGAGAATCACTAGCATGTCACTTCATGGCACCAAGGAGACCCACCAAGGACATTTACACATGAAATGTGGGCTAGAATTTCCATGGCTTCTCAGGGAGGCCCTGCTGAACACTATGTCCATGCTAGTGCTGAGGTAACATTTGCCTTTTCTTACAGTCGCATGGTGACATTTTGAGGGACTCCAGGAGGTATGTTATGGCAATAGCTTGGTACAGAGGCAGATGCGAGACTGCAGCTCATCTGCTGTTCACCCAGATGCTAAAAAGGTCTGGAAAAATATGGTATGTCATCCTCCTCCTTATACTATGGGCTTGGTGTTTCTTTTGTTTTGTCTTATTTTTTTTTTTTTTTTTGGTTTTTCGAGACAGGGTTTCTCTGTGGCTTTGGAGCCTGTCCTGGAACTAGCTCTTGTAGACCAGGCTGGTCTCGAACTCACAGAGATCCGCCTGCCTCTGCCTCCCGAGTGCTGGGATTAAAGGCGTGCACCACCACTGCCCGGCTTGTCTTATGTTTTAATACTCTTGCTTCCTGGCCTCTCTAGACACCTACTTTATTAAACACAGGAGTGACAATGTGAGGGTCTTGTGGGGAAGAGCACGACACATGTGACATGATAGTAGAGGGGCAGAAAACCTGGGGTGGAAAGGTCTAAACGGGGTAGAGGAGTAGATGGAAAAGATTAAGTATGAGGGGAAAAGATATGGGGATGAGGAGACAGTTTAGTGGATAAAGTGGTTACAATTCAAGTGGAAGAACCAGAATTCAGATCCCCAGAACCTACATAAAAGCTGAGCAGGTGTGGAGCCTGTACTCCGCAGGCTTGCGGGGAGACAAAGTATCCCCAGGAAAGCTGACTAGCTATGCTCCCTGAATCAGCCAGCTCTGGGATCAGCAAGAGACCTGGCCTCCATTAATAGAATGGAAAGAAATCAAGGACAATACCTGATGTCAACCTCTGTCCTACAAAATACACATACAAACACACACACACACAAACACACACACACACACACAAATGTACATTCATGCTCATGAACACATGTGCCACACACATAAATACACATATAAACATATATTCGCAACATGTACATAAACACAATGTATAATATATAAACCTATTACTTTACAAACTGTTTAAATAACAAAATTATAAAAAGAAAGAGTCTAAAAAGAAATTCCCTTCATGGATGGGTATTGCTGGTCCCAGAATATTAAGCAAAAAATCCCAATACCATATTGTGATATTTTCCTATAAGCTGCAAACCAGGACATCACCAGAAGCTCCAAAAACGCTCCAGAATGCCTTCTTTCTTGGTTTCCCAACTTAACTATGTTAAAACTCTTCAATAACACTGAAGACACCACATACTTTATGCACTATACACAGAGAAATAAAGAAAGAACTGAGCGAGCGAGACGCTTCCTCCCTACTGGCTATGCCCACAGCTGGAAAGTTTTATTCAGACCCCTGAGAGAGAAAAGCCCTAGGATACTAACCTGCGGTCCCCACTGATGCAAAATAGGTATAAACGTTCAGAGGGTAACCAACCACTTTCTGGTTGGATTTAAGGCCCTTCCATGGGCATCCTGGCAAAGTAAACCTGTTCAAAAGTCTATGACTAGAGATCACAGGCCCTACCAGGAATCGTACTAATGGCGCTTTGCAAAATAGACCTATTTTTAATCTTCCTTCTAAATATTTATGTTCATATACATAGATTAGTGCTGCTCTCAACCTGGATGGGAGAAAGTCCTTTTTGTAGTGAGTGACAATTCATGCAGAAAGTCAGAACTTGCTTAAGTTCTGGGAATAAGTACGTCCGGAGTATTCACTGTAAATAGGACTTCTCTATCACCACCTCCAAAGCCCAGAGAACCTAGCAGAAGAGGGAGTAGAAAGACTGACTGCAGGAGCCAGAGGCTGGAAGGAAGGAACACTGTGAAAAGCTGCCTTCTACACATGCTATGGCCATTGCAAATACAGAGAAGACATGCAAGCAGCATGGTGTCCAGCTGCAAAAAGTGCAGTAAAGGGAGAGGGGTAAGAGAGAGTAATAAGGAGTGAATAAATGCTCATAATACGTTACACATGTATGACATTGCCAAAATAAAAAAAATCAGAAGAAAATGTATTCTTTATAGGAACATCGCTATTAATATGCATTGAGTTAGCTATTTTTAAGTGAGTTAATAATCTAAATTTTTCAGTTTTTGTTATACTACAGTGAAAACAGAGATCAGCAAGTGTACCTCAAGACCTTTACTAAGCACTAGCAATAAGAAGAATTATAAGACCAAAGTCTGAGAATTGCAAGTAAGTACAAACAGGTCATGCCAGAGTCCAAGTGAGAAAAGCCTTTCAAGAAGAGAGTTGTCAACTCCACCACATGCTTCAGAGACTGACGAAAGTAAAAAGCAGCTCTTGGATTTGACAATACAGAGGTCACCAGTAATCTAATAAGATTGTTTTGTAAAAATGGCAAAGACAAAAGCCTGCCTAGAAAGAGTTCAGCCAATAATTAGAAAAAAAAGAAAGAAAGAAGTATAACCATATGCAAGCTGGGGTAGCATCTGGAGAGGAATCAACATCGGGAGAGAGTTTTACAGAGGAAGACTATAATGACATATTTAAATTTGGTAAGAGTCATCTAAAAATGAGAGTGGCTGAATTTAATGACGAAAGAGAGAGAGATGAACAATAGAAGCCATGTAAGGCGGAAGGAAGGGATCCAGTGCATTACAAAGCTGCATGTTTTGTTCTCTCATTGTTATTGCCCGGAAAGAATCAGCACATTTACAACCATAATAGATTGATAGGTGTGGGAACAGAAATATATAGAAGTTTCTTCTAGTTCGCTTCTATTTTCTAAGTATAAAGTGGAATGTTACCAACTCAGAGTAAATAATGTTGAGGACATTTGAGTGCAAAGGTGAAGGTATGAAAAACAATCACATACAAAAGCAAAAAAACTTGCTGGGGCAGTTGTCCCAGGCCTATAATCCAAGCTTGATGGAGGATTCTCATTGGCTAATAAACAAACTGCCTTGGCCAGCCCTTAGGTGGGTGGAGTAGACAGAACAGGAAGAAGGAAGTGAGGTAGATGGCTCAGTCGGATGCCACGCCTCTCCTAAGTGAGATAGACTGCCGTGCCTCTCCTCAGGGAGACAGATGATGAAGCCAGCCGCCTGGTCAGACATGCTGAATCTTCCCTGGTAAGACACTACTCGTGGTGTTACATAGATTATTAGATATGGGTTAAAGCAAGAGATGTGAGAATTAGCTAATAAGAGGCTGAAAATAATGGGCCAGGCACTGTTTAAAAGAATACAATTTGTGTGTTGTTATTTCGGATGTAAAGCTAGCTGTGCAGGATCCAGGGGGCCGGAAGCCAGGGTGGCAGGAACGCAGCCTGTCTGCTCCTCACTACAGAATGGCACCCAACGTGGGGCATTGCCTTATTGCTTCTAGACCAAGTTTTGAGCATCTCTCTAACAAAGGACGAATGTAGCCCAAAATTCATAACGGCCGGGAGCCAGGGCAGCAGGAATGCAGCCCATCTGCTCCTCACTACACAAGCTGCTCAGAAACCTGAGGTGTGAGGGTACCAAGGACTACAAAGAGTTCAAGACTGACCTCCACAACTTAGTGAGATCCTGTCTCAAAACAAAAAGTCAATGAAAGAGGTTGAAATTTAGTTTAGTGGTGGAGTGCCTGGCACGTATGAGGCTCTAAATTCAATCCCGAATACCAAAGGAAAACAGAAAATAAAGTGACCAGGAGGTTGTAGCAATGTTCATCCCCAGAGAAGACTGGATGCTTATGCATTTTAAGTGAGACCAACTGGGAGGTGGGTGTTACCTTAGTCATATTTAACCAGCAAAGTTCAATGATGACCACACATCTCAAATCATAAACCTGAGTTTGCTCCAAGATTATTCCAGACCCATTATTCCATTTGTTGAATTAGTCTCTGCCTTTCTTTTCATCGTTTTCTAAAGCAACCTACATTTTGCTTCACCTGAAGGATGGCTTCTGGGTTTAAACACTCAAGCAGTGACACTGTGTCTCTGCTCTTGAACAACTGACTTGATAAGGAACGTAACCTAAGCACTATTAGCAAGTCGTGTTCCATGGGTTCTGAAAGTGCCAATATTCCAATATCACTAGAACAACACCCTCTCTCTCTCTCTCTCTCTCTCTCTCTCTCTCTCTCTCTCTCTCTCCTCTCTCTCCTCTCTCTCTCTCTCTCTCTCTCTCTCTCTCTCTCTCACACACACACACACACTCCACCACCACCACCACCGCCACCACTAAGTCAAATGTGTGCAGACCAGAACAACGCACCATCAACACTACAACCATCAACAATTATGCCCCCATTTAGTCCCTTGTTCTGTTTTCTGGGGGTCGTGTACAGCAATGGTGATAATTAGAACAACAAAGGCCCCATCTATATCCTCTCAGCTCCCAGCCAGCCAGTTTATTACCGTCATTGCCAGAAGCACACTTGTTAAGAGCAATCTGAATGCTCTAATGCTCATGTCCAAGAGAAAGAAAATATTCCTTCAGCTCCCCATTGGCAACTGCCATCAGCTTATGTGAGCTATTGAAAGATCATCTGGGATGTAAGCCTAATAAAAATCTCCACACCACAGTGCTCGAGGTAGTCGGCACCTCTGTCTCTCTGAAACACAAACATGATCTGAAAGTCTTATATCAGAGAACGTGGTATGATTTCTGCACCATGTTCTTGTCAGAAATGTACAATATCCTGTCCTAAATGCTGGTGAGTCAGATCATAAATGTGCTTCTAAGAAAAAAAAATACCTTTTGAAAACTACCAAGATAACAGTTTCTGATCCCTGGTCCAACGACTGCTTCCAGTGGTAGCTGGAGAGTCGGTGCCTGCTGTTCTTCACCTCTACCTTCCACGTCCGCAGTTATGCAGTAGTCGCCGGGAAAACGAGTGTTCCTAGGACAACTCTTGTCTGACGTCACATGAAGTACGAGAGAAGCCAGCTTCATGGGGACAAAGTAGAGCAGAAGCAGGGTTGGCAACAGAGAATGGGGACCTGCTGTTTCAGTTTAGTAAAATGATAGTGTTCTAGAGATGGATGCTAGTGACAGACACAAAATAATGTGGACATATTCAACGTCATGGAACTATGTGCTTGAAAGTGGCTAAGATGGTAACTTTTAGGACGGTCATGCTTTACTGCCATTTTTTAAAAGAACAACAAACATTGAACATCTTGAGTTATTTCTGCCTATTCTGTTCATAGAAGCCCCTTCCATTTATCTGGGCTGTAATGAGTAGTTGTCACCTGCTTGACTTCTGAGCATGCCTGAGTCAAGTTCTGCAGTCTGATCCCTTCCTTCTCGAGGTAGAAGGCAGTGGATGCAGGTGCCTGCTGTTCCAGTGTCCGCACATGCCAGAAGCCCCACAGCCCCACACCGGGGGAGCCTTCCAAGTGGAAGCAACTGCACAGAGGCAAATTGTGGTGGCATCCTTTATAATAATGGGTTTTCCAGCACTCGAGGACCTGCGTCAGAGATGTGAGGTCACGTGGTAGAGATATTAGTGTGACGAGCTGAGCGCAGTGTTTCTGTAGTTGTGAGTGACAGCACAATTTCCATGACCAAAGCTTGCCATCCTATTCCAGGGTGCTGACAGGTGTTAGACTACTGTTTTCAAAATGCTGTCCATAACCCACGTGGGTACAAAGTCAGTCTAGAAAGTTATAACTTGTCATTTAAGATGAAACAAAATAGAAACACATGTCGAAGTCTTCTAGTCTAAAAATAACTAAATTTTGTTTCATTTAGATATTAAAACATACAGATATATGTGAGAGCTATATTAGGTTTGTAACAGAGCATGAGTCAAAACTTTAACAAACTCTTAGAGTAGACTAACTCAGTTGATTGGAACTAAGAACCTTTTTGGGTTGTTTCTAGTGGGAATTGATGAGAGGATACAGTCACATCCTCGATCTCCATGATTCTGCAATCTTACTAATTCACTGTCTGCTCCCATTAGGTTAATTACTATCACACACCATGTAGAGCTTCATTCATAAAATATATCACAGGTTATAGAGAGGACAACTAAGGTAAAAACTGCATCATCCTAAAATAGCATATTTATATAGATGTTCGGATCTTTGATGTAGCTATACTTGCTTTAAGTTTATTTTTATTATATTCAGTTTGTATGTGTGTGAGTATATGTCTATGCCATGGTGTGCGTGTGAAGGGCAGAGGACAGCTTGTGTGTGTGTGTGTGTGTGTGTGTGTGTGTGTCTATGCAATGGTGTGCATGTGAAGGTCAGAGGACAACTTGTATGTGTGTGTGTGTGTGTGTGTGTGTGTGTGTGTATGTGTCTATGCCATGGTGTGTGTGTGAAGGGCAGAGGACAGCTTGTATGTGTGTGTGTGTATATGTGTCTATGCCATGGTGTGCGTGTGAAGGGCAGAGGACAGCTTCTGTGTGTGTGTGTGTGTATATGTGTCTATGCCATGGTGTGCGTGTGAAGGGCAGAGGACAGCTTGTATGTGTGTGTGCGTGTATATGTGTCTATGCCATGATGTGTGTGTGAAGGTCAGAGGACAGCTTGCAAAATCTCAATTATCTCTTTCATCCATGTGGATCTAGAACATTAGACTCAAGTGGTAAGGCTGCATGTCAGGTGTCTTTCCTCACTGAACCATCTCACTGACCCTGCTCTGAGTTTTTCTAAAATCAGTTTATATGAGGCTGGAATTAAAGTTCATTATAACCAATTATATATGCACTCATGCCTTTTTTCTTTGTAAATTATACTCTTTACCCCTTCCTGAACTACTCTCAACTACCACGTGGGTGAGTTAGGGTAGTCTATGCAGGCATCTGTCTTTATGTGCTTTCCAACTGATTCTATTCCTAGACAGCTTGATCAAATAAGTATGTGTATCTGGTTTCTTCTATAGCCAGCAAGTCACTATAGCATGTGACTCATGTCACATGAACATATTGTCATGCAATATTTATTAAAACCCTCAAACTTTGGAATGACTAAGCAATGTATATACTTAGATGCATCCCTTCATTGTGTCTTTACAATATTCTCACTTAAATTGGGAGTATAGGGGTCAGGAGAGAGAGTAGAAGGGGAGAGGAGAGGAAGGGAAGGGAGCAGAGAAAAATATGTAGTGCAATAAAAACAATATTCTCACTTGTTCCCTTATTGAATCACACTGTGTATGAGTCAGACACCTTGCACCTTAGAAATCAGCCTTGGTTGTATTTGCTTAGCCTATTGCAATCTTTTTAATTTTTTTCCTCATGACATTCTTCTGGAGATTCTGTTTCTCAGTGTCCGGCAAAGTGTATTAAAGCATTTTTTGAAATAAGACAAAGTATAAACAAACAAGCAAACCAGCTCCTTGTCTTCTGTCTACAACCTCTGCACACATAAGGCTGGATTCAATGTGTGCCTCGATTACTGTAAAAGCCTTCTGGCTGGTTTCCCTGACTCTATTTTCTCCCTTCACAAATGTTGGATTCCTTTTCTTCAATATTGTTTTCATCATTTAACCCAGCTGCTCAAAATCTGCAGTTGCTTGGTAATGCCACGGTAGTACATACAGTCTTCAGGCTGACATTCTAAATCCTCCATCAGTTGCCCACACACTTCCAATTTTATCTCCCGTTTAACTAACAAGGTGGTTTTTGCTCACATAATGCAAAATTATTGCCATTGTCTCTACCTTCTGCTTGCAATTGTGCAATGCCCAACTCTAACAACTACTACTTGTGTTACTTTTCTGAACTTCAGTGTCTTCCATTAGAGAATAGAAACAACGCCTTCATGGAGTCTATACAATGAGATAGCACAGAAAAGCACCTACATTAACTAGATAAAAGATGAATTATCTTCTAATGTGTGTCCTACAGCTGCGTCTCAATAAACTGTGATCCAGAGTAGTCTGTTCTCTGTTATTGCTTCTATTATTTGCAAAGTGCTAAAAAGCTCTGTCCTTCTTCAGCCATGGGTTCCTAAAGAACAGGCAATGATCCCACAAACATGGGCCACAAGCAAAAGCAGGTTAGAGTCCTGGATCACTCTGCTCTCCTCCCTGTAAAGACGGTCAAAAGATGTTGGCAAGCTCCATTGTGGTCCACCTCTGAGGACCAAGAAGCACACTAAGGACTGTCCCTGACCTGGTTAAGACACACTAGGAGTGTATTGCCTACTACAATTTGACCTTCACTTCATATTAATAAAATTCTTGTTTGATTTGAAATAAGATAGTTGAGTTGTTCCTTTGAAGAGAAATTGCTGAGGCAAAACAACTAATAAATTAGACTCTATTGGTAAGATTTCTGTTATTATTCGTGTTCATGTTTTTGTGATATCTTATTTACTTTTCTATTGTTGTGATAAGACACCATGACCAAGGAAACTTATAAAAGAAACTATTTAATCTGGGTTTATACTTTCATAAGATTAGAGTCTATGATGGCAAAGCAGAGGCGTGTTGGCCAGAACAGCTTACAGCTTGATCTTCAACCAGGAGAAAGAGAGGAGAAGGGAAAGAGGAGAGAGAGAGAGAGAGAGAGAGAGAGAGAGAGAGAGAGAGAGAGAGAGAGAGAGAGAGAGAGAGAGAGAGAGACAGAGACAGAGACAGAACCAGCCTTTTGAGATCTTAAAGTCTGCCCCAAATGACACATCTCCCCCAATAAGGCGACGTCTCCTAATTCTTCCCTAACAGTTCTACCAACTGGGGTCCAAGTATTGAAATATAGGAGTTTATGGAGTCTGTCCTCATTCCAACCACCATAGGTTTTGGAAGAATTATTAGATTGTTTTTGTTGTTGTTGTTGTTGTTGTTGTTGTTGTTGTTTGATTTGGTTTGATTTGTTTTCTTGAGACAAGGTTTCACTATATAGTCCATGCTGGTCTAGAAACTTGTGGTCCATCTAATTCAGTTTGCAAGTTCTGAGATTAGAGTAGTGTGTCATGACACCGAGCTTACGGTTTATTTTCTAACCTAGCAGTGACTCCACCACCTTCTAAATGGCCACAAACGAAGAAGAACCGATGATCATAAAATGGGATTTCTGGTGAAACAGAAACTTTAAGTAAACATAATATCTCAGTCCCAAATTAATCTAATTATATTTGCTTAGCCATTTTCATAGTGCCAAGAAGTGCTAAAATACAGGCTGCCAAAGGAAAAAGCCATCAACTTTCTTAACTAGCTATGGAACAATATGAACCTACCAAAGAAAATGTACTTGTTACAATAGTAGCATAATTAAAATGGTGATAACCAACTCCTCTCTGAGTGGTTTAAGGCCTGTTCCACGGGAGGAAATTTGTGCATGGTATTGGAAACCTCATCAAAAGCCCTTGATTTGGGAAGTCCTATGTCCTCAAGGGGAACCTACTAATATCGTTGGGACAAAAAAGTTCCGCCTACATATGGCACCAAAACGTTCAGCAAGAATTTCCACATAAAACCTGAGAGAGCTTAAAAAAGGAATCTAAACACACAAGAATGACTTCTTAGTAGCAGCATTTTGGGGGGTGGGCTCTGTTTGTTGGGAACGAGCCAAGGTGCGGCTTCTTTAAGAGACTCTGACTTCGTGCTAGCAGCAAAAACCACCACTCTTTTCAGAGGCCCTGCTACCTAACACTTAAATGGAGTTTATGAGCAGCAGGTTGGCACACTACTCAGTGGTGGTGTGAACCCAGAAACTTCCTAGAGTTGGGGCGGTATACCTGGCGCCCAGAGCTGGTGGTAAATGTACCTCCACCATGAGACTAGACTCTCAGGGAAGCAAGGGGGAGGAGCCAGCAGCAGCAGGCCATGATTTAAGTTACACAGCAGCTTTTTGTTTTGTTTTGTTTTGTTTTGTTTTTTCATGCAGACAGAAAGTGTTACAAACGCACAGTAAGGACAGATTCAGACAAAGAGAGCCTCTAAACAGGTCACAGTGTGTTTGAAAATGTACTCACATGTGGAAGAGAGAAGAGATAGAGTATATACAGTCTTAGTTACTGTCCCAAAGTCTTTCTCAGCCAGGATGGCTCCCCCAGGCTGGTTACCCACTGGGCTGGGGCAACGCCTTCTGTTCCACTGCTGCTGCTGCTGCTGCTGCTGCTGTGCGGGTCTCTCAGGTCAAATAGAGCCTGGGATCACCGCCACCTCCCAGCCATTGCCTTCTGGGCCTCTCTGTGAGCACTCACAGCAGACGGCTACCACTCTCGCAAAACTGTGCTCCAGCTGCCTCCTCTCCGTATGAGCGTGTGGACAGGCAGTCCAGTGGTCTGGGTGACTCCAGGAAGGAGGCCTGTGCTCCCTCGACTCCTCAGGCCCACAATGGTGGACAGGCTCCTGAGCCCCATTTCCTCCAGTAAACAATCATGTAGGAAATTTGGGTGTTATTTATCTGTAAACTACTTCCTGCTGTTTATTGGGTGACATATCTTTGGCAACATTTCAGGGTGTCTTGGTCCATCAAACCACATTAGCCAGGAATGAATCCACAGGTTCTCATCATCTGTGAAAACAAAAGCAGAGCCTCTTTTCCAAAGCAACAAATCCTTAGACACATATTTTAAAGTCAAGATACCTTTCTTAGCAGTTCCCAGAATCAAATGGCTTTCGCCAGTCAAAACAAAAAACAAACAAACAAACAAACAAAGCACAATATACATAATCCAAGTTTTCTGTGCACATTCCATCCTTTCGTGGCTTATTATTTCTTTACTCCTTTTAATCTGACTGTCTATACTCTGTCTCTTTAAACACTTATTCTTTTATATTACATTTACTGCCTCTCTAAAAACTTTTTTTTTAATTCTGGTGCCCTGCTTCTCCAAAAGAACTACCAAATGACCGGTCAATACTTGCACAGATTTACTGGCACCCATCTTCAATCTGCCCTCACCATCACCATCCAAGGGTGATCTCCCAATGTCTTCCCAATCCCCGATCTCACTGGGGGCCTCCACCTGTAGCATCCTGTGCTCTGCAAGCTACACACTACAGGAATTAGGCAGAAGATTTAAAAACACATGCATACAGACAGGCAGAGACAGGGGACACGGGTGATCCTTGATACAAGAATGCCAACTTTATTTGTGCTCGGGGCAGCTTATATAGGGCTCTGGCCATGCCCTAGTTCTTGGACTCTTTCAGGGGCAGACTAATCATTACCCACTCCCCTGCCATTAGGGTCTCTTGCTCAGAACAACTGCAGGCTGCTCAAAGCAGAAGAAAAAAAATTGTTTACAAGAAATTCAGGGTCTGGTGGTCCACAGTCCCCAACATGTAACTTCCCCAGTTATGAGTAAATGACTAGGTTTATAGGACAGGGCATAAATTCCTTCACTCTACATGGGTGTAATTAAGTAGTTTTGGCAATATATAAATGCCACTAGTGCATATCTTGTCATGCTATTGTGGCTTGTAGGCTCATCAACTAATTAAGACTTTTAAATGTTTTTTCTGCATTGACAGATTGTGTAACACCATCAGGTGCTATGGATGCTAGTCTTCAGTGAGAAGGCCTCCAGGTCAGTTTCAGGTTCATTCCTCCCAATCTTAAGCACAAAATGTGTGGTATCTTCATCAACAGGGCCTTACCTTCAAGGTCTCAGAGGAAACCAACAGCAGCAATAGCCTACATTAATACTGAGATCGCTGATCCATTTGTAATTGATGGTAAGCAGGATGAGAGAGAAGGGCTGGGTTTCCATCCTCCTATCTGCAGCGGTCTAGCTTTCCCCACAAGATTTGTTAAAGGTGCCCTCTTTTGTCCAAGGTGTGATTTTAGGATCTTCATCAAAATCTAGGTGGCTGTATGTACATGGACTTGTACCTGAATCCTTAATTCTCTTCCACCACCGCCCAGCCTATGATTCTTTAATATAACTTGAAATCACATACACTTATTCATCCAGCACTGCTTTGTTGTTCAGAATTGTTTCGACATGCTGTGTTCTTTGTGCTCCATGTGATCTTTCAGGTTTTTTAAATTTCTTTTGGTAAGATGGCCATTTTCACAATATTAATCCTAGTAGTCACTGTACACCAGTGGTCTCCACAGCTTCTGCTGTCTCTCAGTCTCTTTCTTCTATGTTTTAACATTTTCATGCAACATGTCTTTCATTTCCTTGGTTAGGTTTATTTCTAACTTTTGTGTTGTTGTGTTTGCTCGTTGAAGCTATTGTGAATGGGATTGTTTCCCTGATTTCTTCCATCATCTGTTTGTCTCTGATACATAAGAAAGCTACTGATTTCTATGTTAATTTTGTATTCTCCCTCTGCTAAAAAGTGCTTGTCAGTCTAAGATTTTCCTGGTGCAGTTTTGAGGGTCTCTCATGCATAGAGTCATATAATCTACCAATAGAAACACTTTGCTTTTCTTCTTTTCTACTTGTATCTCTTTTATCTCCTTCTCTTTTCTTTATTGTTCTAGCTTGGCCTTCAAACACTATATAGAATAGTAGTGATTGAAATGAAAGTAAACACTCTTGTCCCATTCGTGATCTTAATAAGAATGCTTCACGTTCTTCTCCATTTAACATGATTGAAGCTATTGGTTTCTCATATATGGCCATTATTATGGTAAAATACCTCAACCCCTAGTCTTTATAGGATTTTTGTGATGGGGGAATGCTGGATTCTGTCAAAGGCTTTTCATGCATCAATGATTCCTATCCTTGAGTCCACACACATGGTAAATGCTGTCTCCTGATTTACAGTTGCTGAACCATTCCTGGATCCCTGGAATGAAGCCCCTGTTGTTCATGATAAATAACTCTTTGGATGTACTCTGAAATACAATGATTTTAGTGCAAATTTTTGCATGTATGCCCACTGGAAAAAAACTTGGCCTATAAATTTCCATTTAGGTTAAATCTTTAGCTGGCCTTACTATTAGGATAATACTGGCTTTATAAAAAGAGTTTGAAAGCACTCCTTCCATTTCTCTCTTATGGAATAATTTGAAGAGTATTGGTATTCGTTCTTCTTTGAAGATCTGGTAGGATTCTGTGCTGAATCTATCATTTTTAACTGAGAGATGTTTAATTACTGTTTTATCTCATTAGTTGTTACAAATTTATTTAATTTATCTTGGTTCATCTTGGTTTCATCCAGGTTAGACTTTGGTGGGTTATGCATATCAAGAAATTAATCCAGTTCTTTTGTACTTTCCAACTGGATTTATTGAAATATAAAATTTTAAAGTATATGCTTATGATCCTCTGAACTTCCTTGGCATCTAATGTAATATCTCCCTTTCATGCCGAATTTTATTTGGATCTTTTGTCTCATTCTTTTGGTGAATTTGGGTAAGTGTTAATTTTATCATTTTAAAGAACCAACTCTTTGTTTCATTGATTCTTTTTATTGTTTTATTTCTTTTCATTAATTTATTCTCTGATCATTGTTCTTTTTCGCTCTCTGCTGACTTTTAGACCTGTTTGCTCTTTGTTTCCAATGCCTTATGGTTCATATTCAGGTTGTGTAAGATCTCTCTGATTTTTTCCCTATTGAAAATGGATTTTTCTCAAACAATGCATTCTGATTATGGTTTCCCATTACCCCAACTCCTCTGAGATCCTCCTTTCTTCCCCTCCCATCTAAATCTATCCTTTTTCTGTCTTTCTTTAAAAAACAAGTGTGCATCTAAAAAATAATAAAAATAAAATAAAATAAAATAAAAATAAACAAAAAAGAGCCAAAGAAAAGGCACGAGAAACACATAAATGCAAAGACATACACAATGAGCATACAGGAATCCCATAAATGCACAAAACTGGAAGCCATGATATATATACAAAGGACCATTAAGGAAGCAAAAGATACAATAGAAAAGAAAAATAAACAAAAATTTAAAAATAAATAAATTCCCTAACTAAATATTTTGAAACCAAGAACCTCCAAAGATGCCATTGATTTTGTCTTGTGTTGGTCACCGACTGCTGGGCATGGGGCCTGCTCTTAAGAGTGGTATGTATCCCCAGTGAGAATTCACTGGGAAAAGTAAATTTTCATTTGTCAGTGGATATCAATTGGAGATAGATTCTGGGTTAGGGGCATGTGACTACTCTTCCTCTCAGGGGTGGGACCCCATCTGGCATGATTTTTTTAACATAGGCATTTATAGCCATAAATCTCCCTCTTAGAATTGCTTTTTTTGTATTCCATAGATTTTAGTATGTTTTGTTTTCATTAATTTAATCATTTAATTCTAGAAACTTCTTTTTAAAGCATCCTTTAGAGAATAGATTTTTAATTTTCCTACCCCTATTGTGGTAGACTTGTCTCACTGACAAAAACCTGAAAATAAAGCAAATTAAAAGGAAGGGAATTATTTATTTTGATGAGAGTTTCAGAGGTTTCAATCCCTGGTCTTCTGGCTCCATGTTTCTGAAGTGAGGCAAAACCTCATGGCAGATGGATCTGGTAAAGAGAACTATTCATCTCATAGTACCTGAAGGCAGAAAGAAGCAGAATCATAAGGAGTCAAAGCAAGATACGTCCTTCAAATAAAGATATGTGCTTCTATTGACCAGCTGCCCCAACCAGGCCCCAACTTCTAATATTCCATTCACTGAACTTATCAGTGGATTCATTCATTAATGAAGTTAATTCCCTTTTAATCCAATTGCGTTTTTATTGATTGGCTTCCCCAGCTGAGAACCAAACCTTCAACATATGAGCCTTGTGGAAAACTCTTCATGTACGTATTTGTAAACTTCTCATATTAGTTTTATATATTCAAAATATAGAACTTGAAGTAGTTCTGTAGGTTTACTTCTAGACTGAATACAGGCTTTATTGTTATTATACTTGATTGTAACAATGACTTTATTGACAATTCCCTATAACATCTTCTCAGAAGAAATGTAGGTGGCACCATCTCATAGGCTGGAGGCCCAGAAAAACTAAAAGGGCAATCAGGAAAAAGCCAGTGGATACCATCAATTACTCCTCTATGCTTCCTGGCTGCCAGGACCAGAGCATCTCTGCCCCAGCCTCTCTTCCCCACCAAAATAAGTCCTTCACCCTCCTGTTGTTTTCCTCAACAAAACTGTTTGTCACCGTCACAAAAGCTTTGTCTAAAATTACAAGCTACAAATCATAAGGGCATTTTCCTCTGTGGCACAGCATTCTCATAAAGAGCTTTTCCAACTCATCAGGACCAAAGAGAACCCATGAGGACAACAGAACTTGCAATGGTGTGGCCTTCACTTACGGATTTGTTAATTCGGATACCAGAGTTTTCTATAGTCAAAGTGCTAAATCCCTGCCTATAGGGAAAAATACTGAAAAAAATTATAGTACTACTGCCTTTGTTTATTTTGTACTATAGTAAAATACTATACATTGGCAATTTATAATGAGCACACTTGTATAAGATTACAGTCCTAATGCCTGGAAAGTCTGATTGTTGGAATTTACTTTCCTTTCTTGCTCATTATCCCATAGAAGACAAAAAAGAGGGTGAAAGAAAAGGTAAATGAGGGTGAACTCAGACCCACAAAAATTAACCATTTCATTCCATATTCACAACCTAATTACATCCCTCTAGACCCTACCCCCTAACACTGTCTCACTGGGGAGTAAGTTTCTAATACTTTTGTGGGGAACATAGTCAATCCACAGCAGTTTGTCCTACTATAGCTAAAGATTCTAACCAACAGTAAACTCAACCTGACTGAATTAACAGCTCCATTTTGTCTAAACTCCTTCCTCAATTTCCTTAAGTCTATTTTTATCTTAGGTAGGGTTTCTATTATCGTGATAAAACACCATAACCAAAAGTGACATGGGGAGAAAAGAGTTTATTTACTAATATTTCCTCATCCTAGTTCATCATCAAAAGAAGTCAAGACATGAACTTGAGCTAGTAGCTAATGCAGAAACTGTGGAGGAGTGCGGTTTACCGGCTTGCTTCTCATGACTTGTTCAGTCTTCTTTTTTCTAGTTCCTAGGACCTCCAGCCCAAGGATGGTACAACCCACAAGGAATTGAGCCCTTTTAAATAGATAATCAATCAAGTATTTGGGCCACGGGCTTGCCCACAGGCCAGCCTAGTGATGGCACTATCTCAGTTGATATTCCCTCTCCCAAAATGAGTCTGGTTTGTGTCCAGTTGACACAGAACTAGCCAACACAACCCTGGTTTATTTTATATTGTGACTTTCAGAGAGAATCTTGTCCAAAACATATGCAACACTCTTACTCCCCCACGTATGTAGCATTGCCTCACAATGAAGCCTTACTGTAAAACAAGGCCGTTACAGAGATATTTAGTTACGGTGAAGTCTCGCTACAGTAGGACAGCCTCTTAACCTGACTTATATCCACCTAAGAAAGAGACATAGAGGGCCCTGTGAAGACAGTGAGCCAAGGAGATAAGCCTTTTAAAGGTAGACGCAGAGATTCCGGGAGACTGCGATACTCACAGAAACCGAAACAAAAAGCCTCCTCTGGAGGCTCCCTGAGGGAGTCTGACACGGGAAAGATTGGATGGTGTACACCGTATCCTCAGAGCTCCTAATGTTTGAAGCCACCCACTGTTTATTTCTTTACTACGGAAGTACTGGCAAATTACTGCACCTACAAGCATATTTCACAAGAACGTACAGAAAGTGAGCTTACCCTCCCTCCACAACAGGACAGCAGGCAAACAGGGAACAATCATGCCTGCGCCATTTTCCTCATCCTTGGGTTTCTATCTCCCCAAAGGTAAAGGTGTCCATGGATGCCAGTGGCCCACTGCTTGGTTGCCTTTCTCCTAACATCTTACATTTTCTCTCCCAGGAGCCAAGATGGATCAGTACTGCAGCATTCCACAGCAGGGCTCCCCAACTTTTCAAACCTCACCCAGAGAGCACGCAGGCTCCAGGAAATTCTCTTCTCACTCTCTCTAGGTGTCATCTTCTTTGAGCAGGTCAGAGTAATGCTTCCCATAGCGCCAGGAAAGAGGAAGTAAATACATACATCCAGACCAGACTTCAGAGAGCCGACTTCTGTTCTTCTGCCCTGGTTAATTTGGAGAGTGATTGGCAGCTCTGATCAACCTCACCGCCCGCAAAATGAAAGCTGGGAACCTAAAGGCATCTAAGGCCTGCTGCCTCTCGGGTGGGGTGAGAGGCCCAGGAACAGAAATGCTAGGGAGCTCGGAACCCCAGTTTTCCATTGTTTATACTTTTAATTATATTTCAAGGGAAGAGCACCACATATAGATCCTAGATTTGACTTCTTAAGGCCAGATGTCAGAGGCTCCAGGCCTCCTTTTAAATTAACAGAGGCAAACAATCTTGCCTCGCCGTTAACCACAGCATCCTCTGCTCCGCACTTGGTGTTTCTTTTAGAGACTTTGGGTAAATGACCTGATCCGCCAGGCACATTTTCCCAGGACAGAACCAGTGCCAAGTCAGCCAGCTCCTTTATGGGAAATGACATTCGGCAGCCGGGCCTGGATCTCCGTAAGCTCCGCATATTGTTGTAGCCGCTCCGAGGATGTGTGAGGGATCAGTCAGATGGCGCCCACAGCTGCTCTCAGCCCCGTGAACTGCTCTGACCTCCTGTGTCGACCATTTTCCTTGGCGTTCCCTATAAACCTCCCTCCCGTGGCCCCGTGCTTGCAATAATGAGATGCTCACAGACAATCCTCAGTCAGGAGTAAAAATCATAACAATAAACTTTCAGCGAACAGATTAATGGGAAGGAGAAAAAGGTAGGATTTTTTTGTGTGTGTGAGAAGGACTTTTTTTCCCCTTTAAATCATGAGCATTCTCTCTCCTTTTCAGAAAGTGTGGGCTTCAGTGCTATGATTAGCATCGGGCACTCGGGAGGATCCCTTTGAGCGAGCCATTGATTTCAAGGCAGCTTTTCACTTGGTTTTCCAGCCTGGTAGACAAGCATATGAGAAGGCTGGGAGGGTCAAGGCTTCGCAAAGCAACTCAGTGCTCAGTGCACAGCCTTGAGAACGAGCAAGCAGCACCCAGTTTAGGTTTGCTTTCTCGTTTTGTGTTTTCCTCCACTTGAAGACCTGTAGCCACGTCTAAGGTGGGAGTGAAACGAGGTAGGGTTAACTTGTGCAGGGTTGTTTCACCGCGCCATCTTCCAGCAGATTTTCTGAGGCATTTGTGTGGGAAGTAAAAAAATTGGGTCAGGATAGTTTCACACTCTACTATGACATTCTTTGTGTGTGTTTTTTTTATAGACTTTAACTTTGGCAAACCATGGATCTCTTTTCAAAACAATGACATAAGAAAATTGGCAAAACGTCCGACAAAGTCTAACATGTCATCCTTGCTCTCCCACTCTTCAGAATACTCTCTCCAATTGCTGAGGCATTGTCATTTGCAATGTCATTCCTATTTGCCCGAATGGGATTGTATCAAGAAAAGATTCTGTGTTGGGAAAGCTTATTAAGCCTTTGAGTAGACTTTTAAACGGATACAAGAATTTTCCATCTGCACTAAGTTATCTCAGTCACAGTTGAAAGGAAACTGAGCATATTACAAAAGATTTTGATGACAGAATCCTGATCTAAAATCATCTCAGTGTACTAAACTTATGGAGCAAACCAAACAGGATTATAACAAACACAGTTGTCAGAAACATAAAGTCTGGTTCTTGGAGTTCAATAATAATTATGCAAGGAAACATGAGGCATCTGTAGGTAAACATCAGTACTTAATAGCACAGATGAAGTAAATGAGTACCTATGAAAACCATGTGAGGAATGGAACCTCTAGCAAATGAGGCTTCTAATGCCAAAGCAGGGCAGTCAACACGCTGGCGTCCAAGCATGGACCAGCCCTGGAGTCTGGAACCATCTTCACTTCTGCATAGGTATTACTAGGAGAAACCCATATAAAGTAGATCCATTGCTCTGAAAGTCTAAACTCATGCCCTGTAGTGGCATTTAAATTGTATTTTAATAAATAAAGACTGCCTGAAGCTGAGAGTTAAACAGTCCCCCTGTCCACCTTACAAACCAGGTTATGGTAACACGCACCTTTAATCCAATAGCCGCACTAGTTGCCACAGAAACAGGGCAGAGCATGCCTTTAACCACAGTGGCACACGCCTTTAATCCCAGCCCTAGAGAGGATTAGAAAATAGGGGAAAAAGGCTCTCAACGCACAGTCTCATTCTGAGATTCCAGGAGGCAGGATCGTCATTTCTGTCTGAGGTCAAGGTAAGAGCCAGTGGCTGGCTGTTTTACTTTTCAGAACTTCAGGTTGAACTCCAATTTCTCTCTCTGAGTTTTTATTAACTGTTCTCCAATGCCCTACTAAACAGTCCATGGAAATTATGAACCTTTTCTCTGAAAATGTCAAAATGTACCAAGAGTCTGTGAACAGAAAGCACAAACTCCACTTTCCCTTTGGTCACAGATTAGGAACTACAACCTATGATACATATTCAAAACAACCATAATCAGAAGGATTCAGGAAGGGATGCTCATTCTGGCCCTTACACAGAAATGTCCACTTGCCTCATTCTTATTTAAACCCAACTAAATCAGGGAGCCAGGAAGATATCTGAGAAGTTAACGGCACTTATTCTTCTAAAGCACCATTTGGTTCCTATCATCCACGACAGGCAAATCACAAGTGTCTATAACTCCAGTTTTATGTGATCTGATACCCTCCTCTGGGTTTCTCAGACACATGCATCTATGTGTACATACCCCACCCCCCAACACATGCACAATTAAAATAAAATAAATCTTTCAAAAATGAACACTAGGCCAGGTTGCCCCATAGTGGTAGTCACTGATTTAAAACACTGATTTAAGATTTATATTTGTATTTATGTGTATGTAGGGAGAAGGTCCATGAGCAGTACCCGTGGAGGCCAGAGGCATTGACTTCCTCCCTGGAACTGGAGGTACAGTCAGCTATAAGCCACCGGAGACAGATACTAAGAACAGATCTCAGGTCCTCTCCAAGAGCCGCCCATACTCTCATCCATGGAGCCCTTTGTCCAGCCTACACTGATTTTAGCCTCATAAAAACATGGGCTTGGGGAAATTCAATCATTACTAGAAAAAAAAGACTTAAATATGTTAAATACCTGAAATTCTTCCTTACAGATAGATACTCAACTGATTTCTCCTATGTTTTTTTTTATCCTGTACATCATACTCGTATTCACAAAGTTTTACTCGGCATTTATCACACGCTAGATGCTCTGTTTAAGCTCTTTATACTGAACGTCCCTAGATTATCCTCACACCAGTCCTGTGAGGTGAACTGAATACTACTGTATCCTGCAGCTCATGGCTGAGGAACAGAGCCAGGCACTGTACAGGAGACCGAGCGAGGCAGAAGTTGAGATCATAAGTTGTAAGGGAGCTAGTATAACATAGTGAGACAGTGTCATAAAAATGTACTTTTTAAAGCAGAGAAGCAGAGATGGAGAGGCTAAGGAATATAAGAGTTGAGTAACACATCTCCACCATACCTCATATGCAGCAATAGCACTGACTACTGCCTGTCCCTACCCTTACACCTTGGCGTCCTATGACACAGAGTAAAGAATCCAAGTTCTCTCCGTTTATCCCCCATGGCGTAATTACTGATCACCAGATTATAACCACCTTCAAAGACAACCCTGACTCTGGACTTACATGCTTCAATGAACTGCTCATCTTCTGCATTTTCAATTTTTGTTTTGCATTTTCTTTAAGGTTTATGCAGTGTCTTTACCCTGTCTCCTTGTGGCTGTGTACCACACTAACTGCCCTCTTCAATCAACTGGATTATACAGCTTCAGTGTTTGCACATGCCTTCTAAAGACAGAATTTCTGTCATTCATAATCATGGCCCTTGTCTTACTCAAAACCTTTCAAACACAGAAAACCCAAAGAATGAATGTGGGAGTTTTCCCTAGTTCTAGATCCAGACATTATAAAAACCTATTAGTTTTACAAATATTAGTAAACCTATCATGCCAGGTGCTGGCATCCAAAGGGTCTCTACTATAGAATCTCTCTCTTACAGCAATTCAATGATAGAAGTCATGATATAAACGAGACATGATCTGAATAGTCCCTACAATGTCCCTCCAGTGATTTTCTGAGGAGCAAACTCATGCTTGATGTTAAGGTAACTTCACTGATTGAAGGGATGTAGAATCACCATGGAAACAGACTTCTAGGTGTGTCTGTGACAGCATTTCCAGAGAGATTTAACTGAGTCAGGACCACCCCGAACATGAGTGGCCCCATCCCATGAACTAGGACCTTCGACCAACTAAAAAGAAGAAAAATATGCACCAGCTTTCACTTCTGTTTGCTCCCCAACTGCAGACACAGTATGACCAACTGTCTCAGATTCTGCTGCCATGACTCTAAGTCCCACAAGATGCACTATACCCTCACACTGAACCAAAATAAACTGTTTGTTCCTTACACTTCAATTGTTGGGTGTTTAGTCATAGCAATATATTGAATATACTTCATAAGTCTTTCCGCCATCACCCTAACACCTCCAGTTCCTCAGATTTTGGCCCCGAGTTTCTTTCTATGAAACTTTTAGAGTAGAAAATGTGGAATGCCAGGAGAGATTTGTTTTGTGCTTGTTGAACAGCACCAACAACAAAAAGCTGCTTGTTATTGGGATCTTTTAAGTTACGTAGATAATTTATTCCGGTTACCCAGATATCAGACCCCTTCTCCTGTGATGCTCACACCAAGAAATTCCAACAACCTACAACTTTACCAGAAACCATGGTGACTGGAATGGCTCTTCTGCCTCCTCTGCTCCCATAAAGAACACATGTCCAGAGCCCACTTTAGATTTTCACATCAGTGGGCCTCACAAATAACCTCAGCACTCGTCAAGCTGAGACAGGAACACTGGCAAAATCCCGGCCAGCTCTCTTAAAATGGTCCCTCAAGGGAACAAAACACCTCAAAGCGCATTTGCTATATATCATAACAAAACCTCAAAATGTTGTCCAGGGTATATGTAAAAAAAAGAATCTAATAAACATATCTGATAAATCATAATGATAGCCTCCATATTTCTTTGTTTAATTCTCAGTTTGATTCTTGTGAGCCCGTCTTGAAGTTTGGTTGTAATGGATCATTACGTCCATAATGTGCTCAGTGTTGGAGTGAATTCTGAACAGTTTTTAGGCTGCATACTGTTTTCTTCCAGATAATTTACTGGATTAAAATTAGCAGTGTGAAAAGCTGTAGAGAAATCTAAATGTCTGCCAAATCAAAGAAATAATCACATTTTTATGAATATTTAATATCATAGTCATGGCAAATAAGGCAAGTAATTAGTACTTACCATAAATTTGCAAAGTATTATTTTATGTAAATGTTACATTCTACTAGTTTGATATGAATTATTCATTGTATACCCAGACACTGACACAAACCAGTAAACATTTAAATCTATGTGCTATTAGCTTGCTTACCTTCAATGATTTTGCACAAGATATGTGTATATTGTTTGTCAAAAATCCAAGTTCCCCCCATGGGCCTCTAAAATGAACATAAGACATTAAAAAGAATAAATTATTTTTATATTATTACATTATTTATATTAGGTATCTACTATACATTCAATAGTAAAGATACATATAACATATATGTAAAATATGTGGGTCCCCCATATGTACAGATGAGGTGTCCCCCCCAGCTCCATGTGTGCTTCCTCATTTCTCACATTCATTGGTAGAGTGATATTATAAAGCATGCTCATTGAAGAAAATTATTGCTCTGTTGTGAAAAATAAATCCTGTGCAAGGCAGAGTTTGCCTTTTGCCCTTGGCCCAAGAGGTGAACTTTGGGCTCACTGAAGGTCAGGTCTCACAAGAACATGTTTGTTCTCCAGGAGGTTTTGGCCACCATACGTTCTAACAAGACAAGGTACACTGGGTCACATGGTATCTGCTGCTGTCCAGAAGAAATGGAAGCTGCCTGTGTTCCAGAAGGACCGGAGACCGAAGGAAAGCCGTATCAACAGCACGGCGTTGAGTCAATAAAATCTCTGGACACTTGGGCTAGGTGAGCTGCCTTGGTGGACAGCACTCTGTGTATAATTTCATGTATCACTGCACGGTCCATTGCAGGGCATGAAAGGGCTCAGTGCTTAGACCTCTGAATTCTGCCCTCTATGGCTTTTTCTTAGTGATCTTATTCCAAATCTTTCCTTGGAATAAATCACATCCATTAATACAACAGTGAGTCTGTGTATCAATTTTCTTATTATTGTATCAAAATACCTGACAAGAGAAATTTAAGGGAGAAAAGTTTATTTTGGCTTCTGACTCAGTGCTGTAGACCGCCATGGCAGGGAAGGCATGGCGGCAGGCACATGACACAGACTGAGATGAATCTGATGCTCCCCTCACTTCCTTCTTTCCATGCAGTTCAGAAAGCCAGACTGTGGGCTGATGCACCCACACATAGGGAGGGTCTTCCCACCTCAACTAAACCTCTCTCTGGAAACATCCTCACAGGCATGTCCAAGAGTGTGTCTCCTCGTGCTTCTAAATCCCTACAAGTCAACAATCAAAACCTTCCATTGTCAAGAATGATTTGGGAAAGCCCGCAAACATAATGACATCAGAAAGGAGTCCTGGGTTAATTGTGCCCCTTTAACCTCACAGACACCTGAATTTTTGCACAAGCCAATACCCGGAAACTTAGAGCAGAAGTCTGTGCTGGGGTAAAGAGGTGGCCCAGCAACTACTGTTGGGATGAGTGATAGGCTTTTCTGTCCCTCATTTCTTTCTAGGATGTCCCGCTATCACTGCCTGGACATTCAAAGATCATCTGAGTTCTATATACTCTTCAGTAGTACAATACTAAAGGAATCCCACAGAGTTTCTCCAAAACATCAGGGTTCTCAGGGTCTTCCCCACCTCCATTCAACTCACTTCTTGGCCTCCTTCAAATCAACTCGAAGATCACCATCTCATCCAGGCCCTGTTGAGATGATCCCTGGAAGGAACTGTAAAGAAAAAACTCACCAGACTTTGACCCACATGAAATATCCATGTGGTCAGTCTCAAACTGACCTTTTCCTGTCTTTAGGAAGCTAATAAACATGGTTACAAGGGAGCTCATCCTAGGTCTAGAAATATTAACCTGAGTAAAGAGAATCTTACTTGACTGTCGAGAAGGTAGACCCTTCAAACTTTGCACTATATAGAAGTTTCTTTTTTAAATTGCTGAAAAGAAAGGAATAGGTGATTTAGCACAGGTCTTATAAAATGTCATTGTCTGATACCTCCTTGCCCTCAAACCCAGCAATGCTTAGTGGACGATATTTAAAGAAAGTAAGGTGAGGCCAGGAAGGTGGCCTAGAAGGTCAAGTCACTGCCAAGTAAGCCTGAGTACCACACTGGGACAGGTAAACCAACTCCACAAACTTATCCTCTGTGTCCAAAATATCCACATACATGCCCACAGACATTATACAAAGCAAACACACACAAATGATAACAATAAATATTTTAATTAAAGGAAATGTTACATAAAATACCTAACATGAAGTCATAAGAATGAGACAACACTCAAAATTCTAGAATCCATTGTTTTGTAGGAATTGTCTTTTTAGAATTCACCACTCTTCATGATGATTTTGGTCTTACTAAAGAAATCGGCTATGGGGCTGGAGAGATGGCTCAGAGGTTAAGAGAACTGCCTGCTCTTCCAGAGGTCCTGAGTTCAATTCCCAGCAACCACATGGTGGCTCACAACCATCTATAATGAGATCTGGTGCCCTTTTCTGGTCTGGTGGCATACATGCAGACAGAGACTGTATACATGATAATAAATCTTAAAAAAAAGAAATCGGCTATGAACTATAACTTTTATATTAAAATATACTCTAGTACCTAAATCTATTTTTTTTTTTTTTGGTTTTTCGAGACAGGGTTTCTCTGTAGCTTTGGAGCCTGTCCTGGAACTAGCTCTTGTAGACCAGGCTGGTCTCGAACTCACAGAGATCCGCCTGCCTCTGCTTCCCGAGTGCTGGGATTAAAGGCGTGCGCCACCGCCGCCCTAGCACCTAAATCTAAATGAAGTTAAATGCTTACTAAAATCCCATAGATAAAAATAATAACATCAACTGCTACAACTCAACAACTCAAGCATGTATACGCATGCTGCACAAATACATGCAAATGTGTGCACGTACACACGCAATCACACAGAGCTGCTGCCAAGGGCCCTCTGACCAATCCCAGTCAGCACTCAGCAGGATTGCATGGCTCGCTCCACAGGTGTCGGCCAGCTAATGTTTTTGTGGTTGATCTTACTTCATCCATTTTTTTCACTTTTATATTTTTTTATTTTTTCTTCTCTCATGCATTACACCCCACCCACAGTTTCCCCTCCCTCTGCTCCTCCCTGCTGTCCCCCCTACCTCCCTTCTCCCCAGATCCACTATTTTTCTGTTACCCTTTAGAAAAGAGCGAGCCCCCTAGCATGGCGTAACAACTTACAATAAGACTAGACACAAACCTTCATATCAAGGCTGGGCAAGGCAACCCAGAAGGAGGAAATGGATCCCAGGAGCCAGCAAAAGAGTCAGAGACACCTCCACTCACACTGTTGGAAGCCCCACAAGAAGACTCAGCCATAGCATACACGAAGAGGACCTAGAGGAAACCCATGCAGGCTCCCTGCTTGTTGGTTCAGTCTTTGTGAGCCCCTGTGATCCCTCCTTCCTTGATTCTGTGGTTTACATTCTCGTGGAGTCCTTGAACCTGGCTCCAAACCATCCTTCTTTCCCCTCTTCTGTGGGGTTCCCTGAGCTACTTCTGACATTTTTAAAGTTAATTCAGTGCTAAAGACTATGCAACTGGAGAAGTGGACCAGAGTGTTCAAGTATTCTTTCTTCCATTTACCTCGTAAAATGTTCCTTGTTATGTTGTCTAGTTGAACAAGCAATAGAACGTCATTGGCTTCATTAAAAGATTTTTGTTTCTTACTCTTAATTCAAGTGTGTGTGGAATTAAAGAGGAAGCAGAATAAAAATCCATGAAATGTGGCAGTTGAGGGTGCTTGGACAATCTCACTCCTCTCTCCAAGCCCTCCCATTTCTCCCAGCACCCATTCCCTCTCAGACCTGTGGCCTCTTCTTTTCTTTAAACATAATTGTTACATATACATTAGAAAAACTTGCCTTCCCCAAAGCTCTACCTCTAAATGCTGTCCCTTGAGACCTGGCATTTCAACCTGGATTTACAGGAAACTCATTCAGCCTGTACCAGTGTCCTATGAAAGCAAAATCAGTTCACACATCTTTGGGGTCCAGAGAATACCCACACCAACTGTGAAGTCCTCCTGCCTGTCTCTTCTCCCGTAACAATCACCACCAACTCCGTGCTGTAGAACACTGGGCAGCAACTAAATATCAGGAGTCTGGCCTTTGGGACTAAAGAGAAGGAAGCGGTAAGGGAAATGAATGGAGGGATTTTTCTGAGTACGCCTCGTGAGCCCTGCTTGCTCAACACGATGACTACAATATTAAACAGTGTCCTTGCCAAGCTTACTAAGGCAGTTCGCCCATATGTTTTCCATACATTGATAAAGCTCAAGCACCTGCCCACAGAGCCACTTGGAGTGGCTCCATCTGAAGGCGGCTGGGAACACGAGGACTGCTGCAATCTGCACGCATCTCAACGTGCCTTAACCTGACTTCAAGTTACTCTAGAACCTGAAGGCTCTGGGCCAGCCAGGGATGGAAGTGGAAGGCAGAAGAAGTAACACGAAGCGAGGGCTCCATACCCCATCTTTCAGAAGCCTTCATTCCTGTCCAAGCCCAAACGCTAAATGGAAAGAGTGGTGGTAGAAATGACTTCTGCCCAGTGCAAGCCGAGCGGACAAGCCATACCCTACAGTATACCCAGAGCGACTCCCATGAACTTTACTCTCTGGGACCAATAGTTTTTTGTAATAAGCCACGACCCTGATGCAGTCCATAAGGCAGGGCGGCGGTCTTTCTGAGTAAGCCTATGGTTCTCCCCGCCCCCAACCCAGCCGGGCTTGCTCCTAGCAATGAAAGAGAGAAGATCCGTCAGATTTAGAGCTGAATCAAAAATGTGTCACTTCTAAACCTAGAATAAAACTTGAAACATTTGGAATTTTTGTGTTTCATTTGGCTCTGGTTAAAAAAAAAAAAAAAAAAAATACAAGTTTGAAAGCCTCCACAGATTTTGTGATCTCTTTCCATGGGAAGTCTTGGAAGCTTGGAAGATACACCCAAGTGTGATCATGATAGAGTCTAGAGACTGTAATATTTTGAAATTTTTGAAATACATGGGCTACAAAGGCTGATTTCCAAGCGTTTACTCAGTCACAGCTAACTACTGAATGCTTTTCCATATAAACCAGGGGGCTGTTGAGGAGAGCTGGTTTATAACCCTGGAGACAATCCCGTCCACAGCCAGCAAGTCTCTTTTCTGATACCAGGACTCAAAGCCTGGCACTTTCCCTTTCCAGGGTTAACAATGTGGAGACTGCTGGTTCCTCCGTGTGCGCCCGACGATACACAGACACTCTCACACTGACTGAGCCCAAGCACAGAAGAATATGTCTGGCAAGCAGAAAGGGTAGAAAAAGGGCTGGTACGTGGAGCACTCCATAGGATTCCTCCTGGCTTGGCGGACTCGGTCTGTGCTTGCAAGCCCCATGCTGCAAATGAGGAAGTCCACCGTGGAGTTGACAGGTAAGGCACAGAAAGTGCCTATCAGAAGTCAACTCACAAAACCAAGCCTTTGACAGCACACTGGGACACTCGGTGGGAAACATAAAACTCGCCAGCTGGCCCAGCAACAAGGCAAACCTCATCCAGGAAGCTCGGCTTCCTCTCTCCTGCAGAAAGTGGGCAGCCCCTCTGGATTCCGGGTGAGCATGCAGAAAGGATGAGAACGAGAGGATAATTGCCTGTGATCAAAGATTGGGAAGAAGAAAATAAAACAGCAGCAGTCGCTCCATTAACCACAACCCTCCCGACCCTCAACAACACAAAGTGAATGTCTAAAGACGGGATCCAGGCCTGGGAACATTAGAATAGAAAACAGGAGTCTACCCACGCAGACAAAAAGACAGAATGCATGTAAATGTTTGCCTTTCATTTATTTTGAGCAAACATTTCCTTCCACGTAACAGACTCATCCCGACCAGCGACTTCCACCTGGTGTCCTTTCAGCCAGATGGAAGTGTGAATTATTTAAACACATGATCTTCCGTCAGCTCTTGAGCTTAAGTGCCTCAAAAAAACTTCAAGTGCCTTTCCAGGGTTCTAGGAAGCATGTGCACTAAGATAGATAAACATATTTTCAAGACACAACTCCAGTGATAGCAATTTTTACATTTTAAAATATAGTCAGTGTTAGCATTTATAAGTAATTATAAATTCTGCAAGTCTGTTTACACTGTAAAAAATTAAATCAGAGTTACTGATATAATTAAGGGATTTTTTTCCCTCCACATGATAAGGTTCCATACAGGCCCTGTGCTCACGCCATATTGAGGAACTATAATGACCCACCTTGAACACACAAACACTTCCACTCATTCATAAATTGGAGTTTTTCTCAAAAATATGTTCTTAAGTAACAAATTTTTTAATTTTTTTATTTAATCAAATTTCGGAGGAGAAATCATGCCAGTACTCATGAGAATACAATAACA
Source organism: Arvicola amphibius (assembly GCF_903992535.2). Classification (NCBI taxonomy): domain Eukaryota; kingdom Metazoa; phylum Chordata; class Mammalia; order Rodentia; family Cricetidae; genus Arvicola; species Arvicola amphibius. The sequence continues at coordinate 75,384,969 of NC_052057.2, read as the reverse complement.
GCCATACCCATGTGTGCATGCAGTGTGTAATAAGTGGATTCAGAGGAGGAAAGGTATCTGAGATGACTTCCAGAGCCATAATTACTCATTTCATTGTAGAATTAGAAACGGAATACATTACAGCTAAGTGTCTAAAGTCATACAACTTTAGAAATTGAACATTGCCCGGCAATCTTGTTTGCTTCCAATTTCCAGGGGGTGGGGTTAGGGTAGAGGAGGGGTTAGGGGAAGTGGGGGAAGGGAGAAGGGAAAGACTCTCCAGAGCTTGGGGGAGTGGGAGGGTGGAGATGGAGGAAGGGCAGATATAGGAGTAGGGAAGAAGACATCTACATTAAGGGAGCCACTTTAGGGTTGGCAAGAGACTTGGCTCTAGAGGGGATCCCAGGTGTCCATGGGGATGTCCCCAGCTAGGTCCTTGGGCAGCAGAAAAGAGGGTGCCTGGACTATCACACTGATGATTATCTCGAATATCACCTTAGAATCTCCGTCCGGCAACAGATAGAGATAGAGACAGAGACCCTCATCAGAGCAACAGACTGAGCTCCCAAGGTCCAGTTGAAGGGCAGAAGAAGGGAGAAGACAAGCAAGGAAATCAGGACCGCAAGGGGTTGATCCACCAACTGAGGCAGTGTGCCTGTTCTAATAGGAGCTTACCAAATCCAGCTGGACCGGGTCTGAATGAGCATGTGATCAAATCAGACTCTCTGATTGTGGCTGACAATGGAGGCTGACTGAGAAGCCATTGATAAAGGCACTGAGACTTGTTTTTACTGCATGTACTGGCCTTTTGGGACCCTAGTCTATATGGATGCACGGCTTCCTAGGCCTGGATGTAGGGGGAGGAGGGGAATGGGAGAAGGGGAGGAAGTGTAAATTTTTGAATGGAAAAAGAAAAAGAAAAGAAAAAAGAAACTGAACATTGAAGGTGTCCTGTACTGCTGCTTAACAAATTGATCTTGTTAAAATACAAATTCTTTGTCACTGGCTCTGAGATGCTGCCAGCGTGTCTCCATTTTTAACATGCTCAGATGATGCTGATTCAGCTTGCCTGGAGAACGCTGTAATAACTAAATCCTATCCTAGTGTTAAGTATGACTTCATCATCCCTTTGAGGGTGGCACATCTTGAGAGAGTGAAGGCATCAGATTCCACAAAACGGAAGGGGGAAAAATTACTTTCTTTACCCTCATGTACCTTTTCATATCCAGTAGTCAATCAATATCAAATATCAAAATAAAGGTTACAGCGATGTGTGGCATATTGGTTCATTTTCTGTTGCTATAACAAAATACTAGAAGATGAAAACTTTATTTTAAAAAGTCTGCTTAACAATTTCAAAGGCTAAAAGTATCTATGACCAAGCACCTCTATCTAGTAAGTACAACAAGGTTGACATCATCAAAATTATGCAGGACATTTTAACAAGCTTCCTCATTGGACTTTCTTTGGACCATCAGCCCCCAAATAATGACAGAGACTTATTATTAATTATGAAATCTTGACCTTAGCTTAGGTTTGTTCCCCGCTAGCTTCTATAACTTAAAGTAACCCATTTCTGTTAATCTACATTCTGCCATGTGACTCTTTTCCTCCATTCTGTACATCGAAATTCCTCTTTTTCTGGCTGGAGAAATTCACGTGTGCCTCAGATTCTTCAGGACTTTCTCTCTCACACCAGAAGTCCCACCTAGTCTCTTCTGCCTAGCTATTGGTCATTCAGCTCTTTATTAAACCAATCAGAAGGTGCCTTAGGCAGAGATCCATCTTCAGAGTGTACCAAAAGATTATCCCACAACAGCACATCACAGACCTAGGAGATCACCAAGCCTAGGAGATCAAATGGAGAAACTGAAAACTAGAAATCAGATATTTATTCTTCTTGTAACTCTCGTTCATAGGCATCCTCACCCAGGTCCTGCATGAATGGCTTTAATCACTGCTGAGGGCACTTTTCCCAGTGGTCTTTTTCTACTGGGTTCTACCTCTTACAGGTTGCATCACGCTAAGGATCAAGTCTCTAGCACATAACCTTTGAGAGATGCATGCAAACTGGTTCCAAACTGTCCCACACAGTAGTTTTTTTAACTTGTTTGGCCCAAGAAATTAATCTTTTGTAAGATATGTATTCACAAGTCTGGTCTTTAAGGAAAATCACAGTAGAATTATTTAACTGTGTATCTACTCTAGGACCGCACCCTCCTCAGCCTTAATTCACTCAGTCATCATGACTAGTCCAACAGAATTCTTCCAAATTTGATAAAAAGGAGTCCACTATCTGTGACCTTGTTTAATCTTTGTGTTTCCGGGCCACTTCCCCTCTTTACCTATGTCTCAATCCAAGTTGCGCCGAGAAGTAGTCCCAACCTAACCAGTACTTGGACTTGAGATCATGTTTTTCAATCCAAAGTTTTACTTCATAGTCCACTTTCCCTCCCTTCCTTCCTTCCTTTCATTCTTTCTTTTCCTTGTATGACCTAGTTTGTTTTAGACAATGTGCATTTGGTATGTTTTTGGTCAGTTTTTCTTGCTGAGATGACATATCCACCAGGAAGGATTTTAAAGAGGAAAATCTTTTTCTCTCAGCTTAGGAAGCTTCAGTCATATGTACATACATGACTTGTGCATGAGATTTGATTTTTTTAATTTATTTCAATTTATGTGTTTGAGTGTTTCACCTGCATTATGTATATGTACCATGTGTATAACTGGTGCATGAAAAGGTCCAAAGAAAGCATCCGATTCTCCAGACTTGTAGTTATTAGCAGTTGTAAGGCAATGTGTGGATGATAGGAACCAAACCTCGGACCTCTGCAAGAGCAGTGTTTTCAACCACGGACATATTGCCCCATCCCTAAAAATCTAATTTTTTAAATCTAAGCCCTAAGATCCATAAACTTTCTAAGAACTGTCTTTGTTCTACCACCAAAGATTCTGATAAATTGTACTTTATTTTATTTTATCCTAGAAATTAATTTTTCATTTCCTTTCAGATTTCTTCATGACCCTCTGCTCATTCATAAGTATATTGTTCCATCTCCAAGTATTTGTGCAGTTTCTGTAGTTTCTCTTGTTGATTATTTCTGGCTTTATTATACTATGTCCTCATAAGGTAAAAGAAACTGTTTTGTTTCTTTTGCATATGTTAGAATATGCTTAATGGCTTAGAATACGATCTACTTCAGAGGAAGTTCAATGTGTTGCTGTAAAGAAAGCCCATTCTGTATGTGCAGGATGAAATGTTCTATAGATAGTGGTTAAGTCTATTTGGTTTATAGTATAAGTTAACTTTGAAATGTCTTTTGAGTTTTTGTATGGTTTACCATCAAAGCAGAGGATCGAGTAGTGAAGTCACCCACTGCTGTTCCACTTCTTACCAGATCTTTTATGTCTTTACTACTGATTTTATGAAACTACAGGCTTCAACATTTAGTACATATCTACTTATAATTGTTATAGCTTCTTGATGTATGGTTCCCATTATATAGTGATCTTCATCATCTACATTTTGTCTGAAATCTACTTTATCAGATATTAGAATAGCACACAAGCTTGTTTGGAGCTTTCATCAATTGACTTCTAACCTTTGACTCTTAGTCTCTGGATCTCATTGCCTGCGAGATGTTTCTTTATGATAGCAGAAAGTTGGATCTTGTCTATTAGGCCAGCCATCTCCTCTGTATCTCTTTATTTGTGAGCTGAGATTATTTCCATTTAAGGCTACTACTGAAGGATTTTTACTAATTACTGTGATTTCGCTGTTTTTCTGGTTGGTTATATTGCTGTTTGTTCTTTGTTTTCTACTCTCTTGGAAGTGTCTGCTGTTTAGTGGACTGGACATGGCAGATTCTTCCCTTTCTTTCCTGTCTTTCTTCTTCCTTTGTGTATAGTATCTTTTGAAGGTCTTCTACCTGGTACCAACCTGGTGGTCACTACCCCCACTAATACTTGTCTTGAAATATCCTTATTTCTCTATCAATTCTAATAGATAGCATTACTGAATACAGAAATTTTGGTTAGCATTTACTTACTAACGTGACTTTACATACATGTTCCCATGCTTCCTGGCTTTTAAAGTTACTAATGAGAGATTTTATTATGCTTTAATGTTTGTTTCTGTGGGTAACTTTGTGGTGTTTCCCTTACACCTTCTAATATTGTTTCTTTGGTTGTATTTTTGATGTCTTCACTATAAAATGTGACAAAGTTTGTTTCCTCTCATTCTATCTGGAGTTGTAAATCCTTTTTGTTTAGGTTCCTCTTTCTTTCTCTAGAGTCAGGAAACTTTCCATAATTTCACTGAATACATAGATCCTCCATGCCTCCAGATTTTATCTCAGCTCCTGGTTCAATCCCACAAATTCTTAGGTCTAGTCTCATGATCATACCCAGAGTTCTCAGAATTCATAACCATATGTGGTTTTTTTTTTCATTATTTCTTCAGCCTTTTTCTCTGCTCCCACTATCCTGTCTTCTGCTTATCAAGTCTATTGATGACATTTTACTGTGTTCTTCAGTTGGGTTAACAGAGCTTATTTCCATTTGACCTTTTGCTTCAAAATCAATATCCTTGATGAATTATTTTCCATGTTCCTAACTGTGTTCATATTACTGGCTTTCTTACACATTTTCTTGCCTTTGCTCTATACTACTGATTTTGAGTGTCAGGTCTTGGATAAATTCATCAACTTGTTTGCAATCTCTCTGAGGTCGCTGATCATTTTCAGTGGTCAACTTCTCAAATCTTCGTCTTGTTTCTGTATCTTTGAATTCTGTAGTTCAGGGCTTATGATCATTTGGGAACATCATGTTGCCTTTCTTTGTGTGTGCTCGTGTTTCTGTGTTGCAATTTGCCCATCTATGGATGCAGTTCCATCTGGAGATTTTCCTTGTTGAGCAGCCTGCTCCTAATGACTCAGTTCCCAATACTGCTCAGGAGAAAATGAACTGCTGTAACAGCAACAGCACTGAGCATTGCAAGATATAGAAATGGCTTGGTTTCCTTTCCTGTTGCTCTGATAAAAATAACCTGCAAAAGAAACTGAGGAGAACAGGGTTTATTTAGCTCACAGTTACAGGTTATCTTTCATCATTCTGGAGATGTCAGAGTGGCAGGTCACATGGCATCCACGGTGAAGAAGCAGAGACGAACAAATAAATGCATTAACGTTTTTACGTTCACCTCACTTTCTCCTCTCTTGTACAGTCCAGGGTCCCTGCTTATGGAAGGCTGTCACTGGCTGTGGACAGGTCTTCCCACATTCTCTATAACTATTTCCAAGAATTCCTTGCCTAGGATTATCACAGATTAATAGGATCCCTGGTTTATAGTTGTTTCCTATTTCAGGGTTGCAGAGTAGCTTGGTTTTAAGTAATAAGATTCCTTCTCAAGATGGTCGCACTGGCAGGGCTACCACCCTCTGAATCACACACACTGACAGAGTGTCATTCTACCCACTGCTACTCATCCACAAAAGAATCAGCATCTCGCCCAAGAAGCAACTAGACTTGAGTCTTGTGAGGCTTTGGGCTTGTCATGGGAGGAATCCCTAGGCCCTTTTTAGCAAGGTTTCTTGGCTTACAGATTAGAAGGAGCTTTTGCTTTTCTTCCATGTATTGGAGAGCCCACATGGCTGGAGCTCTCTTTCTAATGCAACAGCCATCTTCTCACCTCTTTTAGAGTATCATACTCTATGGATTTCCAAGTGTGTGTGTGTGTGTCTGTCTGTCTGTCTGTCTGTCTGTCTGTCTGTCTCTGTGTGTGTGCGCGTGTGGTCTGTCTGTCTCTTCTTTTTTTTCTGACTCTTGTCCTTAACACAAAAGTAGCTTCTAATCTATCATCTTCCCCAGAAGAGCTGCCCTCAAAATTTCTGTGAGCAGTAAGACATCAGGTGACAAGGACAGAGTATCTGATAACTGTCAATTATGTCTTCACTGTTGCTACACTTACTACCCACCAGTTAAAAGATCACTGGCTAATGGTTCCTGCAGCATTTTCTGATTAAGTTTATTTAATATACAGTTGACATTGACTCTTGTGTTCTAGCAGCCTGATCAGACTTCACCAAGCACCACCTAACAAACAAAATCAAAATAGGTTGGGGGTACAGCTCATTAGTAGAGCACATGTACAGCATGCATGAGGTCCTCTGTCCAATTCCCAGCATAACAAAACAAATTCTATTATTTAAAACTTCAAATAGAGTAACAACAGCATATGTAGCTGTCAATCAGATTTATTACTTGTCAGCTGACAGTTGATTTACAATTTACTCTACATGTTATCCAGACCCTTTTCAAATGCTATATCATTTAAAATGTTATATCATTCTCAAATGTTCTATCATTCCATTTTAAGTTTTCAGCATGTTTTTGTAAAAACATAGCTACACAACCACGATATCATTATCACACCTAAAATAGTGTTTACATATTCAAATAACACAAACTTTACTCAAAGAATTCTAAAAGTATTTTTTATTTGAGACAGGTTTCAAATGAATCCATATACTACAATTAATGTGTTCTAAGACTTTTTGCTGGTTTGTTTGGTTTGGCTTGATTCTGTCCTTAGCTTCTATCACTGTCTCTTTTCTTTAGGGGAAAGGGAAAGGAAGGTTAGTCCTCAAAATGTACATTTCTAAGATGTGAGTGTGTCCTGTAGAGATTTCCCCTGTTTGGCCTTACTATTAGTGTATGCAATGGTGATTTAATGTATCTGCGCCCTATCCTTCCTGGTAGTTAGGGCTAGAAACCTCATCAGACTCTGGCTCAAGCTTTAGCACAAGTTCTCCATAGGTGGAGCACCCATTCCTGTCAGAGAATGCCAATGCCCTGCTGAATTTTGCATTCATCTCTGATTATTGCCTAGATCAATGCTTCATTAGTTCCAAACTAGTCATTTTCTTTTATTTCTCTTCATCTGGTGTTTCAATTTTATTAGATTGAAATGTTTAGAAAAAGAAATCTCCAACAATAATTCTGTTCCCTAGGTGCCTGATTTATATAAGGAGAAAGGAGTAAATACTTGACTTCCAAAGTAATAAATTGACTGGGTTCCTAATATTCCCCACAGGTGATTACTGGTGACAGTTTTGCTTTTGATTTGCTTTTAATTTTTTTAATTTAATCATAATTGAAAAATCTTTATTTCTCTACAGCTACTATCCTCACTGATGCTCAAATTAGCTCAGTGTTTAGAAGCAGAGGCAAACCGACATGCTCTTCCAAAGTTTCCAGGTTAGTAGCCTTTGATAGAGCCGACGTCTGCAGGATGGAGATGCAGCAGGCTGTCTGGTAGTGGTGCCTCCTGAAGATCCTCATTCTCTGGAGAATCCTGCTTCTTTTTTAACTTTTTTTCATTTTATTAAGCTATACATTTTTTCTATGCTCTCCTCCCATCCTCTACCCTTCCCTTCTACCCTCTCCCATGGTCCCCATGCTCCCAATTTACTCAGGAGATTTTGTCTTTTTCTACATCCCATGTAGATTAGATCCATGTATGTCTCTCTTAGGGCCCTCATTATTGTCTAGGTTCTCTGGGATTGTGAATTGTAGGTTGGTTTTCTTTGTTTTATGTCTAAAAGTCACTTATGAGTGAGTACATATGATGTTTGTCTTTCTGGGTCTGAGTTGCCTCACCCAATATGATGTTTTCTAGATCCATCCATTTGCCTGTAAATCTCAAGATGTTGTTATTTTTATGCTGTATATTGTGTAAATGTACCACATTTTACTTATACATTCTTTTGTTGAGAGGCATTTAGGTTACTTCCAGGTTCTGGCTATGACAAACAATGCTGCTGTGAACGTAGTTGAGCACATGTGGTAAGAGTGAGCATCGTTTGGATATATACTTAAAAGTGGTATTGCTGGGTCTTGAGGAAGGCAGGTTCCTAATTTTCTCAAAAATTACCATACTGACATCCAAAGGGGTTGTACTGGTTTGCACTCTCACCAGCAATGCAGGAGTGTTCCCTTTACCCCACATCCTCTCCAGCATAAGTTGTCATCAGTGCTTTTGATCTTGGCCAAAAACACAGGAAAGCCAAAACAATCCTGTACAATAAAGAAACTTCTGGAGGCATCACAATCCTTGACTCCAAACTCTACTACAGAGCTACAGTACTGAAAATAACCTAGTATTGGCATAAAAACAAAGAGGAAGACCAATGGAACTGAATTGAAGACCCAGATATTAATCCACACACCTACAAACACCTGATTTTTGACAAAGAAGCAAAAAATATAAAATGGAAAAAAGAAAGCATATTCAATAAATGGTGCTGGCATAACTGGATGTTAACATGAAGTAGAATGAAAATAGATCCATATCTATCACCATGCACAAAACTCAGGTCCAAATGGATCAAAGACCTCAACATAAAGTCAACCACACTGAGTCTCATAGAAGAGAAAGTGGGAAGTACACTTGAATACATTGGCATAGGCGACCATTTCCTAAATATAACCCAAGTAGCACAGATACTGAAAGAAACAATTAATAACTGGAACCTCCTGAAACTGAAAGGCTTCTGTAAAATAAAGGACATGGTTAACAAGACAAAACAGCAGCCTACAGAATGGGAAAAGATCTTCACCAACCCCACATCAGACAGAGGATTGATTGCCAAAATACACAAAAGAAAACTCAAGAAATTGGTCTTCAAAAGAACACACAATCCAATAAAAAAATGGACTGAGCTCCCAAGGTCCTGATGAGGAGCAGAAGGAGAGAGAACATGAGAAAGAAAGTCAGGACCGTGAGAGAACCTCCACCTGGCGATAGATGAAGAAAATGACTGAGCTCCACATTGGAGCACTGGACTGAGCTCCCAAGGTCCTGATGAGGAGCAGAAGGAGAGAGTACATGAGAAAGAAAGTCAGGAAGGTGAGGAGTGCGATCACTCATGGAGACAGTGGGACAGAACTAAAGGGAGATCACCAACTCCAGTTGGAATGGGACTGATGGATCATGTGACCAAACCCGTCTCTCTGAATGTGGCTGACAGTGGGGGCTGACTGAGAAGCAAAGGACAATGGTGCTGGGCTCTGATTCTTCTGCATGGACGGGCTCTGTGGGAGCCTTCTCAGCTTGGTCGATCACCTTCCTGGACCTGGGGGGAGTTGGGAGGACCTTGGTCTTAGCATAGAGTAGGGAACCCTGATGGCTCCTTGGCCTTGAGAGGGAGGGAGGGGAGGTATGGGTGGAGGGGAGGGGAGGAAAGGGGGAGAAGGAGGGAAGGGAAGGGGGGGGAGAAGGGGACGGAAGGGGGAGGAGGAGGGAAGGAGATGGAAATTTTTAAATATAAAAAAATAAACCATGAAAAAAAAATGGAGTACAGATCTAAACAGAGAACTCTCAACAGAGGAATCTAAAATGGCTGCAAAACACTTAAGGAAATGGTCAACATTGTTAGCCATCAGAGAAATGCAAATCAAAACAATGCTGAGATTCCATCTTACACCGGAATCCTGCTTCTCTGGGAAGGAAAAGATGCTGCAGAGGAAAGCCTGAACATTAGCTCTGCTGGCCACTTTATCATTAGCTTTGGTTTCCATGACTTTTAATGAACATAACTAGTTACTACCTAGAAGCTAGATAATCATGACCTGAGTTCTACCCATGTGTCATACTCAGGCCTCTTAGGTTTGCAACCTAGTATGACCTCGCCTCGTGATGTTAACTAGCATCCTTTGTCCAGTGACATGCACAGTAACTCCTTTGCCTCATCTGAAAAGTACACATTGAACAGTCTTAAAATAATTATGCCAACACTACCACCTACTACATAATTACTGAAAACAGTTTCCATTCTGTTTTCTTTAAAATATATCCCACTAGAAAAATATGGCTAAAGAAGCCTGTTTTAAAGTCATAAAAAATAGTTTTATGTATGTATTTAAAATGCCATAAGGAAACCTGTCACTTCATATGCTAATGGAAAAAATAAAATGAAATTTAAAAATAATATAAAATAAAATAATGTCTTCATAATATGCCACAATACTCAATACTCTATGCTTCATTTCACTTTAATTTTATTTTCAAGAACTTTATATTTAATTTTTTGATAATTATATAAATATTTACATGGTTTCGGATTTAAAATAATGTTTACTCCAAGCAACATAAGCCCTCTGCTATACATGTATGTTTGTGCAGCCTCTGCTGAGGGTTGAATAATGTTCCTAAAAGGATACAGTGGAAACGGTTCCTTTGCACATAGATCCAAGTTCAGCTGTGATACTGCATAGTGACTACTGACTTTACAAGCCAATGGAGAAAGGTTTAGATCCAGAGATACGCAGGTAAGAAAGTCAAATGAATATGGAGGCAGAAGTTGGTGTGGTATAACTACAATCCAAGAAACACCAGAGACAGGAAGCAATGGGCAAGCATCAGGAAGACTACTCAGGTTCCTCCATTTGGCCCTGATGAGTGAGCGTGCCCTAACATTTTGGTTCTGTGCCTCTGGCATGCAGAATTCTGAGTCATGAATCTCCATGTTGCATTAAGGGTAATTCATATCCTTGCTCTCAAAGAGGCTAAATGATAGCCCGGCGGTGGTGGCGCACGCCTTTAATCCCAGCACTCGGGAGGCAGAGGCAGAAGGATCTCTGTGAGTTCGAGGCCAGCCTGGTCTACAAGAGCTAGTTCCAGGACAGGCTCCAAAGCCACAGAGAAACTCTGTCTCGAAAAAAAAAAGAGACTAAATGATATACTCCTGCCACACACAGATCCCAGCTTTGGTGTCCTTAGAGTATTGATGTCATAGGACAAATTTTTCCCTACCTTGACCTTTTTTTTTACCTAAAATCTATATCCTGAAGATGACTGCATAGCCTAGTGGTTCTCAACCTTACTAATTCTGCGACCCTTTAATACAGTTTCTCGTTTTGTGATGACCCTCAACCATAAAATTATTTCATTGCTGCTTCATAACTGCAATTCTGCTTTTATTAATCATAATGCAAATATCTGATATGCGACTCCTGTGAAAGGTTTTTTGTGATCCAAAGGTTGAAAGCTTCTGTCATAGCCTAATCTTGATTCAACAGTAAATGTTTACTGTATGGTGTTTTTATTGTAGTTGTTATTTGCTTGTTTGTTTGTTTGGCTACACAGAACTCCAGTTTGGGCATATGCAATAGTTAACTTTTACTTTTTAAAATTTTTCCATACAGTTTAATCATATTTCCCTCCCAAGCTTCTTCCATATTCAACCCACCCAAATCATGTTCTCTTTCTCTAGCATGCGCAATGGCATGTTATCCATCTGTCATCTCTCAAAACAAAACAAAAAGAAAAAATATTAAGACAATATAAAAGTCCACGTAAAGAAAAAGAAATTTTAAAACATGGAATCTGTTTTGTATTGGCCAACTGCTGCCTAGGCATGGGGACTGACCTGGAGTGTAGGGGATACACCCAGTGACACTCCATTGAAGGAAAACAATTTATCCCTCCCAGAAAGTATCAATTCCAGATAATCTCTTGGTTATAGGTGAGAAGTAGACCCACCCAACCATTCTCAGTGCTGGGACTTTGTCTGGTTTAACACTGTGCCCATCTGTGTGTTCTGTCACAGTCTCTCAGTGCCTATGTGAATTAGTTCTGTGGTGTCTGGAAGATGCTGCTTCCTTGGCATCATCCAGCACCTCTGGCTCTTACAGTCTTCCGGCCCCCTTTTCTGCATAAATTCATGAGCCTGGATGTCCTATTTAGGGCTTCCAAAGTCTCCCACACTCTGCGTGTTGTCCGGTTGTAGGTCTCTGAGCTAATTACCATCTGCTACAAGAATTGTCTATGATGAGGATTGAGTAGTTTTCTGATCTATGGGTATAGCAGAATATCAGTAGGTGTGATTTTATTACTGTGTTCCTTTTGAAGAATAGTAGGTTTTACCATGTAGTCCATGACCAATCCAGTCCCAGGTTCTTGGTCACATAAGCAGTGTCAGATATGGGTTCCATCTGATGAAGCCGGCCTTAGGTTTTTGGGGATTTTTTGTTTTGGTTTGGTTTGGGGTTTTTGGTTTTGGTTTTGGTTTATTTATTTATTTATTTATTTATTTATTTATTTAGTTTTTTTGAGAAAGGGTTTCCTGCAGCTTTGGAGCCTGTTTTGTAACTAGTTCTTATAGACCAGGATGGCCTCAAAATCACAGAGATCTGCCTGCCTCTGCCTCCCGAATGCTAAGATTAAAGGTGTGCGCCACCCCTGCCTGGCCTTAATTTTTTTAAGTAGCTGGCTACTCTCATAACATTTGAGCCATTATTGCACCAGTATATCTTGCAGGCAGGCCACTTTTTCTGGTCCCAGTGTTGGGTGACACAGATGATTACTGCTCCTCTCCAGAAACATACAACATAGCACCATGAGAATAACATGTCTAGTAAGGCACCAGCTCGATTTCCTCACATGCAGAGACATAAGTGAGTTACTGCTCCAACAATACGTCTTTTTTTCTTTTTGTTTTTGTTGTTTTATTGAGCTATACATCTTCTCCACTCCCCCCTCATTCCTCGCCTCTCTTTCACCCTCTCCTGAGATCCCCATGCTCTCAGTTTACTCAGGAGATCTTGTCTTTTACACCTTCCTATGCAGATCCGTGTTTGTCTCTATTAGAGTCCTCGTTGTTGTCTAGTTTCTCTGGGGTTGTGACCTGTAGGCGGATTTTTCTTTGCTTTATGTCTATGTCTAAAAGCTACTTAGGAGTGAATACATATTATATTTTTCATTCTAGGTCTGAGTTGCCTCACACAATATGGTTTTTCCTAGATCCATCCATTTGCCCGCACATTTCAAGATGTCATTTTTTTTAATCTCTTTGTAGTACTCCATTGTGTAAATGTGCCACATTTTCTTTATCCACTCTTCAGTTGAGGGGCCTCTAGGCTATTTCCAGGCTCTGGCTATGACAAACAATGCTGCTATAAGCTTAGTTGAGCACATGTCCTTGTGGTATAATTGAGCATCTTTTGGTTATATACCCAACGGTGGGTATATACCCAATGCTGGGTCTTGAGGTATGTTGTACAAAGAACTCCAGAAACTTGATATCAAAAGAACAAATAAGCCAATAAAAAATAAAAATGGGGTACAGAGAACTCTCAATAAGGCTGAAAGACACTCAAGGAAAGGCTCAACATCCTCAGCCATAAGAGAAATTCTAATCGAAACAATTCTGAGATTCCATCTTATATCTGTAAGAATGGCCAAGATCAAAAGCACTGATGACAGCTTATGCTGGAGGGGATTGGGGTAAGGGGAATACTCATGCATTGCTTGTGAGCATGCAAATTTGTACAGCTGCTTTGGAAATCAATACGGTGATTTCTCAGCAATAGGGTCTTACTGCAAGGTTTTAGGGAGTATAGACTTGGCAAAGCCTTTGATGTTTTGGAGGTCTAACAGACCCCTTAGGCCAACAATGCAAAAGATGTAACCTTTCATAATGCTGAAGGTTTTACATGAGGTATAAGATGTCTAGTTAGTGTGTTCTCTCTCAGCTACTTGGCGACTCCATTTAAATTTTTTTCATATATGAATATATTTTAGGAAGCTTCTACAATAGTTGGTTTCCATGAGGCTTTTTCAAAGACCTTCACAGTTTAGTTGTCTCTCCCCATATTCTCTTTTTAATCCTGTCCCTCAATTCTCCTGCCTATTTCTATTCTAATCCTCATATTCTAATTTCCCATTCATATTTTTATCACACAACTATTTCCTTGGAAATCCCATACTCCTACCCCACCCTCCAGTCTCTTATGAGCCACCTAACCTCTGTAATGATTCTGATTGGAAAACACATACCAAAGGGTTGACATCATCATCATCTAAGAGAAAATCTGCAATGTTTGTCTATTGAGGTCTGGTTTACCTCACACATGATTATTTTTTAGCTCCATACATTTATTTGAAATTATGTAATTTTATTTCTTAGAGCTGAATATTATACTAATGTCCCATATATTCATCATCCACCCTCAGTTGGTGAACATCTAGGCTGTTTCCGATAAGTGGCTATTTTGAAGAGAGCAACAACGGACATGGATGAGCAAACATCCCTGGAATAAGAATTCTTTGGGCACATGCCTAAGAGTGGTATAGCTGGATCTCGAAGTAGATCAATATTCAGCTTTGTGAGGAACCACCATACTAGGTTCCATAAGGACTGTACAAATTTGTATTCCCACCAGCAATGCTGTTCCCCTTTTCTGCATCCTTGCCAGTATCTGCTGTCATTCATATCGATCTTGGCCATTCTGACTAAGGAAAAGTGAAATTTCAAAGTAGTTTTCATTTGCATTTCCCTGATGGTTAGAGGATACTGTCTTAGTCAGAATTTCTATTGCTGGGATATAACACCATGACCAAATGAAACTTGGAGAAAAAAGGATTGCTGAGCTTATGCTTGCATATCCTGTTCATCACTCAAGGAATTGAGGACAGGAACTCAAAACAGGGCAGGATCGCAGAGGCAGAAGCTGATGCAGAGACCATGGAGGAGTGCTGCTTACTGGCTTGCTCCTCATGGTTTGTTCGGCCTGCTTTCTTATAGACCCCAGAACCACTAACCCAGGGCTGGTACTAATTAAGAAAATGCCCTCCAGCCAGATATTACAGAGGCAACTTTATCAATAAAGACTTCCTCTTCTCAGATGACTCTAGTTTGTGGCAAGCTGACATAAAACTAGTCAACACAGATGTTAAAGAGATTTTTTAGGGTTTCTCAACTATCTGTGTTTCATCTTTTGATAACTAACTCTTTTTTTAGTTCTATACCCCATTTTCAATTGGGTTGTTTCTTGATGTTCCAGTTTTTTTCTTTATATGTCCTAAACACTAGCTATCTTAGTACCTGTTCTATTGCTGTGAATAGACACCATAAACAAGTCAAATTATAAAAGAAAGCACCTTATTAGGGACTTGCTTGGTTTCAGAGGATAAGTCCATGAGCATTGTGGCAGAAAGCATAGCAGCAGTCAGGCAGGCATGAAGATGGAGCCATAGCTGTCAGCTAACCTCCTGATTTGAGAAGTGGAAGCAAAAAGAGAAAGAGAAACTGAGTCTGGTATGAGATTTTTAAAGGTCAAAATCACTACACGGAAACACCTTCTCCAAAAAGGCCATCCCTCCTAACCCTTCCTAAACAATCCGCCAACTGGTAACAACCAAACACTCAGAACCTATGAGAGCCATTCTCATGCAGATCACCACTTCCTCTGTAAGAAGTAAACTGATGAAGGTGTTTTTCCTGTTATGTAGGCTACTGCTTTGCTTTGTGTCCTTTGCTTTACAGGTGTGTTTTAGCTTCATGGGGTCCCGTTTATTGTTAGTTTGGGTGCCTGTATTACCAGTGTCCTATTCAGAAAGTTCTTTCCTTTACCAATGAGTTAAAGCATATTAACCATTTTCTCTTTAACCAGAGGTCTTGACCATTTGGAATTAAGTTCTATGCAGGGTGATAGACATGGATCTGTTTTCATTCCTCTACATCAGTTTAGCCAGCACCACTTGTTGAGGATGCTCTCTTTTTTTCTAGTCTGTACTCTTGGCTTCTTTGCAAAGAGAAAGAAAGAAAGAAGAAAGAAAAAAAAAGAAAGAAAGAAAGGAAAGAAAGAAAGAAAGAAAGAAAGAAGAAGGAAGGAAGGAAGAAAGGAAGGAAGGAAGAGGGAGGAAGGGAGGGAAGGAGGGAGGGAGGGAGGGAGGAAAAAGGAAGGAAAAGAAAGTCAGGTATCTATAAATTTGTGGAATTATATCTGGGTCTTCACTGCGCATAGTATTATGCAAATACCATGCTACTTTATTGTACAGTTCTGTAATACAACTTGAAATCTGGGATGGTGATCCATGTAGCGGCTGATTAATTATTCATGATTATTTTAGTTATTCTGGGTTTTTGTGTATGTATTACTACATGAAGGTGAAGATTGTTAATTTAAGATGTAATTAATTTAAGTAGAGGGACTGTTTTGAGTTTCTCTCCATTTAATTTGATGTTGGTTATAGTTTCACTGTAAAATGCCTTTGTTTGGGTATGTCTCCTAATCTCTCTGAGACTTTTACAATGAAGAGGTGTTGGATTTTTGTCAGTCTTTCTTCAGTGAAATGATCATGTGTCTTTTTTTCTTTCAATTTGTTTATATGGTGGATTACACTGACTGATTTTAATGTGTTGAAACATCTCTTAATCTCTGGGATGAAGCTTACATGATCGTGGTAGATAATCTTTTTTATGTGTTCTTGGATTCATTTTGGGAGTATTTTATTGAGTATTTTTGCATATATGTTCATGAGGGAAAGTGATCTGTAATTCTCTTTATTGAATCTTTTGTGTGGTTTGCGTATCGGGGTAACTGTGGCCTAATAAAATAAATTTGGCAATGTTCCTTCTGATTCTATTTTGTGAATAATCTAAGAAGGATTGGTGTTAGCTCCTCTTTGAAATTCTGGTAGAATTCTTAGCTAAAACAATCTGGCCCTGGGATTTTTGTGGTTGGGAGACTTTTAATGACTGCTTCTATTTCCTTAGGTATTATATTTCTATTTGAACTACTTATATAGTCTTGATTTAGCTGGGACAAATGGTATCTATCAAAAAATCCTTTGAGTTCTTTGTTTGTTTCTTTTAGATTTTCTAATTTTGTGGAATACAGGTTTTTGAAAGATGACTTGATGATTCTTTGGATTTCCTCAGTATCTGTTGTTCTGTCCCTTTTCATTTCTGATTTTTTAATGTGGATATTCTCTCTGTTTCTTTTAGTAAGTTAGTTTAGTTAGAATAAGGATTTGTCTATCTTGTTCATTTTCTCAAAGAGCCAACTCTTTGTTTCATTGATTCTTTGTGTTGTTATATTGGTTAGTAATTTATTGATTTCTGCCCTCAGTTTGATTATTATTTCCTCCCATCTCCTCCTTTTGGGTAAGTGTGCTTCTTTTTATTCTAGAGTCTTTATATCTGCTGTTAAATTGCTAGTATAAGAGATCTCTAAATTTTTTAAGACTTTCCTCTTAGCACTGTTCTCACTGTGTTCCATAATTTGGGGTATGTTGTGCACTCATTCTCGTTGAAATCTACAAAGTCTTTCATTTCTTTTTTTATTTGTGTTTTGCTCTAGCAGTCACACAGTAGAAAGTTGTTCAGTTTCCATGAGTTTGTAGACTGTGTTGTTTCTGCTGTTGAAATTCAGCTTTAATCTGTGGTGGTCTGATTGGATGTATGGCTATTTCAATTCTCTTGTACCTGATGAAACTTTCTTTGTGACCAAGTATGTGGTCAATTTTGGAGAAAGTTTCATGAAGTGCTAAGAAGAAGGTGGATTCTTGTGTTTGGGTGAACTGTTCTGTAGACGTCTCTTAGGTCTGTTTGGTTTGTAACACCACTTAACTCCAGCATTTCTGTTTAGTTTTTGTCTGGATGACCTCGGTGACAGTAGGGTGTTGCAGTCACACACACTCTCAGTGTGTGAGGCTTGATGTATTATCTAAGCCTTAGTAATATTTCTTTTATAAACATGGGTGCCTTTGCATTTGGGGCATAGATGTTAAGAATTGGAAGATCATCTTTTTGGATCTTTCCTTTAAATGAGTATGAAGTGTTCTCCTCTGTCTCTTTTGGTTTGAAATCTACTTTTGTTACATATTAGAATGGCTACATCAGCTTGTTTTGGGGGGGTCCATTTGCTTGAAAATGTTTTTCCAGCTCTTAATTTTGAGGTAACATTCATCTTTGATTTTAAGGTGTGTTTCTTGTAGACAGTAGCCGTTGGATTTTGTTTTCGCACCCATTCTGTTAGTCTTTTTCTCGGGGAATTGAGTTCACTGATATTGAGAGGTATCAGTAACCAATGATCCTCAGTTCTATTTATTTTGGTGGGGGTGGTGGTGATTGTGGTAGAGTGTGTGTGTGTGTGTGTGTGTGTATTTGTGTGTGTGTTATGTGTGTGCATATATGTGTTTGCTTCACTTCTTTTAATTTTGCTGGTATGAGATTATTTCTTGTGTTTTCACAGGTGGCATTAACCACCTTGGGTTGGAGTTTCCCTCTAATATTTTTTGTATGGCTAAATTTATGGATAGATATTGTTAAATTTTGACTTTATCATGGAATACCTTTTTTCTGTCTACTGTGTTTGAAAACTTTTCTCGGTATAGTAGTCTGAGATGGCATCTGTGGTCGCTTAGAGTCTGAAGGACCTTTGATCTACATTCCAGTAGGGGAATGGACTTCTGATGGCCAGTGTAGTCACTTGTCAAGCAGGGGTCTCTTTCTGAGTTTGGGGGCACGAGTTCTGGTGGTCTGTATGGCTTCCGATCCATCAGGGAGTCTCCACTCATCCTGGAGGCTGGAATACAGTGACAAGGACGGAAGGGGGATTGGAAATAGTGTTCAGGGGACATAGAGATAGTGCAGGACGTCTGTAGCTTGGCAGCCTACCTGGAGTTCTGGCAGCACGTGTGGCCTCTGGTCCACCAGGGGGCCTTCACTGGAGTTTAGAGCTGGGATATAGTGGCAGGAAGGGAGGGACAAATTGGGGGTAGGCTGGGCAGGTACTGAGAGAGTAGGGTCAATTCAGAGATGGGTGGCATACCTGAAGTTCTGATGGCTGGTGTAATCTCTGGTCAAGCAGGGGACCTCTGCTGGAGCTGTGGGACTGGCTACTATGACAAGGAGGGGAGAGGTGACTGAGGGTAGGTTGGGCAAGCACTGAGGGAAGGCAGGCAGTCTGCAGGCAAGAAGCTTACCTGGAATTCTGGTGGCCAGCATGGCATCTGGTGAAGCAGAGGGCTTCTGCCAGGATACTGAAAAACACAAAATGATATTTTTCAAGACATGTGAGTAATCAAGAAAATCCACAAAATTTACTTGAAAAATCATTATTATGTCTTAAAATAGAATCCAAAAGTAGTGTTTTCTAGGCTTCCAATCTTAACTCATTCTTCTTTCTCTAATCTCATACAAACAGAAAAGAATGGGGGTTGGAATGAAAGAGAAGAGGAAATGTCGCTACAGCTTAGGCTTGGCTTGGTGTCAACACAGACATCCACTGGAAGAGCACAGGCGCTCACTCTGAGGAGGAAGCAACATTAGGTGATGGCTTCAATCCAACGCAGTCTTGTGACTGCAAAGATTCATAATCATTCCATGAATGGAGGCGCCGGTCCGGTCACCTGCCAGGTTCCATCACATGTTGTCTTACGTGTCCCCAGAACCAACCTGTACCATCACAGCAGTCACAACCCATCTTTTTGTTTGTTTTGTTTCCTTTGTTTTTCGAGACAGGATTTCTCTATGTGGCTTTGGAACCTGTCCTGGAAATTGCTTGGTTGATCACACTGGCCTCGAACTCACTGAGATCCGCCTGCCTCAGCCTCCTGAGTGCTGGGATTAAAGGTGAGTGCCACCACCACCTGGCTATGACATATCCTTTTTAAAGTAAGGCTTGAAGATCACACACAGCAGACTTTTGTTGAATCTGAATCAACTTCAACTGTAAGACTTGCCACTGTTTTTGTTCCCCTAGGAAAGAAAACATTGCTGAGCCTTTGGTTATGACAATGTGCTCCTGCCATGACTGCCCCAGGAGACGTTTATCTAGTCACCCCTGCTAGGGATGGAGCTAGCGTACCACACAGGCATTCAGTCTAGTCCAGCTTGACTACTAAACGGGTTTATTAGGGTTACTTCCAGGAGCGTGGACAGTTCACAAGCTCACATTAGGGAAGTCCCACCTGAAGTCTCCTTTTCTATCTCTCAGATGCTCTAGCACATTCAGAACCGTGTGCAGCTGGGACAGGAAGAGCTGGCGACGTGGACCTCAGAGCAGGTCTCGTCACCGTTTCTGTCTCTTCTCTGAGGACTGCTAACAGCCTCTACTACATATCTGTCTTCAGCTGTCCTGCCGTTTATCCTGCTGCCGTGGCTGGATCAAAGTCCCCGGTAGGTCCCACACAGCAGCTGCTCTACTCCGTCATGGCCGCGGTCACGTCAGCTATACCACACATGCAAAAATTCACTGGATCGCAAAACGCATCCCGATTCTCGGCAAGCAAAAGCGTCTAGCATGCAAAGCGGCAAATGAGCAAGTGATAGAGGTAGGACTCAAATCTGTCCATATTCCTACTCTAGGAAACTCCGTCCCGACTGTACCTAAGTCATAGACGGACCACTCGTGTCCAAGCCCGATGGTGTTGGGCACTTCTAATTCTTAAGCGAGGGGGCTTTCAAAGGAAAGGGACATTTCTGACCCAACCCCTTGGTGACCCTCACCGGAAGGTAGTGAACAATCCAAGGCAAGTGATGGAGTGGCTGACAGAAGACAGACCTGTGAGTGACTGACTGCCTAGCTGGCACACAGGAGAAACCTTCTTCCTGTGTTCTTCCGGTGCTGAGCTCTAGGCCCAGGCCAATGCACCTGGAAACGGAAACACAGCAAAGTCACGGTGAGCACTGCAAGGCAGCAGGGGCAGGATCTAAATTCAAAAGCGTCCTCTCTTGCTCACAGGCATGTGCTGGGGCTACTTTGGCTGATGCTTTCCCTGCACAACTGTGACTCTTGCTGAATAATTGAAGCCCGGGCTTTGTCCATATCAGGGATATTACTGTTTGATTTTGTGATCCCAAAGGGGCAGCTGCAACCAGCTGATGCCTCTACTGGTCCTGAAATTGCTACAGAATGTGGGAAATTTTCTGGTTTCACATTGGAGGGTGCAGGGGGACACCAGGCATTGCATTGAGAAGTGAGGGCTTCTTATGTGATTTTTTTAAAGGTTCAAGGACGTTTGGATAAGAAGGACGAAAGGTTGGTAAGATGCCTTTCTACCGGGCAGAACTGCATGTGATGAATACGTGGTTTAAAAAATTCATTATAAACGGAACAGCCCAGCCCCTCAGGAATTGAGATAATGTAGAATAAGTTCCTGCTAATGGCAAGATGTGAATTTTAATGCACACCACACCAAGACAATACTGGCCACATGGACGTAGTACAGTAGCACTCGCTGACTCCTGGCTTACCCTGAGCTCCAGCAAAAATAAAACTACAATGGCTGAATTACAAAAGATAACTCTTTTTTAATACAAGCTTCCCAGAAACACATTCGGAAATAGAGCAGGCTGGCTTCCGTGCCTTGCTATGAATAGGGCCTGTGGCCTCTGGCTAAGTCCCCACATGGGTCACAGAGTATAAAGGGCAGGCACTTGTTCAGTGGGGTAGGGGCTCTTTGCCATGTGTGGCCTGTCAACAATGCTTACGAGTCTCTTCTCACAGAGAAACTATTGATGAAATATTTGCAATTTTGATGTGTAAGAAAAAAATCTTTAAGACAGGCACAGCAAAAATCAATGATTTGCCTTAACAAAATCACAATAGAATTTGTCAAATCCCTAAATTGAGGCCAAAGAAAACAAATGAAACATCTCTTCCACGCAATGGCAAAAATCCTAGGGAGAAACAGAAGGCTGGAGCTCTTTCCAAACTCCTGTTCTCTGATTTACTTTTTTATATTAAGTGTGTATGCATTTTTACGTGCTGCGTGCGTGCGTGCGTGCGTGCGTGCATGTGTGTCTGTGTGTGTGTGTGTGTGTGTGTGTGTGTGTGTATCCTAGCTGAATCTCAAACATGGCTTGGTAAAAACACTACTCCCTCACATTTCCCTTTTCCCTCTGTGGCCTCACAAAGAGACAAAATCCCTCGGTTCTTACAAATATTGATTACACATCATACAGAGGAAGCCTTCATTGTTTTCTAAAGGTTTAGCTACATGAGTTAATGCATGTATGAGTGGATGAGAAATCCATCTGACAGATGAAGCAATAAGAAAACAAGAGTGCAAAAATAAATAAAACAAACCACCCTGGAATTTTGTCAAACTCCCCTTTCTGTGAAGGAAAAAGACCTGACTTTGAACCAAGGTGACTTGAGCTTAAACTCTGTCTCTCTCATCTCTCACCGTGTGGAGCCTGGCAACTCAGTGAACCAGCTAATGGCACGCTCATTGGTCAGATGGGGTGAAAAATCCTCATTGCATATTCTTGATGGAACAGAAACATTTGATGGGGACAGTTCTTAGCATGTTACCTAAGCTCAATAAATGGAAGTTGAATATCAACCTGGTCGTCAAAAACTGCAGTTTGAAGAAGAGCCCTAAACATCAATCGTTTATCTCAAAACACTGTCAAAAAAAAAACAGCCTTCATTTGCTCAAAGGTAAATAATGGAGAGAAAAATATTTATTTTGATGGAGGATGGGCTCAGTGGAGGAGAATTTGTCCAGCATTCATAAGGCCATAGGCACCACCCCGAAACTGCAGCACACACATGCAGAATAAGCAAATTGTATGTTTATACTTTTGTTTGTTTTACAGTGCTAGAGATTGAAAACAGAGGCTTGCACCATCTACCACCAAGCTACATCCCAGTCCTGGATGAGATACGGTCTGGTTATGTAGCCCAGCCTAGCCTTGAACTCATGATCTGTCTGCCCCTACACAAGACAGATGTGTGCCGCTATGCATGACTAAGAGGTTTATACTTTTAAATACTTAAAATAAGGCATTTGCTATATACTATAAAATACGTTTTTTTTTTCTAAATGTTGGAGGAGGAAAGTTTTGCAACTGGTTTACAAGACACTATATTCAGACATGCACATAAATAATTCCCACAGAAAATAAATATTGGACATTGATACTTCTATAATCTCAATGTTCACATTGTCCCAAAATTTGTATGTTGAAATTCTCGGCACCAAGAGATGATATTAGGAGGCTGGGCCTTTGCGAACTAATTGGGCCATGAGGATGGAGACCTTACCCTCATGAATGGAACTAGCGCCCACACCAGAGAAGCTGAAGAGAGACCCTCCTGCCTTCTATTATACAAGGGAAGGTGAGAAGATAGCCATGGGAATCGGGACATCACTGCACTTCATCCTGCCAGTCATGACTCTGGGCTTGCCAGCCTCTAAAGTGTGAGAGAGAAATTCCTGTTTCCAAGTCACCTAGCCTATTACAAATTTCAGTATTTTTGAACAAAGACAGTCGAAATGTGGCTATGGGGAAGCGAGGGAGAAACAAGTCCTCTCTGAAGCCAAATGTGAAGTGAGAGAGACAAAATGCTGAATATCCACCTCTACCCCAATTCCGTCTTCAACCTAAGGGGACTCACAATCATTTACCCATGAGGACTCTAGTCTCCTGTCAAAGCTTCTACCTCCTGGACAGAAGTTACCAAGATAGCCAGCCTGTTCTCACATGTTTGCCCTGTATCCAGCCTTCCTTCGTCACTCAGCACAACCAGCTCCTACGATCATGCCCAGCCACCTCAGCCTGTGTTATAGGTACCAGCAGGCTAAGCAAACTAACCTTGCTGTGACGTGGTGCATGTTTTCTGAGCCATAACATGCTGCCGCTAACGTCAAGACCCAAGAGCTCTCTCTGAGTCAGAGGCCTTCTAGAAGCTTCTGAGGACTTATTTTCAGTCCTTAGCATCAATTTCCATTATTTGGGACACATAACTGATGGGTTTTCTGGCCTCCTGATGAGAGGGCAGGGGCCAGAGCGGTGTTAATATCCTCTGTCTCTAAAGCTGGGCTTGACAGTGCTTACCCCAACTCTGCTCCTTTCCCAGTGCCCATTTATCATCAAGGGGCGGGGAAGAAAGAACCAGTCCTCCCGTAGCTTGAAGCACAGCTTTCATTTAGCGTCCACAATCACTTGAAAGGGTGATTAATAGAGCTATGGAGAGTTCCTCAGCTGAAGGAAGAGAGCAGCTGGAAAACCCCTGCCACCTTTTTCAGCTCTGGCTGCACCCTTCTGAAGTGATGGTCAGGACAGTTTCCTAGTTTGTAAAACGGGGCAACTATGGCAACAAGCCTGATACCTTAAACTCAAAGCCATTGATTGCTACCACCTTGAAGAGGAACAGATCTCTGAAAACCCAAAGACTGTGCTCGCGGGAGCTCTTGCGCTATAGGAAATCCTAAAGGCTCCTTCAATGTCGGCTGAGGATCACCAAAGATATCATAGCTGGGATTCAGCACCAGGAACAAAAGGCAAAAATGGGGAGTATCATTGGAGATCCTGTGCCCACCAGAAAACAAACAAACAAACAAAAAGCAGAACAAAAAAAAACATATTGTTGTGGTGTGAGGGCATTCTAACTTGTACATAGTCTAACAAATGGACTACAGGTGACCCTCAGCTCACAGGGCCAAAGAACAACAAATTTTTGTCTTCATCGTAATGCTAGAGGCTTTGCAGGCTTCTGAAAGAAACAGAAAATATATGGCTGTGTGCACACACATGTATTTATGGACATACAGCATGTATGTACACACATACTCGCATATATGGACATACATATAGCATATGTGTACATATGTGTGTGTATGAAAAGAGAGCATAGCAGTTGCTACCAGTAAATGAGCAATTCACTGTCTATACCACAAACCTCTAAGAAACAAGCCACACCCTATTCCTTAAGGAAAGAAAAATGTGAAGATAGGCCATGGGAAGGGGTGGAGAGGGGGAAAGAAATCATTGTGTTCAGCGCACGATGCAGGGAGACACAAATACAATCAGAGGGGTTAATCCAATCCCTTTGTGAGGCACTGATTCAGAGAACGGGACAAAAACAAACCCGCGATCTGGAACTCGCCGAGCCCCCACTCAGGGGCATTAATGAGGAGTACAGGGCTGTGAAATTACGTGCCCTCTGAGTCAGGAAAATGGTCCTACTGGTGCATGACCTTGAAATGAGGGGACGCAAACTTCACCTGATCCACAATTATGAAGTCCCAAAAAGGAGGGGCTTGGGGAGAAGAGAAGGGATGCACCAAAGAGGCTGTACAAATGTTCAGAATATGAAAACCCACAAATCTCAACCAACCCCAGCTTGAAGGGGGATCTAAACACAGCATAAAATATTCAGAGGCCTTTCAAAGGACGCTGGCATTTGTGCCGCAGCAGGAGGAGGCAAGCCTGGCCTCTTTATTTACATGAAGTGGATATTTTGTGGCTGTTGTTATGGACTTAGTGATGTTTGTCTCTGCTCAATTTTCCCTTTGCGATGAAAAATTGTTGCGAGATGATTTCTAGTCTTAGCTGCTTTACATGACAGTATTATCAAGGATTCATCAAGAGGCCATCTGTCGAATTTATGAAAAAAATATGCAAAAACAAAACAGATGAAAAGGAAAGAGCAAGACAGACTGGGCCAGGGGAAGAGGGATGCGGCAGCATGTGCCGCCGTGTGAAAATTACAACATTTAAATACTGGAGAATAAATTACTGTGCCGAAAAATTAGCGAAGCTCTCCCGCTTGAGATGCTACCCTTACCATAAGTGCACAATGAAATACATCACACACCAAATCACCCTTTCCTCAGACCGATATTAAAGCCTAATGAAAAATTAGGTGAGGAGAGGCACATAAGCCCCAAATGGGAGGGATGAACGCAAGCCAGCCCGCATTTGCTCCAGTCCCAAGCCACGAGACGCATGTCAAAGATGCACAGTCCATATGGAAATAAGAGCTCCCCCCACCTCATTTATTAGAAAGTCAATAAAATATATTATGAATTGTGCGAAAAACTAAAATAATATATATTAAAACGACAGCGAGGCTGGCCAAGCTTACACCCAAATTAGATGGGCTGTAAAAACAATGTGTTTCGGAAAGAAAAGAGGAAAGAGCAGAGAAACGCCTGAAGACATAAATAGCCAGCGCTGCTGATGTCGCCCCCTCCAGGCAAGACAAAGAGCCATGGGGACCTATTCTCCACTTGTCTGAAGAACCCAGGGGTGACCAGGCCAGAGTTCTAGCCCCGCACAGTAAGAGAGCCGCTCCATTTGGAATCTCATTCCAGCAGCCGGCTCCGCAGATCCTCTACCCCTACAGTACCATCCTCCAATTTCCCCCTACTGAACTTTCTCTTCCTAGAGTTTAATATTTAAGGTAACACCTACTCCAGTGTCCTTGGATGATTGACAATACAGCTAATAATGTAGTAAAGTGCACCAAACCCTCAATGGCTGAGCAGCTCCACCTCACACAGGTCGCCAGAAACCAGGGAGGTCCTAGAGAGCCAATAGCAAGAGGGTGACGGGTCTACACTGGAAAACGGTGAAGCGCGATAGGGTCGTCACTAGTCCGAGTGCATCGACCCCTAGTTTACCCTTCATACATACCTGTGAAGGGGCTATCGTTTGCATTGCTCCCCGCTTTGCAGGCGAGGCAAGAGGGAGCATAGAGGGACGCAAGCGCCACATCCACAGTCACAAAACTAGGAAGCAAATGTTGAGGGTTGGAATCCAGGCTGTTGGGCCCACGGCTCTAATCTACCAAGCGATAATTCCCATTGGAATTTTAATTCTGTTGGAAAGGCTGTCCAGTCTGCATCCTTAACGGTTCTTTGACCAAGGTGTTTCAAGAATAAAATCTAATTCTATGAAACTGTTAGATTCCATCGGCCATCAGACTGATGTCTCCCCCTTTTCCTTCCCCACCCCAGTTTTCTCTGTTTATAAAGACAAAGGGGTCTCTCCTTTGATCCTCTCTTTCATTAAAAGCAACAGATATAGATGAAGCTTCCTAAACATTTTTGAAAGTTTTAGATTTTACATATTAGTTTTCAAATTATAAATTCATTGGTCATCTAATATAACCCAGTCCTTAATCCTAAAGTAACACGGCTCTAAAATGATGCCCAGACTAGGAACCAGGTCACAGGCTGACCCTTCGTGCTTATAGCTAACAGATAATTCAGCATCAGCACTCCTGTGAGTAGCTCAGACTGGCCTCCCAGTGGACTTCAGCTCAGGAGAGAGTAAAACCACGAAGCCACTACACTGCCCTCCAACAAACATAAAAATGGTGAACACGCCAAACAGTCACCTGCCACGTGTTCCCAAACACTTCCCTCCCTATTCGCTGATTCCTGTGATGTCACCAAACTAGGAGGAGCCCAAAGGTCAGACCTTGTGAGCAGGACATGGAGAGTTGCCTGGAACTGACCTCCGTCCCAGAACCCTTTGGGAACTGCAGGTCTCACCAGTGTATTTCTTTGAGTAAGACTGACTCTGCCCTTTGGGTCACAGCTGGGTCTGCCCTTGCTTCAAAGGCCACGCGAAGCGCACGCATGCATGAGATGGAGGTAGCGGCCACTCAGCTGCTTCCTGCTCTTCCGCTATTCCACCTTTTCTTTACTTCTGCCTCTGTTGAGAAATGGATTTTACCTATTCTTTCAAAAGTCCATGTTTGGGTAGGCCTTCATCCAGCTTCAAATTCAAAGTAGGTACTGAAGACATCTTCCTTTCTGAAACGCCCGAGCATTTCATTTCCCATTTCCCACCCATCAAGCTATCTTCCTCGCTCTCTCGGTTTGAGTTTTGCCTGGCTGCCTTCTGTGATGACCCCAGTCTGTGAGGCTCATATGCCTTCCTGCCGTACTTTAGGTTTTTCTCCCTCACAGAACTGATCTTAAATAACTATTTAGACTTAAGTGTTTTTGAAGTTTAAGCAAATCCTTTATCATTGTTTGCAACTTTCCTATTGATCACGATTTGTGTTTCTAATTTATTTATCTGAGGACTGAGTCACAGGCTTCTCAGCTATCTTTAAAACGCTGTCTAGTACATACAAGTGCACACATATACATGACAGATAATTATTTTACATCATAAGTTCTATATAAATGTGACTATAATAATTACTTGAACATCCAGCACTTCAGAGCATATAAGAGGAAAAAGTATTAACATTTTAAATTTAGCATATTCTAAACAGAACTCATCATTTTTCACATTCAGAAACTGCATTTCTCCTGCTATCCGCCATCTCTAAAAATGTCGCCAGCACTCAGTCACCCAGTTTCTGAAAACAAAACTCTCAGGTTGTCCTTGCTCCATTGCCACCACCCCACGCCCTCGTGGCTGGTTTCCTTTGGACATTTATGAATTTCCTCATTCTACTCCCCCTGTGAAATGAGGAGAAGAGTACTTTACAGCTTTAGTTTTGGCAAAGACAACTCTTCTAACTCTGAACTTTTACCAAAAAGAGTGCACAAAATGAATCATGGGCGACTTCAATGGCAAGGACAGAAAACATTCTGTAGTGTACCATCTTCCATTCCAGTTGTCTTTAATTTTGAAGGGTATGAGGGTGCTTTACCCAGTGGATGTAGATGAAATGGTACACCAGCACTAGGGTACAGGTGAACTCTACACCAGCACTAGGGTGCCGGCGAACTCTACACCAGCACTAGGGTGCCGGCGAACTCTACACCAGCACTTCTACACCAGCACTAGGGTGCAGGCGAACTCTACACCAGCACTAGGGTGCAGGCGAACTCTACACCAGCACTAGGGTGCCGGCGAACTCTACACCAGCACTTCTACACCAGCACTAGGGTGCAGGCGAACTCTACACCAGCACTAGGGTGCAGGCGAACTCTACACCAGCACTAGGGTGCCGGCGAACTCTACACCAGCACTAGGGTGCCGGCGAACTCTACACCAGCACTAGGGTG
The DNA here is from genome assembly GCF_903992535.2 of Arvicola amphibius. NCBI lineage: Eukaryota > Metazoa > Chordata > Mammalia > Rodentia > Cricetidae > Arvicola > Arvicola amphibius. The sequence continues at coordinate 75,356,432 of NC_052057.2, read as the reverse complement.
CCGGCGAACTCTACACCAGCACTAGGGTGCCGGCGAACTCTACACCAGCACTAGGGTGCAGGTGAACTCTACACAAGCAGTAAGCCGCACCCTTGTCAGGCCTGCTCCTGTTCGGACGTCATCTTCTGTCCCTGTGGTGGTTTATAGTGTCCCTTCACATCATCTCTGCTCTGCTCTACACTGTGACACTATGTTCACCACCTCACAGACAGAGGTGCTGGTTAACACACTCCAAATGTCCTAGCGCTAAAATTCTCCATACTACCTCAGGTTTCAAACATTTGGTACCTATTGTCACACCCAGACCACACACATGAACATTAAAGTTGGGCCCCTGAAGGTTACCAAAGCGTCTGGTTTACAAGATTCCCAGTGCTACCCTTGAATAGCAATCAGTTTGAACTACTCCTTCACGCTAAAGTGTTTTCTGGAGAGGTTTGACACTCATCTGAGACCCTGGGATTAATGTATTCAATGAGTCCTTCAATGCCTGATGCCACCCTCCAATGAAGTCCCCGTCTAACACTGAGTCTGCTGCTCCTGGGCATCTGACTTAGGAGGAGAGGGGACTGTGGAGGGAAAGCAGCGTGGGTGCTGGAGACGAGAAGCAGACCTCCTGAAAGACCGCCCTGGTCTCAGCTTGTGTTCAAGTCCGTTTTGTTCATTTAAAAGCTGTGCCCTTTATGGAACGAATCCCTCCCAAGCTGTGTCTGCTCAGCACCTGAGGAGGAGGCCTGGGAGAAGCGGTGTTATCTCAGATAACCACATACCTAATAAACGGAACGCACCCTTCGGTCGCACAAACAGAAAACATGCCAACAAACCCACAAATCATCAGAAGTATAAACATGCGCTTTCCAGCCAGGGGTTTTAATAAAGACTCCTCCAGACCTTTTTTTTTTCTTTTCAGACTGACTCAATTACAATATCACTGTCAGTTCGTATTACAGGTCAGAGATACGGAGCTTAATGTATGAGCGCCTCTTCTTTCCCTAATAGCCTGTCATTCCTGGAATTTGAATGTCAGGATACAGCCTCCTGCGGTAATGCCAGTCGGCAGGCGATGATGAGAACTCTGGACGCCTAGTGAGGAGCGGTCCAGATCCCCATCTCTGGAAGGTTACTGGGGAGAGCCTTTCATTCTGCTCTGACCCCCTGATCTGGCAGTGACACCTACAAAATGAACAGCTCTCCTGCTTAAATTGTTTAACCGTAGCCTGATCAGTTTTATTATCTTGCTAATCCAGATATCAGCGGTCTCATCAGAATGGAAGATATGCATAGCATGAATTATTTTGACACGGGGACCTTTTAATTTTTGCCAGCAATATTTCACTGCCCCAATCAAGGCCCGCAGTCACTGATGCCATTTGCCTCCTGGGATGTCAGCGGACAGCACTCTCCAGAGCCAAACCACCAGGGAGCTGCAGAGAACCCTCGCCTTGGCTATTACCATCCGCGGTGGTCACTCTCTCATCGCCACACAGGCCTTGGGGCAGAATCTCTGGCTATCTCTGATCGTTTATGGCCTTGCTGAGCTCTGGGGTACCATTTCCCTATTCTCTCCTCTCAGTCGACAAGGTAAGGTGCATTTCTAATAAAAACAAAACACTAGGCAGTCACTGAAGAAAATATGAGCTCCACAGAAGGATTGAAGCGCTGTGGATTCAAGCAGCGCTAGACTGAATGGCCCACTTGAAGTTCATGGGAGCTGAGGTTAATCAGCGATGTGTTCTGCTCCGGAATGAAACAGCTGGAACACGCCCTCCTAAACTGTAAAGCGTGGAGGGTGATTCTTAATCAAGTGCCCTTCCCTTCACGGGCTTCTCAGCCAGCCTCTCCTTACCAGCCAGCCCTTTCCTTCTGAGTTTACAGTGGGTCAGGACCCAGCACCACTGGAGCCAGGCCCACATTGTCATCGCTTGAGTTCTGGCATGGTGCCCCAGCTACACTGGGTGCTCAGGAAGTGCCAGCTACATTGATTCGAAGGCTGATGTGCATCCTGGTAAACAACACGGCACACAGCACCTTCTTTACAAGAACCCCCCGGAGCTGCTCCTCCGTCTCTCAAAGGGCTCATCTCAAAGCCAGGATTTTTCTCAAGGGCCATGGTAATTTACTGTTTCATTTTTTTGCAAGGACTGCTATAAACATCAAAGGTAGATTTGCATTTCCTTACATGAACAGAGGGGCCAGAGAGATGGCTCAGCGGAGAAGAGCACTTGCTGCTCTCGGGGAAGATGGGAATTTGGTTCCCAGCACCCACATGAGGCTGCTCACAACAACTTGTAACTCCAGCTCCAGGGGATCTTAAGCCTTCTTCTGGCCTCCCAGGATGCCTGCCCTTATATACGTATATTCACATTGACATACACGTAATTTAAAATAAATGTTTTTAATTAAGCATAGAAACATCGTATGACATTAATTTCCCTTCTGAGGGAACACTCAGAGAACTGAAAGCAGGGACCCAAGCAGATGCTTGTGCAGCCATTGCAGATCTGAACACAATACTGGAAATGTAGAACTAGTCAAGTGTCCATCAGCAGAAGATGAATAACATCTGGAGCATACACCCGATGGAATACTAGCGAGCCTTAAAAAGGAATGGCACTCTAACATACGCTAAAATATCGATGAACTTTGAGGAATTTGTGCCAAGAGAGACATGGACGCCAAAAAATAAGATAGATGGCATGTAATCCTGCTGGCATGAGGCAGATTCACCAGTCAGACTCACAAAGGAAAGCAGAATGGTGGTTGCCAGATGCTGGAGGGAGCAGGCAGGTGTGGTAGCTAGCAGGTAACAGGCACAGAGGGTCAGTTTTGTGGGATGAAAGGTTGTGAACGCAGACGGCATAGTGGCAGCTGTATAGCACCGCAACAGTGTGCAAGACCTCTGTACTCTGAAAACCAAAATGACCGATTTTGTGTTATACGTATTCCATCGAAACAAAACTTGTTTGCATTGTCAGCTAACAAATGTAAAGAACTTGTAGAATGTATACTATAGTATATAACTGCATCATTACTGCCTTTCTTTATTCTACTACACTTACATTTTCCTCACTAGATTTTTTACATCCTATATTTTCATATATGTGTTTATGAACTATGATTTTTATTTATTTATTAAAAATTTCCACCTCCTCCCCTCCTCCCATTCCCCTCCCACTCCGCCCACTCCCACTCCCCCTCCCTCTCCAGTCCTAAGAGAAGTCCCTGCCCTGTGGGAAGTCCAAGGCCCTCCCCCCTCCATCCAGGTCTAGGAAGGTGCACATCCAAACAGACTAGGCTCCCAAAAAGCCAGCACATGCAGTAGGATCAAAACCCAGTGCCATTGTCCTTGGCTTCTCAGTCAGCCTCCACCGTCGGCCTCATTCAGAGAGTCTGCTTTGATCACATGCTCCATCAGTCCCAGTCTAGCTGGCCTTGGTGAGCTCCCATTAGATCTATCCCACCGTCTCCGTGGGTGGACACACTTCTTGTGGTCCTAACTTCCTTCCTCATGTTCTCCCTCCTTCTGCTCTTTATCTGAGCCTTGGGAGCGCAGTCCAGTGCTCCAATGTGGGTCTCTGTCTCTATCTCTATCCATCGCCAAATGAAGGTTCTATGGTGATATGCAAGATATTCATCAGTGTGGCTATGGGAGAAGGCCAGTTCAGGCACTGAACTATAATTTTTTACGTAACAGAAAGGATTTGAATTGTAGAATATACTCAGATTGGTATGGCAAAGCCAGTGGATTCTGTGTCACAAGGAAATATGTTTCTGAAACCTATTGGTGGTACTGTAAGCCTGTCACATATGGTCACTCCTCCTTGGGATGTACCATAGGCTTTAAATGCTGCTATTCTGAGACTTTCCCCATCCTTGGATACCTTTATACAAGTCCTGTCCACAGCATCTAGCCTTAAGGCGATACAACTGTTTCAGCCTCCTGGAGCCCGTGCTACAAAGGACTCTTCACTGACTCCATACCCTTGGTCTTTTCTGTTATCAAATGCTAAGTTTTTATAACCTTTTAAACCAAACGTCCACTGTGTTTTGCACACTGCCTCGTAAATCATGTTGCTTATGAACTAAAAGCATCTTAGGAGAGACAAGCCTGTTTTGTGTCCTCCAGGTCCCCGGCCTGACCCATGCTCCACGGGCTGTGCCACAGGATTTACTAATACACAGTCAGCCCTCCATATCCATAGCTTCTGCGTTTGTGAGTTCACATAATCACAGGCAGAAAACGTTTCAAAAGAGAAGGCCACAACCATAGCAAAGTTGCATAGGTATCCCTTCTTGTCACTAGTCTATAAACAAAGCAGTATAATAGTTATTTCCATAGCATTTATAGTGTGTCAGGCAAAATAATCTAGCGACTATTTCAAAAGCACAAGAGATGTGCTCAAATTATATGTGAATACTATGTCTTTTCTAATACGGAACTTAGCTTCTGTGAAGTTTGGCACCCTGGTATCTTGGAACCAGTCGCCCTGGATACCACAGATCATCTGTATAGACCGAAGTAGAGTCTCTATCCCAAAGAACTAAAGTCTCCTTCACTGAATCAAACCCACTCCGGACACAGCAGGAAGGCCAGGCTGAGCACAGGGAGGAGGTTCGTGAGTGCAGACATCAATTGAGAGGATGGAGTCCACATGTGGAAATCACCTTGACTATGAGAACACGAAATGTCTAACACCCTCAGCCCACACTGTCGGGGATCAGGTCACATTCACAGGAAAGAACCATGTGAAAATTATCTCAGAATGTCATCATTAGTATCACTTTTAAACACCACAGAACGCAAATGATGGTGCCAAAATGACTCTGAATACTAACCTAAAAAATTAACTTGAAAAGTCAACAACAACAAACACTCTCCAAAGACATGAATTTCAAAGCCTCTGTGGGTGGCACGAACCAATCATCCGCTCTTTCCCATTTCCCTGGAATGGCTTCTCCCTTTAGCTACAGAGATGGGGAGAATGGAGAGATCTCAAAGAGCAGGACAAGAGAGGTATAGGCTAGAAAGGAAAGCAGAAACGCAACTGCCCCCAGGTCTCGCGAGTTCAGCCTACTTCCCGTTCATGGCTTGCATGCAATCAAGCTTACAGCAGAAGCTGTCCAAAAACTGACATCTTCCATTTTCTTATTTCTCCAAACCTAGCAAAATGTCAAGAAATTTCAACCAAAGAATGGGCCACATGGCAGAAAAGTTTGTCATTTAATTTCTATTTTCATGGGCGTTAGAGAACTAGCAAATCAAAGACATTAATTTGAGACAAGGAAGAGGGAAGAAGGGGGAAACTGGGTGTGTGGCCAGAAGGGGATGCAGGAGGGCCCAGGACAGCATCCTTTCTTGTGGAACTCTCACCGAGCCACCCCCCCACACACCCACATGCTCACTCTGTTCCTAACAGCATCTTCATCAATTAAGATTCTCTGAGACTGGCAGGCTCCAAGATCAACAGCACCATCCACATACTCCCTACTCCACTGGCGCGGCCAACAATTCCAATATTAAAGGAAAGCAGTACACGCTGCCATGTCTTTTGTATACAGACAGCTGAAGCTGCAGCAAAGTTTGGCACCAAAAGGCCAAGTCCCATATTTTCAGCCACCCACACGCCAAACCCTATAATAACTACAGATTCGAGATGCAAGATTTTTCAGACACTCGCAGCAAAGGAAAGCTAATAGTCATGTGCTTCCTTCCCTAACAGGGCAGCGTCTCAGCTCGCGAAACTCGTGGATGCAGCAAATGAGAACAAAGGGTGCTTTGGAGACGTTTTCACCAGATGTCAAGTGGCGCTCTATTTATTTAAACAGAAAGCCCCACTTTGTACATTTGGTTCATTCTATGGTATGTGCTCTGTAACAAGTACTTTTTTATCAGTAAAAAAGCTGCCATGAGCATGCTTAAGTTACAATAGGGCGTCGGGAATGTCTGTCAGCTGAGACTGACTGTTGCTCTTTTTGCTTTGGGTTGAAATGTAAACTCCTCTCCCATCCCTATTCTATAGTAGAGGAGACACTACGGCAAAGGTTCTTCCTAGACTAATAAGTAAGAAGCAAAGAGGCTCAGTCTTGCTGCGCTACGAAGTGCCCTCCCATGTGACTGGGCTCCTGCGGCATGAATGGGCTATCAGAACCTAAATTCTGAGAGCTTATGCTGCACCTGCAGTTAGAGGGGGAAAAAATGCCAACCTGAAACTTCTCTGAGCTTCTGCAAATAAGCAGAATGTTGATTTTTTTTTTTTCCTGCATCAGACGTGCCTTGGCATCCAGCATTCTGCTCGACAGAGAATGTACTTTCAGGTCAGATCCATCGAGGACTGCTCCTCCTGTCAGAAATGAGCACCCTTCCTACTGACAAGGCAGAGGCTGTTGGACGTAGAAGACAGACACACTTGGCTCGTGTTAGAAATAGACAACATGTCTCGGAGATGAGCAAACAGAGGCACACGCATTCCCAGACTATCAAACCATCAACTCCAGGTTCCGCAGAGCGCAGAGCCGAGTGCCAGGAACACAATGAGTGAGCAGCGTGTTGATGATTTGAACAAACACAAAAGAAACTAGCGCATTTTGAGTGGTTTAGAGACAGTGAAAGAAGACAAAGCCTTTAACTACTGAACAATGTCAACTATAAATGAAGGAGGGATATAGGAAAGGCACGACAACCCTGAGACTGTGTAATCAGGGAGCCCCTGACTGGTCTTGAATAGACTAGCCTCTGATTCACCCTCCACTCCCCTAATGAGTGGCCCCACATCTATGCACATATAGTCAGCAATAATTGGATTCTGTAGGTACTTTTTAAAGGGACCTAAGAATGGGAGGGGTGTTAGAGGAAGGGAGGCTGTGGAAATGATTAAGATGCACTGTGTGTATCTATGAAATTTTCAAAACAAAAAATCAAAAAGAGAAGAATTGGGTATCCTCAGGAGAAATGAAAAAGAAATGGAATTTAGACAGAAAATTAAGTAGAGAACATCAAAAATGGGTTAGAAAACAAGAAAGGATAACGATAACATGGAACTTTAGCCCTGAAGTTTTGATCTCAACTGCCAAAAGCAAAGAGAACGGAGAGGAGGGAAGAAAGTAGCAATTAAGGATTTCCTAAAACTGCTTCAAGATGCTTGCTTTTAGATTTAGGAGCCCCAAAGCAAACAACATAAACCTCTACACAGACAGCGGGGAAGCTGCACAACTCCATAGAAACACAAAAAGCCACTGAGGTGTCCGTTTGAAAGGGTGAGATGAGCTTACAGCTGCATCTTGAGAGCAATTAGAGGCTAGAGGCAGAGGTCATGCCAAAATGGCCCTTGAGGCGGGCAGGAACCATTTCCCAGCAACAACAACTGATGCCACAGAAGAACGAAACGGTAGCAAAGCCATCTTGGCACAATGAATGACCTTGCATGAAGAGTCCTAAACTAAAGAAATACCTAAAGGATGCCTTTGAGAAAAGCAAGGGTTGAGTTGTAAGAACACAGAAGCAGAGTTCTTGTGGGGGGAAGCCAAGAAAATACTGTCCAAGCATCAGAAACACTGCTATCTGCAGTCCGGCAACTAAATATCAAACAGAGATAAAGTCACCAGACTTGTCTGAAAGGAGAAATCACGGAGGTGCCACGCCACACCTGCAGTGGAGCAGAACATGCCCGCTGGTTGTGCAAAGGGTTTGAACTCAGTATGAGGTCACATCTATCTGCAGGGCAGCCTGGAGTGCAGTGTGCACCTAGCTGGAGCAGGACATGGGCTTGCTAATGGTAAGCCTGCCTCTGCCAGAGCCTGTGCTTTTGCTGCTTTATTTTCTTTTTTAAATCTTTTTAATTTTTTTATTTAAAAAAGTTTTCCCTACAATATATTTTGATTATATTCTTTCCCCTCCTACCTCCCTTACTTCACACCCATCCTCTCTCTCCTTCTACCACTTGCTCTCTCAAAAAGAAAAGAAAACCAAAACATAATTTTAATAACAGCTATATAGAGAAATTAATAGACTATAAATTTACCCTTTTAAAATGTATTATTTGAACTGGTGAGAAAGTTCAATATGTAAAGTTGTCTGCTGTCTGACTACTTGAATTTGATTCCAGGACCCACAGGGGTAGAGAAAGGAAAAAAGGAAAAAACTATCTCCCACAAGTTGCTCTCTCTCTCTCTCTCTCTCTCTCTCTCTCTCTCTCTCTCTCTCTCTCTCTCTCTCTCTCTCTCTCTCTCTCTCTCTCTCTCTCTCTCTCTCTCTGATGTAGGAGGTTCTTCTGTCTATGTATTGCTTTCATTGGTTGAATAAAGAAACTGCCTTGGCCTTTTGATAGGGCAGCCTTTAGGTGGGTGGAGTAGACAGAACAGAATGCTGGGAAGAAGGGAAATGTGGCAGATGCCATGGTTCTTCTGCCCCAGACAGACACTGGTTAGACTCATGCTGGTAAGCTACAGTCAAGTAGCTATACACATTAACAGAAATGGGTTAGATCAGGATGTAAGAGTTAGTCAAGAAGAGGCTAGATTTAATGCACCAGGCAGTAATTTAATTAATACAATACTGTGTGATTATTTCGGGTGTAAGCTAGTGGGGCGGGACAGAACAAAGGGGCCCCCATGCTCCCTACTACCTCTCTCTCTCTCTCTTTCTCTCTGTCTCTCTCTCTCTCTGTCTGTCTGTCTTTATACATGCACACAAATTAAATATGTAAAAATTAAATCATGTAATCAAAAGTTCACAGCATATTCACAAAGTTGTGTAAATATTATCACTAATTTTAGAGTTGTCATAGAAAAAAAACCCTGCCTGTTAGAATCACCTTTTCTTCTGTCCCTCACATCCTCAAAGTCACTAGTCTATTTTCTGTCTTTACAGATTTGTCTATTTTAAACCCTTCGCATAATTAGATATATAGTTAATGCAATATGTGGCCTTCTTTTGTACTTGCTTTATTTATGATATTTTTGAGGTTTATATATGTTAAGGTACACACCAGCACTTCATTTATTTTAACGAGCAAAAAATTTCCAGCGGCTGAATAGACCACATTTGTGAGTATAGGAGTCGGTCTGGTTTGTGTGGGGTATAATGTAGTGTGAATATTCAAATAACAGATTTGTTCTGTCACCTATTTCCTGTTCTCCTGAGTACATACATTACCTGGCAGTGAAATTATCAAGTCACAGGATAATTGTTCTTAACATCTGAGGAGCTAGAACACTGCGTTCCAAGGTTGCAAAATATTTTCTATTCTAATTGGCACTATTTTAAGTAGCAATGTTCCACATTCTGTCAGCACTTGTTGTTGTTGATTTTGGCCATCTTAGTGAGTGTGGAATCATGTCTCTAGCCATTAATGACACAGAACTCTTCAATCCTTACTGTCTATATATTCTTTGGTGAAATGTTTATTCAGTTAATATGCCCACTTTTAAGTTGGATTGTCTATATTTTATGTTTATAAAATATAAGTTCTTGCATTCTGGAAACTAAATATTAAACAGAGAAATTTGGATCCAAATACTAAAGCAAAAACATACAGCCTCTTTGCAAACAACCACAAAAAATGCTCAATGTCACACAAGTGTTTTATCTCCCACTTTTGCTTAAATTGATCTGTAGATTCAGGACAATTCCAGTGAAAATTCCATGGTTTTGTGTGCAAATGCAGTTGCAATTCTAAATAAAAGATTAATGAACAAATAAACAGCCTTCCATCAAACAACTAAAGAATGGGTTTGCCTTACCAAGTACAACACTCTGTAAAAATATTAAAATGTTAGTGTGTTAGTGAAGACACAGACAGGGATAAGCAAACGGATCGTGGGACAAAAAAATGCCAATAAATCCACAGGCATGCAGCCTGAACCTAGTTCTATAGACACATCAGGATCAGATTCCAATAAATGGTTAGACATCTGTTGCCCATTCTGAGAAAAAAAAAACTAAGTCTCTATACCATACAAAATAGGGGGACTATGGGGACGGTTTTCAGATGGGTCATAAATTTAAATATGAAAGGCATAATGGCAAAACATTTCAGGAAAGCAGAGGATCAAAGTCTTCACTATTTTGAGGTAGAGGGTGGCTCTGATCTTATTGAACCAGCCTCATGAACTCTAAGAATATTCAAGCTCATTACTAAATGTCACCAGCTAAAGATTCCTGTCCATAAGGGCATCTTCAAATTCTTGGAAACCAATAAGAAACAATTCAAAAAAAGATGAGACAAAACATTTGGAGAAGCCCATCACCATAATAGGACAAATAACCAAAACCATATGAAAAGTGTTCCAACTCCCAGAGAAATCACATGTCGAAACCACATGGAAAGCCCTTCTTTACTCACGGGAACTGCGAAGGCTTGGAGTCTGACCATGTCCAGTGCCTGAAGAAATGGGGCTTCAGTCAGCGTAACTACTGTTCCGAATCCGGAACTTAGCTGATAAGATCAGAAATGAGTATTTAGGAAACTATGAATTCCCTCAGACTTCTGTAGCTTCAGAAATTACTATGGTGTTCACATAACTATGATGTCAAGTGCTTGAAAACTAAAACAGAAGCAAATATCAGTCAAACATAGGCCAAACACATCAGCTGGGATATGCATGTCCTTGAGCGTCTATCTGGTGCCGGAGACACTAATGAACAGAAAGATGAGCACTAGCAAAGGTTACTCTCCAGAGCCCAGGGCTAAGTGAAGAGATGAAACTTAAGTCAAGCTTAGGCTAGATGGCTGTGTTTTTGTGCTTTCAGAAACACATTAAAATCAAGCGGTATTTTACTAAAGTATGCAAGTATATGTGGGAAAACATAAAGAAAAGCAATTAAATGGAAACCAGAAAATTCTGAAGAGTGGTTGGCTCTGACGTTGTAAGAACCATGCATGGTTAACAATGCAGGGGCTGAGGCAGGTTCTTCACATTCTCTACACCATTTGTAAAGAGTGCATTGTGTGTGTGATTAATATATAATAAATTAATATGATAATATAATATATTTCCCTTTTATGTGATCGATAGTGAACTAAAACTACTTCATCAAAACACCTACAATCACAGCCACCGATCACTGACCCCAGACATGAAGTAAGCTTTGGCTTCTTTTCCTGTGCTTGGAGCATTTACAGCTTAACCACAGTGTAGCTCTGGGTGCATCTCGTGACATAAGTTTTGTCAGAAACACTCTGGCTTCTCGGTTCTGGTCATTTAAAATTTAGAAGGAGGCAAGGTATTGTCGCTGACTCATCTAGGATGAGCCACGGCCAGGCGATGCTCTTGATGTCCCTTCTCACATCTTTAGCCTCAGACACTGTGCAGCTGAGTGCAGTTCCATAAGAAGTTAGCAGCAACTAAGTACGGGGCGGTCAGATCTAAAGAGAGCAGAGGGATTAGCTTGGACATGGAAAATGACTGGCATTCCTCCAGCAATCTGTTGATAAAGGTACCACAGGGGTGAATAAAGACAAATGGCCTCAAACCATCCTCTGCCCTAAGTCAAGCCAGATTCCTAAGTCCCATAGTAAGGGTGGTTCCAGTGTTGGGAATTAGACAAAATTCTCACAGATTCTTTTCATGGTTTGAATATGAAACATCTCTCCAGGTGTTTGATTGGTTTGGGGGGGGAGTGCTTGTATCCCCATCATTAATCCCTCAGTGGGTTTCTAATATCTTGGCAGTGTTGTGGTGTGCATAAGGGACAAGGCAGGGCATCTCTGAAAAACATAGGTCACTGGAGACGTAACCTTGACAAACAGATCTTAACCTCCACCCCATTCAAGGGTTGCCATGACATAAAGAACTTTCTCCAGCATGTTTCCCTGCCACCTTGATGTTCTACCCATTGCATAGGACCAAGCAGCCATCAACTGAAGCCATACCCCAAAATAACCATTTCCTCCCTTAAGCTGCTTACACAAATGCTCTGCCTCAGTAAGTTTGAACAATATGACCACCGTATCCTTCTCATGATGACCTAATCATGTATGGCTCTGAATACCGTGGATGGGGAAGGGAGGCCAGAGGATGGAAGTTCCATCCCCCCACAAGCACCTGTGTGGTCTTGGGACACATCTTGGCGCTACTCTGAGCATTAAATGAGTCTCCTTATTACGCACCGGGCACATCGTAGATGCTCCCAAAAAGGCAGTTGCTCTCCCAGGCACTGTCTACAGTAGAAAACAAAGCTTCTACCCCCACTGTACCAAACACCTAAGACACAGCACCAATTATTAAGGGGGGGGGTAATTTAAAGGGTACCTAAATATCTGGGCTTAACGCTATGACTATTTTGCTTTTCCGAAAGCTGCTTCCTAAGCATAAAGGGCTGTATGCATGAACCTTCCATCTTCAGCAATTCCATTCTTGCCTGAAAACTCCTGAGAGAACAGAAGTGGAGACAAAAGTGACAGAAACAAGGGCGGCGTCCAGAGACAGGACGTGTCTGAAAGCCATCTACCTACTCCAACGTTGTTGGAAAGATGTGTGGATTCTTTTGTTCTAATTCTGTGCTGTTAAATATAGATAACATTTTGACAATCTGGGAAGTGGAGAACTGTTTTTATGAAACCTTGTGGTTGCTAAATATAGAGTCCAATAAACACAGAAACAAAGAACCACTTTCAGCCTGTTGTTGGTGCCTCCTGACTATGGGGCTTTGCATTTTCCTTTGTAGAATATTAAATGACAGGAAAACATTAATTCTTGCCCCCTAAGAGTTTATATTCAAGGAGATTTCATTCATTTGGGAGAAAATAATTATCTCATTTTGAAAATAGTAGGCAGATGGCTTAATCCACTGGGTTTAGTCTCAAACAAACAAACAAAATATTTTTGAGGTGTAGGAAAACTAAGAGAAACAGATAAAAATATGTCAAGAGTTTTACATATAATTCAGCTGTATGGAAACACTCAGTATTAAGTGTTAAATATGCATAATATTTACACATTTATCATCGGTCTAACATTGTTCTCTAGTTCCTGAAAGATCCAACTGAATTCAGGAAGTATTTTCTTCAATAGTTACAACGGGGCAGGCTGCTGCAATGAAAATTTATCTTCACTGGCTTACCTGGTATTTACTAAACACTCACCATGTGCCCTGCAAAATTCTAGGAAATAGAACAAAGGTTTGATGATGCTAACTTTATATCCGTTAGTGAAAACCAATGGAAATGGGGAGTTTGTAAATCAGGATTTTTTTTTAAAAAAAAAAAAAAGTGTTTTGCCCATTGTTTTGTTCAGTTTTTACCTCACAGAGAAAAGTGCAGAAACGGTGTTAGAATGCTTGCCTGCCAAACACACAGGCGAGATTGCAAGTGATTCACGTGAGTCTCTGTGTTGACTGGAGCCTTCCCAAAAGCCCACCCTCAGCTTCAGGTCCTAAGCCCAGGCACTGCACTGCTCTCAACCAAAAGTGATATACTTCAAGACCCTTAGTGGGTGGATGCCTGAGATCGCGGATAGGGCCAAACCCTGTCTATACTCACTGTGATAAAGTTTACTTTATAAACTAGGCACAGGGAGAGATGAGGAGCGTAGCTACAGATGAAATGGAATGACTATAATAATCCACTATAATGAAAGTTACTTAGAATTTATGAATAGTTTATTTCTAGAATTTTCCATTCAGTGGTTTCAGGGTGCTGCTAACTGTGGGTAGAGGAAACCACAGGAAGTGAGACTGTGAGTCGAGGGATAGATAACATAAATCTCACAGGGTTAGAGCACAAGGCTACATAATACTGACCCCATCTAGAGACAAGGGTAATAAATACTAACGGCAGCAAACAATGTAGTAAAGTGCCCTCGAAGAGACAAATGAAAAGCAACAAGAGAAGACTCTGGTGAGAGCATCCTATCAAGTCACAAGCTCTTCTCTTGAGCAGCTCAGCTCAGATTCCCCAGCAGCCAGGGGGAACTTTTGGATATAAATCTACTGACATCACTTGCATCTATTATAGCAGTGAGATGCATTCACTGAGACCCAAGAAATTGCCTTCCAAGCTCACCTTGTGCTCTCGGTCCCAGATGAAGGCCCTGTTGTTGATCCTGGGGTACCACAGGAGGTCAAGCACCTTGATAGTCAGGACCAGGACCTGCTCTTGGGGCATTTGTCCTCTCCTTGGGGCACATACATGTGTTACTCCCCTGCTTTCTCTGGAATACTCTTCACCTTACCATATGCTGAGTAAATGACATAACTCAGCTCGTGCTGATTCCTGAGAGACGTCTCCCAGCCCCACCTCCCTGGGACTAGATCCCTGTATTGCTCGGCTTTCTGTTACCATAACAAAATCTGAAATAATTGATTTTAAAAGAAGAAACACGTATTTTGGTTCAGTTTGGAGAGCTGTGGTCCACTGTTGGTTTCTTTGGACCCATAGCAAAACAGCCCATGGCAGTAGAAACTGCTGCTATAGGAGTCCCCGCCTCGTGGCCTGATGTGGAGGCGCACACCTGTAATTCCTGCACTTGGGAGGTGAAGGAATCAATGTCAACCTTTGCTACATAGAAAAATACAGGAAGGAGAAGGGACCAGGGTCTAACAGTCCCTTCGAGGGCATCCCCACCCTCATGCCCACAATGACCAGATCATCACCACTAGACTATACCTCATAAAGCAGTGTTTCTCAACCTGTGGGTTGTCAGATACCATTCATATTAGATATTTATATTATCATTCATAACAGTAGCAAAATTACAGTTGTGAAATAGCAATGAAATAATTTATGGTTGGGCTCACCACAACACAAGGAACTGTATTAAAGGGTCACAGCATTAGGAAGATTGAGGGTCTACTACCTTCAAATTGCATCATGAGCTGAAGACCAAGCCTTTAACACATGAGCCTTTAAAGGGTATTTACCTGTTTTCTATCTATCTATACTCAGATCCCTCTTTCATGTGATCCCATACTCCTGGTCTTAGTCCTTCAAACCATTATTTGTTCATAATTGTGAATAAGTAATTGTAATATTCCATGTCTACTACTAAATTTTAAGTCTCATGGGAGCATAAATTTTTTGCCTGGACATCGGCAAAATTTCTCACTGTATATAGTAGCACAGTGTCATGTTATATTCTATATTTACTGAGCACACCTCTTACATAAGAGGGCCATGCCACCTGCGATAGAAGCAGAACCTGAAGGGAAGGATACAGGAAAACACATGATTAATTTTGCTATGTGTATGGAGTCTATGTTGAGCCTTTCTGTATAGCTACATCCCAACATTAAGTATGTATGCAGCAGATAACAATAAACGATGTGTGCTCAGATTAGTAAGTGAATAAATGAGTCAATAGATCAATAACCTCTCTTTAGCCAAGAAAAAAAAACTGATGGGCTTCCTGTGCACATATCCCCCAGCTTGCTCTGTCCTTTACAAAAACCATAGAGTCACTCATTGTGAATAGCCAAGTAGTCAAGTAGACTTTTCAAGTGTGAGTTGGCGATATCTTTGTAATCCTGTTGTTCAACACATTTCTTTATATATAACAGGGGTCTGTAAATGATGCATAAACTGTGGTTGGATGACGGGTATGTACCTGAAAGGAATCAAGCTGGTTTTTTGATTTCCACACAGAGATGTTTGTCCTTTTACGGACATATATTGGAGGCTTGAGAGATGGCTCAATGATTAAGAGAGTTTGCTGCTCTTCCAGGGGACCAGCACTCTCACCAGGTGGTGCACAGATGGTGTAACTACAGCTCCAGGAAAATCTGATGCCCTCTTCTGACCTCCATGGGCACTGTATGGATGTGTGCAATAGTACATATACATAAACTCAGATACACACACAATATATATATAAGTAAAAGTTTTTAATGACATATATCATCATCCACCTCAAATGAGCTAAACAATTTTGCACGTATTTTGAAAAATGTAGGTGTATTAAAATGTTAGAAAGATTAAAGGAAAAGTTAAACTCTTTATGGCCAATCCAAGACTTGTTATTTATAATACACATTTGGCACTCAAATACTAAACTGTCGGCTATCTTTTGCAAAGGTGTACACAGTTTATCAGCCCACCTACATACAAGTTCCTTAGGATCTAAACCTGTACTTTCCTGCGTCTCCTCTCCCTCAACTTTACCATCAGCTGGCACAATGCCTCCCACATAAGAGGTCTCAGGAAAAAACAGAAAATATTTACCATGGTGTCACTATACACAGCTGAAAACTGAGTGTCCAGGTGAGTCTCACAGTCCGTAAATACACGATAGTTTCTTCTACTGAACTTCATTGAAGTCCTTATCCTGAGGTCAAGAGTCTGGCTGTTGCAATGTTGCTGTTTTCCAGACAATAAAGACAGATGGATAGAGATGAACATAATCGATTCAGAACCCAAATTACCAAATTATCACTTACTCCTATAATAATGACCAAAATTACAATAAGTTTTAATAACCTTTTTAGTTTTAATTACAATACCTATGATTCACATTTTAGTTTGATTTCAAAATCCAGAAAAATATTAAAAGGTGGCTTATTATTTATTAAGGGTCGGAGTAAAACAAGGACTCATGTAGTATACGATGGCATGGCCCCAACTTGCTATCTAGTAGAGGATTGCCTTGAATTTCTAATTAATCTGTCTTCACCTTGACAGTGATGGACTTACAGACACACATGCACCACCATTCCTGGCCATTAAAATACAGTTTCTGGAAGAAAAGACATGAGACATTAGGTGTGTATGAAAAGTTGCTAAAATCCTAAAAGATAAATATATTGTTACATTTATAAATACTATTTTGCTAGTTGGCAAAGTTCATATAGAGTATGAACATTTTTGTAACGAACAAACACTAAATCCTGTCAAGGAGGGAAGAAGGGAAGGAGAAGGGATAGATAACAGGGCAAGGGAGGCTGTGCCCCTTCTCAAAGCTTGATTAACCAGTGGATTAATCTCTCTGTACCTAGGCACAAAATACAAGCCCCATTCATAAAACTTTTTTTAATACTCCTTATACAAATATTTATCCCTAAATATTTGCTTATATGTAAACTACATATGTTATGCTGTAATAACGTAGCATATAAAGATGTATAAGAGCATATTTGTTTAAGAATAGATGAACATGACTATCCCATGCTTCTTCAGTCCTCAGACTGACTGTGCCCAGCTCAGAACCTGTGATGGAAACTACTCTGAGAAGGTCATTGTCCTTTTCCCTCTCTGGGCTGCATCCTGACAGTTCAGCTTAGACTCCAGCTGTCTTCCTGAGCACCAATGACAAAACACGCTCTTCTAAACCCTAGCTGGCCCATATGGATGTGAGAAATCTCAGTTGACCTGCCCTGACCTCTCCCTCCTGTGAGCACTGACCCTGTTCCCCTGCTCCCAAATCTGAGCTGGATCTACAAACACACAGAATGTCGGCTTCCAGGGAGGTGTTGGTTGCAGCATTCATGTAATGTGTCTTTGGTTTTGGTTCCATCAACCTTCCTACTAACCATCAACATATACATGAAATAAAATATTCATTTTTCCTTTTTAATTGATCTTATTGGGCTATACATTTATTTTTCTCTACTCTCCTCCCTTCCTCTCCCCTCCCTTCAACCCTCTCCCATGTTCCCCATGCTCCCAATTTCTTTTACTACTTCTCATGTAGATTGGATCCATGTGTGTCTCTCTAAGGGTCCTCGTTGTTTAGATTCTCTGGAATTGTGAATTGTAGGCTTGTTTTCTTTGCTTTATGTCTAAAAGCCACTTATGAGTGAGTACATATGATAATTGTCTTTCTGGGTCTGGGTTACCTCACTCAAAATGATGTTTTATAGCTCCATTCATTTGCCTGCAAATTTCAAGATGTCATTTTTTTCTGCTGTGTAGTACTCCATTGTGTAAATGCACCACATTTTCCTTATCTATTCTTCGGTTGAGAGGCAGTTGGGTTGCTTCCTGGTTCTGGCTATGACAAACAATGCTGCTATGAACATAGTTGAGCAAAACATTCCTTTGTCACCACAGTTTGGATCGGCTGGATTCCCATCTGTACGCTGTACATTGCATCTCCTACTATCCTCTCCCTCCAATGGATCATCCAGATTCAGATACCACAGCTAAGCAAATATCTTCAAGAGAGTAAGAGACCAAGTATGCTGAGCTGTCTGAAGTGTCAGTCTGTGTGAGTCAGATGTCAGCAGTCACATGACCTTGTCTTGCAGTTGCTCTCAACCTATGGGTTGCAGCGCCCTTGGGGTTGACTGACCTTGTCATGGGGGTTGAGTATCAGATATCCTACATAGCATATATTTACATTATGATCCATAACAATAGCAAAATTACAGCTATGAAGTAGCAACAAAGATGATTTTATGGTTGGGAGTCTCCACAACATGAGGAACTGTATTAAAGGGTCACACCATTAGGACAGTTGAGAACCACTGCTGTCATGCTTAACACCCCCAGAGTCACAGGGTTCCCTAATAGCAAGATAAAGGGGCTCATGCTTCTTGCCTCAGCTCCTCTTCTCAGCCTAAGATCTTGAAAGTCAGCGGTAGTGTGCATTTAAATTTGGTTATCTCACTAGAAATGTTGCAATAAAGAAAAACAGAAATAAAAATCATCTCTTAAAGATATGCAAAAGCAGCAACTTCAAAGCTGATGGGAAACCATAAGAAGCCACCACTACAGTCAGAGGCACCGAGGGCCCCCACACGCTCATCTCCAGCCCCTGCTTCACATCCCACCTGAGATTTGATGAACTAGAAGGAAAAGTAAGGAGAAGCCCAGGGACTCAGAAACACACACATGGTTAAAGAAAGCTGAGTAAAACAGAGACGCTTGCCAACATCACGTTGGTCCGCACAAGAAGTAGTTCTTGGTTGTGCATGCCTGGGCAACATGACCCCAAGTCTTAGCATTATATTTTTCAATCCCATAGAATCTATAATCTGTCTCTTCCAAATATTCAGTTACTCTTTACAGTTTCTAGCTTTCTGATGAAAGGTTCGAACCTGAGTTTCACCTCCACAGGCATGTCTTCAGCCAGTTTGCCTCTGGCAATTCCACTCTCCTGACGACCCCCGGATCTGCTTCAGAGGTGTCTTGCTCATGGTGCCTCTGATTTATGCTTCCTTTCACTTTTATGTGCATGTTATCTTTAATTATATAATTGATGTTGGAATTGAAAAAGAAAATGGACAGTAATAATTTAAAGGCAAGCATGGCCTTTGTCTTCCTCTGCAAGAGAATGTTCAGTTGCTTCTGCCCGGACACCGGGTACCAGCACTGTAAGTTCCTCTGATCAATCTTTGAGCTTCAAGTTCTGGAATCACAAATGCCAAAAAGCCTGGTCGGGTACAGTGAATGGCTGTGTCTACATCATTGTCATCCCTAGGGTTATCCTTTGGGCAGCCCACCTTCAGTCTTGGTGTTCAAACAAATCTCACTTCTGCAGGGCCCCCAGCCTCCATCTGTGGGGTACCACACACACAGTCTTCATTGCTACCACAATCACAGCTCAGTCTGTCCTTAGCTTGTCTTCCACACATTCTGGGGTATCTCAAGTACTAGGCTTGTGACTCTAGATTTCTGTCTTTGAGGTCTTGTCAAAATAAGTCTTTACTACCTTGTTAGTTCTTAACTCTTTGTAGAAAGAATTTTTAACGATTCTAAAAGATATTGCCCAGCTTTTTCAGTAAATATCAATAGGACCAGGTTGGTCATTTAAAAGTGACAACCACCATGTCCCAACTTTAAACACCCAGAAGTCTAGAGTACACCTTTCTTCAAAGCATGTGATAGTTTGTTAGATAGATATCTGATTCCAAAATAAACTATTTGACAGGCTGTAAGCATTACAGCACAGATGGAAAGGTATCCTGGCGGTTGGGAACCAAGGGATGCTATAAAGTCACACCACATGAGAAACCTCTCACAAGTGAATTATTGGGAAAAAAAAAGCCAGAAGGAGGTGGCTGCATGGACTCAGGTGAGAAACAGTAGAAACGGAACAAAGACAGGGTTTGTATAGCGTTTGAGGGGGGGACTTTTCAGGGTGAAGCTTTTCAGGGCAAGGATTGGTGAGATTTCAAGTACAGAGCTCAGGTGTTTTATTCTGTAGGGTGGGAGCCTGGGTCCAGCCGCTATGAGAATTGGAGTGTTCTGTGGGTGGAGCCCAAGCTCTGGGTTTCGTAATGAATTGGTGAGAAGATAAACAAAAGACACCCAAAGTGACCCCAATATCGGTGCTAGAAACCAGGAGAAAGCTGTTTCCAACTTGAAAGTTGGCAGCTGACCTCCGAATTTACAAAGCTCCAGAGCCACTTCACTTCCTGGGGGATGATCAAGCAAGTTTAGCAGTCTTGTGGCAAAAATAGATATCTCAGAAAATAGAAATAGATAAGGATTTCAGATGAGATCATCACATCCACAGACAGACATTAAATGTCGGAGACCTTGTAAATAAGATAGTAGACTCGCACAGGAATAACTAAGCTGAGCTTTAACTCGGAGTCAAAACCTGAGCTTTGTATTTCACATGCAGCAGAATTTCTCCCTCTATCTGCAGCTGAGTCCTCTCCTCTGGGTTTGGTTTCCCTGACTCTAAACAAGGTAAGAACTGTGAGGTAGGTAGCTTTCTAACAGGTTCGCAATGCCACTGGGTCCTGGAGAGGAAACAACTGAACTGGTTGCTTTCCTTATTGTTACAACAAAATATCTGAGCAAAGCAACTTACAGAAGGGTTTGCTGAGGCTCACAGTCTGAAGCTTCAGCCCACTGAGGCCAGGGATGGGGCCGGAGTCAACAGGGCAGGATCATGAGGCAGCTGGACATGATGCGTCACTGTCAGAATAGTGGGCCTCATTTAGAGCGGGTCTCCCGATCTCCACCAACCTAGTCTAGAGAATCCCTCACAACCTCGTGTTCTACAGGAGTCTAGATTCTGCAAAGCTGGCCATTAATAGCAATCATCACAGAGGCCCACAGACCAACTCCAGGCCCAGGCCTGTGCCAACTGTGAGGGAAATAGATCCATGTGAACCTTTGTCATAACTTTCATGAAAGAATCTTGTGCTGGTTGGAAGACAGAGGCTTGGTAGGAACACAGCACCTTGGGCACTATCTAGAGTCTAGTAACTAGTAGAGAAGACATCTCCCATCCTCCCAATCCCTGACAAGCCCCACTCCAGTTACTAACACCCTTGAGTAAGAAATATAAACGGGTACTACGACTTCATCTTCCAGATGGGACGCAAGCGAGGGAGAGAGTAGTAAATTCTCATTGATGGCAGCAACAAGAGTGGCATCTAAGTAGGCCACCAAGGCAGAGTCCTTGTTTCCAAAAATTTCAGGGCACTTTATTTTAGGAAACAATTCTGTCGGGTGATTTGCTTATGTCACAAGGCAATATGCACACAGGCGCATGATGTGGTCTCAGTGTATGAAATCATTTTACATAAAAGGCATGCATAAACATTTGAGGCAATATGTTTGGAGTCCATGGGCATCTGTAATTAAAGCGACTCCAAGAGAATTCTGGTTGCACTCCTAAATGTAGGTTCCTCTTTCCAAATTCTGGCCTGCTCTGAACTGGCCCATCCCTCCTCAGTTTGGGTGCTTACTAATATTTGATTCTCATCTGCTCACTACAGTGTGTTGACTCACAGGGGAACATAAATGCTACTTGACCCAGAAAACTGTATATGGAAAGTGTGACTGTTGGTTGAATTAGCATCTGATGGATGCTTATCTTTGACTCTTTTTTAGGTATCAGTTTAATTTAAGTGAGGATAGCCCTGCTGAGTTAAAAATGGAGCATCATCTG
Source organism: Arvicola amphibius (assembly GCF_903992535.2). Classification (NCBI taxonomy): domain Eukaryota; kingdom Metazoa; phylum Chordata; class Mammalia; order Rodentia; family Cricetidae; genus Arvicola; species Arvicola amphibius. The sequence continues at coordinate 75,334,652 of NC_052057.2, read as the reverse complement.
TATAAGGCAGAAGGCAGAAAACATGAAGAGTAGTTGTGACCATTACGGCTTCCTGAACTTACATCTGCATTGGTTCCAACACCTAGAGTTAGTGAGACTGTGAAAGTACAGGGTAGCGATTCCTAGAGCCTTAAAGCTGGACTAGCAGGGGTGGGTGACGGCACAGCTGGAGCCAGATGGTCACGTGTACAGGCATCCCCAGCACTGGGGTTACGGAGGCAGGAAGGTCCCTAGGGCTCACTGACCAGCCAGTCTAGCCTACTTGGTAGTTGCGGGGTAATAAGAAATCCTGTCTCATAAGCTGATGGGACCAGTGAGATGGCTCAGGAAGTACAAGTGCTTGCTGTCCAAACCTGATGACCCAAGTTTGAGTTCCAGGATTTCCAGATTCCCTTTAAGCTAAGATAGAAGTGGAGAGCTGACTCCATGGTGCTGTCCTCTGTCCTCCACACATAGGCATGATACACTTGGACACACACACACATTTTTAAAATAAAAACAAGGTGGACAGCACCTGAGGAACAATAGCCAAGGCTGTCCTCTGGCCTCCACGTGCACACACATACATAAGTAACTACACACACATCAGATAAAGTGTGTGATGAACTTAGAATAGTACTTAGCGTGTTTTAGTTTTAAAAGTAGTACACAGGAGGTAGGAGAGATGGCTCTGCAGTCAAAAGCCTACTCTTCCAGAGGACCTGAGCTAGGTTCCCAGCACACACATGGAATGACACACGCTCTTCTGGACTCCAGGGACTCCACTTCTGGACTACCACATTTATATACACACATACACACACATATACACATATACACACATACACATATAGACACATATACACATATATACACATATACACATACACACATACACACATATACACACATACACACATATACACACATACACACATATACACACATACACACACATACACACATATACACACATACACACATATACACACACATATACACATACACACACATGTACACATATACACACATACACACATACACATATACAAACACATATACACACATACACACACATACACACACATACACTCACATGTACACATATACAACATGTTCTATCTTGTGTCAGCAACAAGTATTTGAGGGCTGTTATATACAGATAAATGTACCCTATTAAATAGAATAGGCTGCTTCTGCTAACATCAACTGCTGAGAAGGGCATTTCTCATATATAAAAGAGACTGGTTTTTTTTTCATGGAAAGCAACAAATAATGGATAGTTCACTCAAACAGCATAAGCTTTGTCTTTTTTAATTTTGCGGGGGGGGGGTATTTTTTGAGACAGGGTTTCTCTGTAGCTTTGGAGCCTGTCCTGGAACTAGCTCTTTTTTTTAAAGATGTATTTATTTATTATGTGGACAGTATTCTCAGTATTCTGTCTGCATGTATGCATGCAGGCCAGAAGAGAGCACCCAATCTCATTACAGATGGTTGTGAGTCACCATGTGGTTACTGGGAATTGAACTCAGGACCTTTGGAAGAGCAGGCAATGCTCTGAACCTCTGAGCCATCTCTCCAGCCCCTGGAACTAGCTCTTGTAGAACAGGTTGGCCTCGAACTCACAGAGATCCTCCTGCCTCTGCCTCCAGAATGCTGGGATTACAGGCGTGCGCCACCACTGCCCAGCTCTTGTTTAATTTCTAGCAAGTTTTTCTTCCATCACTTTTCTGCTCTCTTTCTGAATAATTCAATCTGGAAAGCATTCGTAAATGAGACATCTGGGCAGCGTGGCACCTTCACAGGGTATTGGAGCACTTCCTGTGTTTGAAGCATTGATACATTTCAGTTGGTACAAAGGAGTAATTGACACAGTTCAATACATATAAGGGGGAACTTTATGATATTACAGAGGCCAGGAAGAAAGATAGTGTGGACCTATAGCTGTAATCTATACATACATACATACATACATACATACATACATACATGCATGCATCTCTGCATATATTTCCTAGCTGAAATGGCCCAACAAAAATGCTCCCACCCAGTGCCCAATTACCAGTGTCTAAATACTATATCCCACTAAATGGATTCAGGACTTTATACGGAAATGGCTGATGGCCTGATTGGGTCTAGAAAAGACAGGCTAGTCTGGAGTATCCTTTGCTTAAGGAACAGCCTGCCAGAGGGGCACAAAAGGGATTCTCACAGGGCAGATCTGGTGCCGTGAGTGTCCAGGGAATAATGATAGTAAGGGGCTATCAGTCACTGAGAAAGAAAAGAATCTCAGCATCTACACAGTACTGATATGAATGGATCCGTGGATGGACAGATGGACAGATGGATGGATGGATGGATGGATGGATGGATGGATGGGTGGGTGGATGATGGATGGATGGATGGATGGATGGATGGATGGATGGATATCAGGAGAGAAAGACTTTCCTTACAATAAAGTGCCATCTGAATATTGTAAAAGGAGTGTGACCTTGAAAGGCAGCATTACTTCAGTGAGACACGTCAATGTCCCCACCGCTATGAATAAGAGTCTAGCAGGAGCCTATTTCCATTGTCTCATGAGAATTATTTCCATCATGTCAATAGTCTTGCCCCACCAGAGACTTCTTAATTACAAGCAGGGTATAGTAGCTTTACAATAGGCCCTATGCAGTCTTCAGAGATGGAGAGTAGGGGTGTGGGGGAAAGTGAGTGAACGGGGAAATGGGCTTGCTACGCAAACATGAGGGCCTGAGTGTGGACCCTCAGCACCTGGGAACAAAGCCAGGAGTGGCAGCTCGAGACTGTAACCCCAATAAAGAGGCAGTGAAAGCAGAAGGCTCTCAGGGGTGCCAGTCCATTGAATCCATGAGCTCCATGTTCAGTAAGAGATCCTATCTCGCCAAGGCAAGTGGCTAGTGACAGAGCAAGATACCAACCTCAGCCTCCAACCTACACACTCACCGACTTGTGCACCTGCACGCGCACACACACACACACACACACAACAGAGGTTAGCAGCACAGCAAAGAGACAAACAAAACCATGTGTTTTATGATAGGAGCCAATGATAACACGATCAGTCCTTAGATGTTCCTTTCAGAACCATGCAGCGCCTGACTCTGACCGTGAGGAATGAGCACTCGGAGCTGTTGTATAGAACAGGCTGTAATTCCAGCATTCAGCAGGCTGCAGGGTGAGGACTGGGAGTTTGGTACCAGGTTGGGCCACATAAAAAGCCACAGTCTCAAATAACACAAAACCAGCATGTTCTTTTTCAACTAATCAAGGCCACAAAGTAAAGAGCAAAGAGGAGAGCTCTTCCAGACTGGGTGGGTTTCCAAAGGCATGGCAACTAAGTACCGCACATGGCCCAGGGTCTGTGGGTCCCACAGCTGTCATGTTGTGTCTGTGAAGATGCAGGCTGCTGAGGTGAAAACGCTTCATGAGATGTGTTGGAATGGAGTAACATCATGGCTGCAGCTTGTTCTCAAATGGTTTCTTAATTGCAAATTTCCTGGAACCTTGAAGTTATTCCAATTAATATGAAAAATTCCATTATTTATCTCGAGAAGAGTAAACATTATTTTTAAACCATTTATTCCTAAGCCTGTTGTAACAGCCAAATGAGTTAATACCTACAAGACACTTAACACGACGTCTTGGCTGGGCTAATGCCTTTAAAATGCTCTGAGTTCAGTAAAGAGCGTTACAGACACACGAGTTCCCAACTACTGGCAAAGTAGTCTGCAAAGTCAAATGAAAGGATTCAATCAGATCGTAGACATGTTATCCCCAAGAAGCAAATGTCAAGACCAGATGACCTTGAGGCCCCATTCGTACTTAATTATGCCGAGTTCCACAGTGCTAATTACTATGTTTCTTCAGCCCTGGCCCAGGCAGCCTCCTGATTAAGATCATTTATTAGGCAGAGGATGATGAGAGCTGCACCAGCAATGCTTTACAAAGCTTGATTAAACGTCACACTTTTCTGGGTTCCCTTCAAACACGCCCTTTTCCTCTGTCTCTGGTTTGAAGTATCTCTCCCAAGAGCACAGAGCAAGCTGATGGCAGAACCAGGAGCAAGTACCTTGAGACTCATTGGCCTCGTTTCTCTGGCTGGTTCCAAAGGACCAGCTCAGCTTACCACATCTGAGGACAAAGCTCCAACTCAGCCAAGGTTGGATAATAATAGTTAACCTCCTCTAGCTTTGTCCCTTTTCAGCTTCGACTCTGGACTTAATTCCACATCCAAAAATATTACCTCGGGGCTTGACACAGCTTCCTGAAAATAATTTGATGGAGCTTATCCCGTGCTAAGTTCCCATACCTTCTAAACTGTCTTCAGTTAACAAGTAGAGAGGCAGGGAAAGAAAACTGCACAGCGCTCAGCACCAGCCTCGCTGTCTCCTCACACCGCACCATTTCTGGCACACTCAGCTCGCTTTGACATCGAGGGGCACTCTGCCAGCAAAGAGCCACATGGACTGCCGAAGGGAATCACAACCTGACCCTCTCATCTCCTGCTCTCCCCCCCTCCTCCAGGGCCCCACTGCCAGCTTCACCAACAGTTAATTGTCTTTTCATGCAAAGACTTTGACAGCTACTCTCCCACAAAGCACATTCAAACCTTACCCCCTGTGTAGTTTGGGGAGGGTAACATTTCCATTTTTAGGACAGCATAAGACCTGGCCCATTTAATTTAGGAATTAATAATAATTCTGAGAGCTCCCTTCCCCGTGTTCTGGAAGAGCAGCGAAGCAGCTCTGAATGAGGCATTTACTACTGTGCCTGCCAGGACAAAAACAGATGGACCAAAAAAGTTTAGATGGATGAATCTGAAAAATTGGATGACCTTTATTATACCCCAAAAGTTATAAAAAATTAGAAGTGCAAAACTTCTGCTTGCCAAAAGTCTCCAATTTGCAAATTTCATATTGTGAATGCAGACACAGGAGGGAGCAATTCCCATCGTTCTCGAAGCCACCCAATGTCATTTCCTGGGTATTATTAGCCCACAGAATCTCCTTGCCTGGAAAGTCTAGAGAATGGTTCTGTTCATCGAGGCCACTGCCTTGCCTCAGTGAAGAGAAGATTAAGGATATCATGGTCACCTGGCATCCTCAGACTCTGTGCAGCTCTTTAGAACTTGAACCAGATAAACTAAACCTCACCCAGGTCTTGAGTTGACCAATTAACTCCAGGCTTGCTGCATACTCCTAACTGAAGCCTCTGCCATCCCAGATTCACCCATGATCAAGGTGCGGTAGAAACTACAGACTTATACGATGTTCTTGGATCAGTGCAAATCTCGTTGCAATTACAGAGTCCATCTTAACTAACTTCTGCTAATCCTAGCCATGCTACTGAGGTCTGGGGACATGTGCTGCTGCCGCCACTGCCTGCACCAGACACTTGATCTATTATGTGTGGTGCGTAGACACCAATGTCTCACTTTCCGGTACCATATGACGTAGTAGAAAGCATATAGAGCTGTGGGATTCCGCAAAGAGGTCAGAGATACACGTCAGAGAACCTGGGACGAGGGGAAATCAGGACAACCTGCTTCCTCCCATGCTAAGGTTCTGGAGACATGAAGCAGGTCGAGTTGGGGAACATGTCAGGCTGAGATCCAGACAGGGAAAAGAAAGCAAGTCCAGGCCCGAATTGTCACACACTACAATGTGTTTGGTCACTGGATGGTTCCATGGAGCATTAACTTGCCCTGCTCTTTCTGATTGCTCTGATTGGCAGCAAATTGCACACACAGGGCATTCCACTTCATACCATTCTGTGGAAACGCTCTGCCAGCTGTTACTGCAAAGAGATACCCCCAAGTCGTTTGCATCTACAGTCTCTGGGGATCCAGTTAATCCCACTCAGTTGTTTTTATTTATTTAATTTCATTCATTTTTTTAAATGGCATCCAGATAAGAGTCCTTGCTACAAAGCAAGCTTTACCATTTATCTCCTTCCCAAAGCATTAATAGTAGACCCAAACACCAATCTCCCGCCAAAACTATTCATTCTCCCTTGATCCTACTGGGACCAGATATTATTGTTACATTAGCTACAGGGGCAGGGAATCATATGTTTAAATCATAAAACAATCTTAGAGCTAATACATACAAGAGAAGAATTGGACATTTGGGCTTTTGTATTGGTTACCTCTGTAAAGTGAAGGAAACAGTAAAGCATTTGCGGGCAGGGATTTCTATTATCGTAAGCATAGAAGGAAACATCTTACCAGTAACTAAAATGCAGGCTGCTGGTGCCCGTCAGAATTTTTATCACTTGTTCACATTCTTCTGCTTATTAGGAAACTTGGACTATGACTTTGGATGCTGAGTCAGAATAACTAATTAAATGATAAATGTCACTTTTTTTCCCAACTTACACAACCAGGATTTGAATAACATGTTCTTCTATTATGCCAAACTAGGAAAGAAAATATTACTCTCTTGGTCCTTAGAGGACAAGGGGATTCATAAAATGTGAGCCGTTAGTAAGTACACGGAACTTTCTGTGTTGCTGGTTATTTACTGAAGTTTTTGTTTCTGCCTTTTCACAAGGTATATTTCTTTTTTAATTTATTTACTTTTATGTGCTTGGTGTTTTGCCTGCATGTATGTGAGCTGTCATAAGGATGCTGGAAACTGAACCTGGGTCCTCTGGAAGAACAGTCAGTGCTCTTAAATGCTGAGTCATCTCTCCAGCCCCACAAGGTATATTCCAAACGAATTCCTGATCCTTTGAGAGATTCGCAAACCCTTGTTCACCACCTTGGTGAAATCCTGGATGGCTTCAAATTCATCATTCTTCCCATTTACAAACAGAGCTCAGAGAAACAAACTTCTGAATATCAAGGTTGCCTTACTCAAGCTTAGTCTGGTTTTCAATCTCTTGTCGCCATTTATAGAGTTCTGGTTTCAGCCACAGTGTTCAATACTTTAGTTTCTTCTCAAGGGCTGAATGATGTAGGTGTGTCTTCTATGTATCTGATTATTTCATTGGTTAATTAATAAAGAAACTGCTTGGCCTCATAGGTTAGAACATAGGTGGGTGGAGTATACAGAACAGGAAGAAGGAAGTGAGGTAGATGGCTCAGACAATTACCCTGCCTCTGCAAACAGTGCCATGAAGCCAGCCACCAGGACAGACATGCTGAATCTTTCCTGGTAAGACACCACTTTGTGGTGTTACACAGATTATTCGATATGGGTTAGTCAAGATGTGAGTAAGAGGCTGAAAATAATGGGCCAGGCAGTGTTTAAAAGAATACAGTTTCCGTGTAATTATTTCGGGTGTAAAGCTAGCCGTCAGCGGGGCGGCGGGAATGCAGCCCGCCGCTCCACACTACAGCTGAAGGGGGGAAAGGGGGAGGAAAGGAGAGTGAAGAAACCTGAACAGGAAAGGGAGAGGGAACAAAACACTTTCAACAAATACAACTAAGAAAGGTTTAGCAAATCAAGTCTAAAGTAATCCTTCCCTGGCTCATCAATCATATATGTTTATAGCATTCTTCAAATCCTTAGTCCCCTGATCAAACACACATACACACACAAACACACACACACAGAGCTAAGCCCCCAGGCCTAGGCAATCTGTATCAACACAGTTGCCCAGACAACTGCTGGCTTCTGTTGGCGTTGATAACATGCCAGCGCTGCTCCCAGGGCTGGAGACATTAGTTCACGGTGTCATCAGACATCCTATGGTTCAGACTCTGCCGTCTACCAGCATTCTACACGTGGGGAAGGCAGCATACCACATCATGTATGTGGCCCTGGGACAGTCTAGATGCAGACCAGGATCACAGGTGTCAGAGTTCACTGTAGTTCATCCTTGCTCTCTTGTTAATTGGATACACTGCTTATTTCATAAACCCATGCATTTTCCAAATATATTGGTGGGAAGATGAGGTAGGGGGTTCTAGAAGAGGAGGGACACTTCTGCTGTAGTCTCAGATGCTCTGTGATGGTGTTCATCTTATGATGAACCTAATTAATACATTCTAAGTGTTATTACCTGATAGTCAAATGGTGTCGGGTCAGACACAAAAGTGAGTTATGAATAGCTATTAAGGAGACTAAAGATGGCCCAAAATCATTTGATCCCGGACCTGCAACATTCCAACAATTCACAGTCTTAGAGTTCTAGTCAATCAGTTAGCTTTGTAGAGTATCTAAGATGATTGTGCCATTTCTAGCCTCTGTGTTTTAGTTCACACACGGAAATATTAAGAGATTTAAAAGTAGATAATAAAACTTAGACAAAATGTTTCAGCAAAATCTAATCAATAGTATGTGTTCAATAAATGGAAGCTATTACCACATGATTTTAACATTTGAAGGAATGCTTTGTATTCATGGATAGTTCGAAAAATGGTGTATAATCATAGAAATTGCTTCTAGAAGAATGAATTCTCAATTCTTCCAGTAATGCCACACATTATAATTATAGAGCCTCGAAATAAAACAAGAAATTCCTAAGGACTTCCTGTGCATTTGGATTTCTATCATTGGTTAAAATTTCAGTTTCCTACTGCACTTGGGGACTTTTGTTTATTGTCTTGGTTGTCCCCAGCCAGCCATGGCTAAGGGAGCACCAATGCTCCATTTCTGCAGGCTCAGTGACTGCCAGGGCCTTGTCTGAAATTGCTCTAACCATCCTAATAATTCTAAAGAACATTCTTTGTAAAGTGGATGATTGTGCCAATTTAAATATAATCTTTCTAATTTGTGTGTGTCTCAATATTCTTATAGAGGAAGATAGAAATGCTGATATCATCCTGTTGAACTCTTCCCTTTGGCCTGAAAGGCAAGTCTCCAAGCTTAGACAAAGGGGAAAGAAGGGTACTGAAAGAAGATTATCTCCCCTTGAATTTCTGTCTCAACACTGTACCTCGTTTCTTGGGGACAGCATGTCACAGAAAGGCAGACTTGCTCAGAACACAGCTCCCGTGTGATCCTCTTTCCATAGACAAAAGTGGAGGCCACTGTAATAAGCCAACACTCCCACCTTAAAGAACCCTGACCTCATTGCCTTTTCTCTGTCCAAGACCCTCAACTCAACCTAAGAGAAATGCCTCTCTCTGGTCAGCCATAAGCCAAGCGTTAGGTACACATGAAACCTAATCAACAACAATAGGAATAACAACATACAGCCCTTTGTCATGTTGGGGCTTTCAGTCTATATACAGTGAAGCCAGCAAGGCTAACATGTGCAACCCGACATATTTTCATACAATTCTACACTCATGGAACCCCCACCCACAGAAGCATGTAGAAAGTGTCTCCCTCTTCAGGGACTGTTGGCCATCAGTCCATGAGGGTAGAGGGAGGGGAAGCAGGAACAGGGTTCGGAAGGCTGTGGATACAATGGGGATGCCCCTGGGAGATGACTTCAGTGAGACAACTCAGCTTAATCCAGAGTATGGAGATATAAAAGCTGGGATGTAGCTGGGGACTCACCTAAGTTGTATTAAGTAACAAGCTCCTATCATATAGCTGGGTTAGTGACAGCTTGACCTATGAAAATAGCTAGAGTATGCTACTTAATTACCATGTGGGCAGCAGGGAAGCATGTTTGCCAGGAGCTATGTCAAGGGTCATCCTTGAGATAAGTCAGGCATCCAGGCCTAGAGACATCTTCCAAATAAGAGCAGGGAGAGAGCACGTAGTCCTCACTGGGGAGGGAGTCCTTCATATTGCAGAGCTTGGAAAAGGCTGCCAGGCCATGGCAGACTGTACCCCCTAACCACCAGGGCCTCCAACAGTGTAAGATGTTCCTCATCATTCTGCCATTTCTAGCCTCTGTGTTTTAGATCACACATGGAAATATTAAGAGATTTAAGAGATTTAAAAGTAGAGTAACAAAACTTAGACAAAATATTTCAGCAAAATCTAACCAATAGTATATGTTCAATAAATGGAAGCTATTACCACATGATTTTAACATTTGAAGGAATACTTTGTATTCATGGATGGTTCCCAAAAATGGTGTATAATCATAGAAATCGCTTCTAGAAGAATGAATTCTCAATTCTTCCAATAATGCAACTCAAATTTCAAAATTGTATCTAAGATGAACAGCATGCCACACACCTATTATCCCAACATTTAAGAGACAGAGGCAGGAGGATCCTGAGTTTGAGGCCAAGCTGGATTACTTGAAAACAGATCTCAAAGAAAATCAAAAGTAATAATAAAATAAAATTTTATCTAACAAAATACTGTCATCTGAGTATATCCCCCAATATTCCAAATGTTGGAATTGAATAACCAAAGGGACTATATTAAGAAATTAAGAAGTGGGACTCTCAAGAGAGCAACCCTACATGGAAATGGAGCCTAACACAGAGTTTAGAGGGGGGGCTTCTCTGTCGCTTCCACCATGTGCGTACAGAGCACCAGAATTGTGCCATAGGAGGATGCAGCAAGAAGGCTCCAAGCAATCACCAGAGGTCAGCAGCCTGATCTTGGACTCCCTGGCCTCCAAAATAGATGTCTAATCTTCATTACCTCATCTCAGGAGTTCTGTTGTGGCAAAGCAAATGCACTGAGAACGTTAACTGCTTAGAGCTGGAGACATGGCTCAACAGGTTAAGAGCATTTTTGACTCTTCCACAGGACCAGAGTTCAGTTCCCATCATCCATGTCAGATGCCTAACAAACTACCTGCACTTCCAACTCCAGGGGGTCATTTATCTTCTTCTGGCCTCCATAGGCTCCCACATACATGTGACATATATTTATACACATAAATAAAAATGATGATAAATCCTCCATAAAAAGAAAGATGATAGATGCAATCATCTTTTTATTATAAACTGGTTGGCCTATTAGCTCAGGCTTCTTATTAAGTCTTATAACTTACATTAACCCATAACTCTTATCTGTGTTACCCATGTGGCTTGGTACCTTTTATCAGCAAGGCATTCTCATCTTGCTTCCTCTGTGTCTGGATGACGACCGTCTGTAATAGTCTTACTTTTAACAGAGACTATTATTGGACTAAGTGATTAAAGACAGTGGGGTACACAGCTTCAGAGTACAAACGTGGGTGTCAGAAAGACCTACCACACTACATTCACCATTTATGAAGGATATCTACAACCCTAGTCCAGGGTTCCTTTGCTTAAACTGTAATAACATAATGTCTATGCATGAATCTTACAGTGATTAAATGAATTGGGAAATGTTTATAATCTCAAAGTATACCTGGAAGATACACAATGGATAAAATAATAATTACTCTTTTCTATTTTTGAGAATTTCATACATACACATAATGTGTTTTGATCTAATCCACCCCCATTTCCTCCCCTATAATTTCTCCCCATCCTCTCCAACTACTTTTTCCTTGAAACTTCATTGCTTTACTTTTGTTTTCGTTTTTTTTTTCAATGCACGGAGTCCATGTAATGCTGTCTGTATGTGCCTTTTCACATATCCCTGAAGAAAACTGACAAATCAATTGCTAGAAGCTCTTCAGGTAGGGGTGGGACTTCATGATCATCTCCTGCATCCATTTTAGAATTTGTCTGGCTTGATCTCACCCAATGTCACAATGACTGCAAAGCCCTATTGCCCTGTTGCATCAGGAAAAAGGTTTCATTTGTGACTATCCCTTGCCTCTGATTAACAATCTTTCAACCCCGCCTTCCATAATGATTCCTTACCTGAGCCTTTGGAGGAAGGGATGTGGTACAAATGTCCCATTTAGACATGAGCACTCCGCAGTCTCTTGCTCTGTGATCCTTGTCCAGTTGTGGGTCTCTCTGTTAAGTACTGTCTGCTGTAGAAAGAAACTGCTCTGATGGAGGTTGTGAGAGGCATTAACCTAGGACTAATCATTAGTGATCAGTTTAACCCCTGGTTCACTTAACAGAATAATAGTGGTAAGTTCTCCCGCACATGGCCCATGACCACTCTAAGCCAGCTTCCTGGTCCAGACAAAGATGCCAGGCATAGATTCTGTCCTGTAGAGCAGGCCTTAAATCCAATCAGAAAGTAAATGCTAATCATTTATGACATGGCATTCATGTCTGTAACCCTGTCTCTTAGGATGTAGAAGAGGAAGTTTAAGAGTTTAAGGTTATCCTTGGCTGTATAGCAAGTTGAAGGCCAGCCTGGGATATGCGAAACTCTGTCTCAAAACTCCCCAAAATTGTCTTCAATGAGGCTGTCAACATTTCACCTCTATCAAGACGATCACCCTTGAGGTCAGGCTCAGAGGCATCATGGAATGCCAGGGCCAAGATTCAAGACCAACACTTACTGACGTTTGCCACAAACATCCAGAGGATGGCCATACTCTGTCTAACTAAAACATCCATACAGAGCCCACCCTGCACCTAGGGCTGTACCTTAGCAGCATCACCATTACGGAGCTGTTCCTGTGCCTGCTCACTCAGAAGTACAATCATAGCAAGATGATCTGCACCAAGCACTACGCTGTCCTACTCCCCATTCCTCAGCTGGCATAAGAGGTAACACCAACAACCGGCACCCCAAGAAGGGCAAGTAGAGCTGAGGCAGAACAGCCTTCCAAGCCTATAGTGATGGATCCCTAATAGAGTCCTCCCCGCTTTAAAAGTAACCATCATATCAGTAGATAAAGTAGTTGGACCAAATGTCTTCCTGGTTTGGGCTAGGGCTCTTCCTGTGACCTTGTCTATCTACAAGGGTCAAGAAGTAAGATTTGTACTCCCACAATGCTGGTTTAGCTGTTGGAAGAAAGCATATTTCCTTTGAACTGCTTATTTTGAATGCCACTGCTAAGAATTCAGAGAGAGTCAGCCCGTGCCTGTCTTTGATCATCACACAGGCTGTTGCAATCAGAGTGAACATTCTGTGATGATCCAGCTATTTGTTTATCAGATTTTCCAATTTTTGAAACCTTAATGTTCTAACTCTCTCCACCACACAATTAATGCATTCTACAAAAACAAATCAGAGCTAGAGAAACAAATTAACACCTTTCAAGAGTGATCTACAGCTCTGAGCCTACGGAATGCTTTATGACCCTTCCTGAACCTCATTGTTAAATCTAAAGCCAGGGAATGCCCCTGCATGGTTTCCATTTGTTCAGATGCACAACTGTATATCCTTATGGGGAGCAAGAACAGAAATGAAGCTTCTGTGTGTATGAAAGCCTTCCTTCAAATCCCTAACCTCTGCTCCAAAGCTAAAATGCCTATCGATTAGAACTGAAACCAAGGTATTGTGGAAATGATCAGAACTGAGACAAATGGCTTTTCTAGCCTCCCACTGTGGAAGAATTGAACTCTAGACCTGCAGCCCTTACCTGGGTCTGCAACTTGGTGCATGAGATTGCTCTTCCTGTAGTCAGGGCCCTGCTCTTCAGCCATACCTTCTGAAGGCAGGCTTAGCATGCCTTTCCTCGCACCCCATTCTGTCTCTAGGATTTGAAGTGGGGTTTTAGTTTGTGTGGAGTTGTTTCCAGTTGTTTTAGCTGTACACAAGGAAAACTACATTTCTGTCCACAAAAAAAAATATTGTTTCCATGGGGTGGTATAACTAAATGGAGGTTGTGAAAAACTTGGCCACTGTGAAGGGTTTCAGAAGGTACAACCAAAACTTTAACTCAAATTAAATACAGAATGACTCTGAGGTGTTTCCTGCCGTATTTGCCCTTCTTGTTCCACACAACTGCCCTGCAGCCATGGTTCTGCACACACACAGTGTGCACACTTGCACTGCATGGACCACCATCACACAACTGCCCTGCAGCCTTGGTTATGCACACACACAGTGTGCACACTTGCACTGCATGGACCACCATCACACAACTGCCCTGCAGCCTTGATCCTGCACACACAATGTGCACACGTGTACTGCACAGGCCACTGTCACACATCTGCACTTCAGTCTTGGTTCTGCACACACAACATGAGACTGTGCATTGCATAAACAAGAGTGCCACGGAACACCAGCGAGTGCTGTCGGCTGAAATACCGGCTCGGCTCTGAGACTATTCTGTAATGAACTACAGTGTTTTTATAGTATATGCAAAGTTTTCTGCTCTTACAGAAACATGACGGCTTGATTACAGAAAACAAAGACTTTTCATATTTTCCTATCATCATTCTTCAGCACGAGCATCAAATTAGTCTATCCTTGGATTGTATTATGTTAGAATGTTTGATTTTGAAAGCTGCTCTTTGAGTTGCTGACTTGAGTTTCATAAAAAAAAACTGTTCGATGAATTTTGCCTTAAATTAGGATGGAATTTTCAATTTCCGAAATGTCCCTAAACATAATTCTACATACTTATATAAATTAGCATTCTCAGCTTTATAATTATAAAGTCAAATTATTGGTCAACTCCAAAAAAAATGTTAAAGACGTTTTATATGCTACGTTAGCAAATATTTAGCCAAGATTTCTTTTTTCCTTTTTTATTTTTTCATTATTATTTAATTGAAATTTATGTGCCAATCCCAGTTTCCATCCCTTCCCCCCCTCCCACTCTCTCCACCTTCTACCCCACCCCATTCCTCCCTGCATCCACTCCTCAGAGAGGGTCAGGTTTCCCATGGGCAGTTATCAAAGTCTAGCACATCGCTTTGAGACAGAACCAAGGCCCTCCCCACTATATCTAGGCTGAGCAAGGTATCCCTTCAAAGAGTATGGGCTCCAAAATGTCAGCTCAAGCAGTGGGGATAAATCCTGGCCCCACTGCCAGTGGCCCCTAAAAAGATTTAATTCTTTTTTTTTTTTTTTTTTTTTTTTTTTTTTTTTTTTTTTTTATGGTTTTTTGAGACAGTGTTTCCCTGTAGTTTCTAGAGCCTGTCCTGGAACTAGCTCTTGTAGACCAGGCTGGCCTCAAACTCAGAGATCCGCCTGCCTCTGCCTCCCGAGTGCTGGGATTAAAGGCGTGCACCACCACCGCCCGGCAAGATTTAATTCTTTATGTAAAAATAAACAAGCCACCTGTCTTAGTTAAGGTTTCTATTGTTGTAAAGAGACACTCTGATCATGACAGCTCTTATAAAGGAAAACATTTAATTGGGACTGGCTTACAGTTGCAAAGGTTTAGTCCATTTTCATCATGGCACCATGCAGTCAGACATGGTGCTGAGAAAAAGCTGAGAGTTCTACATCTAGATCAGCAGGCAGCAGAAAGACACTGTGAGCCACATGGAGCCTGACTTAAGCATCTGAGACCTCAAAGCCTATCCCCAGTAGCACACTTACTTCCTCCAACAAGGCCACACTATCTAACAATGTCACTCCCTGTGGACCAATGGGAGGCATTTTTATTCAAACCATCACACCACCCATCTCGTTAGTATGCAAAATTTGCTTTCATCTGCAATAAATGGTCAGATTACACATATGAACGAATTAAAATAAATGTATGATTTGTTATCAATAAAACCATTTTTCTAGGAGTTGGAGAGTTGGAGATAGCTTGGTGGTTAAGAGCACTTGTCTTGCAGAGGACCCACCCAGATTTGGTTAATAACACGCACATAATGACTCATAACTATTCATAACTCCAGTTCCAGGGGATCCAGTGCCCTCTTCTGACTTCTGTAGACCCCAGGAATGCACATGGTATACATACATGAGGGGAAGAAGATCACTCCTACACATAAAATGAATAAACCTAAAAAAAATCTAATTCACTAATAGTCATGTTAACCTGACTTTAAGGACTAAAATGTGAAAGAAGGTGCCTACCTAGAAAGCCTTGGATCAGATCCATGAAGCGGAAGTTGGCCCATGCTCTAGGAAGTACCTACCTAAAGTATTAGAAGAGTGGAAAGAGCCTTTCTCATCAGTCCCAAGAACTAAGTTGTCAAGCTTCTTCTTTCCCCTGGAGAAAGAGGCAGGGAACTTCTCCATTGTCATCTTCATCATTGTTATCATAACCATCTTATGACACCAGGCCCACAGCCTTGGCTTGGAAGCTAACTATCGAGCCATGGATTGTGACATGAATCAAAAAACAAGAACTTTTTGAGCTGACAAATGGGAATCTAATGGAATATTTGTTTGAAAAGATGCTAAATCATACTCAGGAGATAAAAGGCAGACATGCCATGGCTGGTGTCCTAGAGCAAGGCTGCAGAAGACTGGGTTAGGGGAGAGAGCAGAGGACAATGGTGACAAGAAAAGTTTTCAAAGCCAACAATGTTGAGAACAGAGGGCTGAGCCTGGCTAGGGAAATCGGAAAAGTTAAATGGAAAAGAATATCTGGAGCATGAGCCCCAAAGATAGTACAGTCAGGGAAAAGTCAGGCCCCAAATATCACCTCATTCTTCCAGAGGAGCATCCAAGGGGTAGTTAGGGATGTGGACTAGCCAAGCACTTGTGGTAACCACTAAACTAAATAGCAGGTGGCATTTAGGAAAATAGTAAGCTAGCCTAAAAAGTCTCCAAACACTCTTAAGAGGCTAAGAATAATACTTTTGAACAACTAACAACATGGCAAGGCTGAGTAGGATACCTGCTCAATATCAGAGCAATAATCTAACATGTGCAAGGCCCACAAAAGAAGAAAGGGAAGGAAGGGGAGGGGAGGGGAGGGGGGGGAGGGGAGGGGAGGGAAGGGGAGGGAAGGGAGGGGAAGGGGAGGGGGGGGAAGGGAAGGAAAGGGAAGGGAAGGGAAGGGAAGGGAAGGGAAGAAGGGGAGAAGAGAGAAGAGAATGGAGAAAAGGGATAGCAATGCAATTGTTAAGGAAGCAGATACGACAGTCACACTGATTCCAGTCTAAATCCTTGAGAAAGTTTAGATCACTTGTTCCTTGCCTCATTATCTACAAACCCAGTGTTGGGCCAGCAAAATGGCTCAGCAGGTAAAGCACCCTCACCACATCTAAGGCCTGAGCTCAATCCACAGGACCCACGTGGTGGGAGGATAAAACTGATTCTTGCAAACCATCCTCCGATCATGATTGGGTAAAACTACCTGTGGGTGACTCTGTGTGTGTGCATGTGATGCGTGGGCCTGTGGGTGTATGCATGTGCATGTGCACACAACACAGAGAGACCCATGAAGGAACAAATAAATTCAATGCAAAATTTAAAAACAAAATTTTTTTCAGATGTAAAATGGAGGTTGTGAAATGCATTTGGGGATCATTTTGAGCATTATCTGCTGTTTTAAGGGAATAGCACCAACTGTTTCACAAAGAAGAGAGGTTTATTTAGCTTGATGTTCTGGAGGCTGGATGCCAGCAGAAGACACTCCAAGGTGAAAGAAAGCCAGCCGGGATCTCTCTTCCACTTCTCACACTGCACTCGGGCAGACGAGGTCGACCCTTGGGACCGCATCTAGGTAGCCACCTTCCAAAGCCCCACCTCTCAGTGCCGTTAGTGTAAATTTCAGGATTTACTTTTCCAAATCATTGTCTGGAGAGTGGTGACACAAGCTTGTAATTGCAGGTATTTGAGGCAGGAGGATCACAAGTTGAGAACCTGCCCGGGCAGCATAGTGAACTCAAGGTTAGCCTAGGTAACTTAGTAAGAGGCTGACTCAACATTTTAACAAAGCAGAAAGAGGCTTGAGGCTATAATTCAGTGGCAGAGCACTTGTCTGATATGTGTAAGGTTCCAGGTTCAACTACCAATACAATAATAATAATAATAATAGTAAACAATAATCAGCAACAGTGTCTCTATGAGAAAGATAGCTTAGCAACCACTCAAGGGCATTATTCAATTATTTGATCTAAAGATCAAACAAAGGATGATATTGAAGTTGAGAACGGTTTCCCCAATTTAAAGTTAAAAAAACAGTCATGATCACCATGTGATTTTCCTTTGAAGCTTATTTTTGGTCTCCAAGCCCACCAGCTAAATAAACAATTGGGTTCCCATGAAGAGGAGCACCACTCCCTAAGGAAACATATGTGTTGATGATTCACACGGGGCTTCCTAAAGGGGTCCACAGGCTTTCCCTGGGGGCAACTGTACACTGAATGCTTAGACACCACAGAGCTGTCAGACACAAGATCGCCAAGTGGCAGGGCCCAGAATGACTTAGGAAGACGGACAGCAAAGAAGTCTGGGAATGAGATACAGGTGACACATACCCCGTGTGTACCGTGGTATAGACACTCCCTCCAGCCCTGCGCCATAGCTGCACAAACAGGAGGGAAGTCGTGGAGGGCAGAAACCTACAGGTTCAGTTCTCTCTTTCCACTGTGAGTCTAGGGGATTGAACTCTGGTCATCAGACTTGGCAGCAAGAGCTCTTACTTGCTGAGCCGTCTTGCTGGCCTTGTGCTCAGCTTTTTTTGTGGGGACTCTAAGTCAGTTCCTCTCATTTGTGTGGCAAGGGCATTCCCAACTGAACCATCTCCCCAAGCCCACTCGGCCATTTTGAATTATACCATTTGTGCTTGGTCATATGGTTACACACGCATCTCCATCACCCGTCCCCAGAACCACGCATCTCCATCACCCGTCCCCAGCACACTTCCATCTTGTCAGACAGAGTCTCTGGGAACACTGCCTCCCTTTGCCCACCACTGACAGCCCCTGCTTGCACCCACATGCATCTTGGCTCTAGGATTTTGACTCCTCTGTTACTCTAAAGAGCTCACATAAGTGGGCTCACAGAAGGTGTCTTCTTTTCTGCTTACTGGACTTAGAAAGATATTCTCAAGGCCCATCATGTTTAGCATGCTTTAGAATTTTCTTCCTTCCTCCTTTTCTGTTTTATGTTTGTGTGCTAAGAATCAAAGTGAAAAAACTTATACATGCTAGACAGGCACTCTGCCACTGACCTACATCCCTAGCCATACATACATACATACATACATACGTACGTACGTACGTACGTACATACGTACATATTTCCAACACAAGCATCTGGATAACACAACCAAACCACAGCAGTATACATGTGAGACATGTGTGTGTAAGTGTATATGTGTGTGTGTGTGTGTATAAGATGAGTCATAAGACTCATCTGTGCCTATACACATATACATACATTTTAGAAATACTTTTGTAATTAAATTTTTTGTTCTGTCACTACTAACAGAATATCTGCCAGGGTTTTATATATTAAAATGAAACTGCTTTATTCATCCTTTCTTTGCCTGTTTATGCCACATTTGCTTTACTGATATGGGCAGTTTGGAAACAGCTATAGAACAAGTATGAATTTAATGGGCATAAAAATAACCACACGGACCTCAGCCCAACACAGGACTAGTCAAAGACACACAACATCAGAGGCAACCATGTTCCCTGACTATTGAGTGGCCACTGTGGGCGTGGCACTAGGCTAGACTCTGAACACAGTACCTGCCTATAAGATCTAAGGCTGTACAGGAGGGAGAGATGCAAACTGACACTCAGAGAAGCACTGATCCGAGATGCTATTAGAACATGTGTAAGGTACAGTGGTCATGGAAATGTTTTTGCCTTCCAAAGAGGGACAGTGCATTTGCCCCACACGAATTTTTGCTAACACAAAATACACATGACAAAGAGTCAAG
Organism: Arvicola amphibius; assembly: GCF_903992535.2. NCBI lineage: Eukaryota > Metazoa > Chordata > Mammalia > Rodentia > Cricetidae > Arvicola > Arvicola amphibius. The sequence continues at coordinate 75,315,188 of NC_052057.2, read as the reverse complement.
TTGAGATCTAATAACAACTATTTTTAATTTTGTCGAATCTGTAGGATCTACCCATTTGGATCTGCTATTGCCAACAGCCCTTATTTAGCAAGTCCTCATCAGCCTGCAGGTGCCGTTACTACTACCCTTCGACCTTTAATTTTTAACACATTTTCTGCCTCTAGTCTGCAATCCCCCATAGACTTGTCATCTGCCTTCCAGTTTGGGGTGAAGGGCATCACCTGGTCATCCGTATTGCTGGGCTCTCCATGTGATGGAGACATATGGCTAATGTGACCTTAATTGTGTTATTTTGTTGTGCTCTGTTGCTATCTCATCTCCTGAATTTTCTTCATTCAATTACTGTCAAGTGCATTTAATTTCTTCTATTTCATGTTAGTCCTTTGCCAACATTCCCCTCCCCATAGAGCCAACGTTCTGCCGGAGACACACCAGATTTTCACGGCACACTGATGCAGAGATTCATGCTATAGCCATGTCTTTTCTTGTATGGGAGGTCCAGTCAGGTACTATAAAAGCTATCTTCTTCTAGCCAGTGTTTGCCTTCATCTTTTATTCAATATACCCCCGTCTCTGTGTATACTGAATCACATGACAGTTTGAAGAGAGCCAGAATCTTCCAACAAAACAGGACGATCGTCTGGATGTCAACAAGTGATGGCAGGATGCTGTTTACTCGTCCTCTCGCTGATAAAAACTATAACTGGCATCTTAGTAGGAGAGCTGGAAGCATAATTAAAAGACCTAAAATACCTACACTACTGAGAAACAAAACACCATTTCATTGACTGTCCCCCAGTCAACACTTGGTATCTGTGAGTTCCACATCCAGGGATCAAGCAACTGTGGACCAGAATGTGCAAACTTGACTTCTCATCCTTAGCTCCCACACAACATGAGAGGACAACTGTTTGCATGGTGCTTAAAGTGGGGTGGGTACTATAAGTCATAAGTTACTTTAAGTATATGAACAGATGCATAGATGCAGATTCGACCCCATTTTGCAAAAGAGAGTTAAGCTTCTGCAGCCTTGTGTATCCACGGAAGTCCTGGGGTCACTGGATACCAGGAGATGGTCATAAACTCACCATACAGCTTCAAAAGTTTCCTGTCTTCCCCAGATATAATTTAAGAATCATAAAGGTATTGAAAAAGACCATCCCTATTGTACCCTTCTTTTTAAACTGACGTGATGGATTTGTTTATCAAAGAAAATGGGCAGATTAATTCCTAACCCCAAGAAATCAATTTGGATTTTGCCTTTACCCTTTACTGTTTCAGCATGCACTGTCCACCACTCTCAAGTGTTGGTTTCAAGAAGAGACCCACAGTTTGCAACTTCTAGGTTATGTTACCTCTGCTTTTTTTAGTGTAAGTCCTAAATGTACCAAGAAATGAAACACGCTTTTAAAAACTAACGCAACAGCTTAGTCCAGATCATGATTTTTATAATTTAGCTATTTAGGGGGGAAGCTATCAGTTTTTTAAGTTAGCATTTTATCATGTAATTTTCAGTGCATGAATAACAGAATTCTTCACACAGATTTTTCAAAGGTGTATAGGCACTAAATTTGTCCACAAAGAATTTAAGGAGGGTATTAGAAGTGGACTCAGAATGCTGGGTGGCAGCTGGTCCGACATGACAGGCTTGAACAAATGTGCCAACAAAGCCCTTATGGTTTATTGGGTAATTATAGGACGAGGCGCTGGTGCCAGCCAATCAAATTCCTGGGCAGCTACTTCTAAACCCACTTTCTCTTAAAGTAGATCATTAACAATGCACTTTGGTGGAGCAGCACGGCCCGCACTCGACATAAATAGTCTATTTGCAAACTTAGTCATTTGGTCAAAGCGCAGCACATCAGTGATGGTACAGTGAACAGTCACCTCTAGACTGCACGAGCATCTTCCATTAAAGGCCTTGCAGAGGGAGTGTTCGGACAGGAGAGGAACGGATGGACTTCAGTGGGCAAGTGCCCATTCTTTCCACCCATAAAGCCACACGCTGACGCACAGAAGTGGGTCCATTCCATTTGTTTGCAGGGTTCTGAAATTTTCACTCCAGAGCTTACGTGTACAAAATATATCAACACCCCCCCCTTCTCCAGAAGGCAAAAACTTTAAATTGAAAAGACAGTTCTTAATTTCTGGAAGCTAACTGCCTTCACTTCACACTACCTAACCAATAAACAAAGAAGTGATCACAAAACTTTCAACCAGTTATCCAATATTAGGACATGGAGGCTAATATTCTTGAATGGACAGTTACCTTCTACCCCAAATTTCTAAAGTCTAGCTGGTTCCAAAGCCTGTCTCTTGGAGGAAAGAGTCTAATCAGTTTCATGAAAATGACAAACATTAGCCTGGGGGACTGTTCAAAAGTCACGATGGGGCCGGGCGGTGGTGGCGCACGCCTTTAATCCCAGCACTCGGGAGGCAGAGGCAGGCGGATCTCTGTGAGTTCGAGACCAGCCTGGTCTACAAGAGCTAGTTCCAGGACAGGCTCCAAAGCTACAGAGAAACCCTGTCTCAAAAAACCAAAAAAAAAAAAAAAAAAAAAAAAAAAAAAAAGTCACGATGGGGCTGACATGAATTTGACGTTCATTTTTCCAATAAGACATTGGTTTCCATTCCCAGAGTGGTGCAGATATCCAGTCCCTAGAAATGCACAAACATTAAAGAAAGAGGGCAGGAGAGACGACTCGTGGTTAGCAGCACCGACTAGGATCTGAAGGACCAGGATCCCATAAGCCTACACCTCCATTGGGTAAGTCACGGTTGCCTCTCTAACTCCAGCTGAGGGACAGCGATCCAACTTCTCTGGCCTCCACAGACACATACACACGTGCTAATACCCACAAAGATATATACAAATACCTGAAATAAATTTTTAAACAATAATTTAAAACTTGAAGAGAGTAGTTCAGCCTATAAGTCCTCCACAACCAGACACAGTGTCCAGAGTGAAGAGCTGACTGGCATCAGCACCACCCCAGCAATGCTGGAACCACCGCACTGAGACAAGGTCCCAGGAGCCTCGCTGTAGGCAATTCCGAGAGCTGGATCTCAGAGGAGGTACCAAATACACAAAACATCAGGGGTTACCCAGGCTCCCAAGAGAAGGGCCATTTGCTAAGCAGTTTGTTTGCATGCCAGTATGTTAACAGCCGGTTCTGACATGTTTGTACATACTAACTGCCTGTAGACCTCACTCATAGCTATATGAAAACATCCATCACAGAGGCTAAACTCAGAAAGCCATCTAAAAGGGTATCTCATGTTGAAAAACAGAAATGTTTATCAGATGTGACTGAGCTCTTCCCTGCAAAACACCAGAAGGGAGATGGAAAGGCAAAGAAGAAATGAGCTCAGAGATGGCCATAACTACCATGGCAACTAAAGGATATATTATCGTGGACCCTGGGGAAGAGGAGACAGAAGCGAATGACTGGCAAGGATAACAAGTGTGGGGGCCTCAGGAACAATGAGGCAGGTACCAGTTCCCATTAGCGTCTTCAATCCCATCTGAAATCATCATTCCATCTTCCAAGCAATAGATGCAAAGTTTACACAGAAGACAAAGCACCTGGAGCTGACTCACATCACCGGGCGGATTTTCTATTACATTTCTCCAGAGTGAACATCTGTCTTCGGGTGAGCTTATTCAGCCTCGGCCAAAAGCTCTCATATCCAGGCAAACTCATCATAATCGGAGGGCGCTGAACTGAAAGCTGCTCTGAGCAGGTAAGAAGGCCACTGGGAAATAGAGTTTAATCCTGTAAGCTTATCCTGAATAAGAAAAAAAAATCTCAGATGAAGCAGCATGAGGGAGCCTCTACGGCTCAGCAAGCAGGCCCTTTTAAAAGATGAGCCCTCGCGGTACTGCTGTGAGGAAAGTGACCTTCCCCTTCTGAAGCAGAGCCAGGTACCAGAGTGTGACTGACCTCTCGAAAGCACAAGACACTTCATCACTGAGACAGAAGGAAACTCGCGTGCGAGGCCTATATTTTCACACATGAATGAATGGTTTTTACCGGCCTCAGTAAATGTTGGCCAGGAGAGTAAGAGAAGGGACGTATCCAGCTCAAATCACTGTAATATTCTGAAAGAAGGGGGCCATGGCTGAGATCCCTGCCTCCAAAAACAGCGAAGGGAATGAGATCTAGCAACAGGAGACTGTGAAACTGAAGCTAGTCCTGGTCAATCTTCTTTCAAGGGAAACCTTTCAATGGGAAGGTTGAGTTTGGACGCCATGGCAGCACACCACAGTGTGTATCAATCCCTTATATTTCAATGAGCCCCCAGGAGTTAGATTCTTTGAGAAGAATGCAATAATTGGAGATCATTGCCTTCTCCCAAATGCCTTCCCCAAACCTTACCACACTTCAGCGACTTAGGTTCAAGGGATCAGTTCAGCTCAGAGAGATCGAGAGAAACCTATGCATGAAAGACATAACCATTTGGAGCAAGTGTGAGCTAACAGCATGCCTTCTGTCTCTATGGAACAGAGACACGACTCCCCGAACCGGAGTTCTGAAATGTTTTATCACGTAGTACATGAGAAGGAAAATCTTGCAGAGTCTCTCGTCTGACTTTAAGATCTCCTTCCAACCACTTGATCAAAACTGATCTCCTTGAGATGCTAATAGATGTTTATCTGAGCGGTGGTGTGGTGCACTTCCCAGAGAGCCTCTCTCTGGAAGGCACAGCTCCTTGGAACAGCACCGCATTGGCCGGAAACCTTCATTTTCTGCAGTGCAGCATCCATCCAAGAACTACTCTCTCCAGGGCCACCATTGCCAAGAATAATACAGACAAACACGCTGGCATTCACAAACTTTGAAGGTAGCCCAGAAACAGGCATGTTCAGAGTACTCACAGCGGAGAGAGATATGCACCCCACTTCTTTGTCAAACTACCAGCTACCTGAGAGGTAGCAGCTGGCCGCCACTGGACAGCCAACACTGACTCAGCAAAGAGCAGGTTCCTTTAAAGGGGCAGATCCTGCTCACAAAATCTGACTCTACTTAGAGTAGTTTCTCCTGGCATGAGTCTAGATCTTGCCAGTGTCTCTTGTCTCTATTTGACCTTGTGACGGATGCTAAAGAAAATCCTCCTGTTGTCTAGATCTGAAATGTCCCTGAAGGCCCATACATTAAAAGGTTTGGTCCATTACCTGTGATGCTATTGAGAGGGGAGGACATGTCCTTGGAGGAGATATTGGGACTTTGGTGTGCTCTTGTGTGCAAGCTTGGTGAGCACACTGAGATGAGCATCTTGTTTGGCTGACTCAGTCCTTGTCATAATATTCTGTCTCAACACAGGAACAAAAGCAACGGAGCCAAGCTACCATGGGCTGGAACCTCTAATGCCATGGGCCAGGATAAATCTTTTTTCCTTAGAAGCTGATTGTTTCAGGTGTGTGTCACAATGATAGACAGCTGACCGATACATATCCCCAACCGACCAAGAATAATCAGTTTCGTCTAAATCCAGCAAAATGTAGGGCTGGGTCTACAACTTGGTGGTAGCGTTTTTGTCTAGTATATATGAGGTCCCAGGCTCAATCCCCAGGACTGTATAAATAAATAATCTAATGAAATTTGCACACTTGATTAAGCTTATTTAAACTTTACTTCACCAGCCTTTCAAGTGCTAGTGTGGGAGGTCCTTCTGCCTATGTGTTGCTTTTATTGGTTAATGAATAAAGAAACTGCCTTGGCCTGTTGATAGGGCAGAACTTAGGTAGGCGGGGAAAACTGGACTAAATGCTGGGAGAAGGAAGGTAGATGGGGGAAACGCCATGGATCCACAGCCCGGCTCCAGCAACAAAGTGCCCTTGGGAAAGATAGCAGGGATGTGACCAAGAGTGCTATCTTCCCCTCCCTGACCTTCTATCTTTTGTCTGTTCTACAAGTAGAAAAGAGTATGCAGAGATTATAGCAGTCAAATGTTAACAGGTGTTCTTACCATAGGTCCCCTACAATTTAATGACAGGAGATCCTGGTTCAAACATTCTAATTATCTTCTACCTTGCTCAGTAACTACCAACCCTGAAAACACCCTAAGGATGTCATTAGTGCCAACACCTCTTCAGAATCAAACACCTTGAGCCAGGCACAATGGTTCACACTTTTAATCCCAGCACTTGGAAAACAGAAGCAGGTAGATCTCTGTGAGCCAGGAATACACGATGAGACCCTGTCTCAAAAAAAAAACACAAAAATCAAACAACCAAAAACAGAGTAAAACAACTTCTTCTGCGGCTTGGTGGCACTCACCTTTAATCCCAGAACTCAGGAGGCAAGAGGCAGGAGGATCTCTGTGAATTTGAGACCAACATAGATAAGTGTAGACCAACCAAGACCACATAATAAGACCCTGTCTCAAACAAATAAAAAACTCTCTTCCAAGAGTAATTTAATTTCATAACATTTTATATTTAAATGTATCAATATTCCATAAGTCATCTTTTTATACACTAAGTAAGAGTTGAGCTCAGCATGCTGGAGAGATAGCTCAACAGTTAGAGTACTTGATGTTCTTGCAGAAGATCCTGGGTCAGTTTCCAGCACACACATGGTGGCTGGCAACCATCTATAACTCCATTTCCAAAGGATCCTACCCCATAATTGGTCTATATGTGCATTATAAACACATGCACAGACATACATGTAGGCAAAACACCCATACACATAAGAATAAATTTTTAGAAGATTTTAGTTTATAAATCTACTAGGTTCTAATTTAAGATAATTTTCCAAGTCACCAATGCCAGAAAGTGTCTTTTGTCACAAACTATACTACAAAACTATTTTCTCACATACTAGGCCAAGTTTCACAAACAAAATTTGTATGTATGTTATAGCAAAGTCTGAGTTAAGAAGATCAGCAAAACCTCAGGAAACATACTGTTGAAGCCATGGAATCACACAGCCGTCAATGGAGGCAGAGTAAAATTAAGAAAGATGGGCAAGGGGAAAATATCTAAATACCTTTTAAATGAGATTTGAAAAAAGAGATGGAGAAGCAATGAGGTGTAAAAATAAGACAAAGATAACGTTCAGACTCCCTGATAAGAAAGCAAGCGTCATTCACAATCCCGCAAGCTAGCGAGGCAGAGAGGCCATCAGGCCGCACCAGGACCAATGCTCCTGCTTCACACGTTAATTATGCAGCCAAGTCTAGTCCTTGTCGGGCATACAGCTAGTTGGATTTCTAGTTTTCCATCTCGCTGCCCTAAGGAATCATTTATGTTGGCTCAAGCCACCAGAGACTAATGGATATTCCCCACTCCATAAACCAGCAGCCACATTCACGTGTGTCTACGGCAAGGCTGGGAGGGAAACGCGTGGATGGCTTTCCACAGCACCAAAACCATCACTCACCATAAAGTCAGGGCAAGCGGTATCTTCTGAAAATGCTGGTTACCTGAATATTTAGACAAATATTTGTCTGATCTTGTAATAATTTAGTAAAAAGCATCAAAAATGAGAAACCCCAAAGGACAAAATAATTCCTGTTATTGCAGTAAATTTGAGAAAACCTACTTTGGCCTTAATGGGGATCATGACATCCAGGGTCAGATAGGGTCAAAAGGTTGTTTGTGGCATCTTCCTTCCAAAATGGCAAGTTTGGGTTTTTTGACTATATGTCTGTACCTTTATTAAGCAATTTTTAATTAGTATTCAGACTTTATGTTTAAAAAATTGAATTAGCATCAAAGGAATAAACAGGCAAAAAAGAAAGCAACCACCTTGATACTTTCCCTTTCAAAGAGGGCAAAAAAACTGTTAAAAGTTTCAAAAAAAACTTTTCATTTGACTGACTGAAAGAAATATTGAATTACCTATTAAAATCGAGATACCAGATTTCACTCCATGTGTCAGTGATACCATCTTCAATCCAATTGAGGAGTCAGCACTACAGAAAAGAAGAAGAGGCAAGATCCAAATCATATTACTTTGAATTAGCTCCCAGTGCCATGAAATTTGGACAGGAATATAAAATATTCTCAGTAAATTCTACCTTCTTCATAGTGCTGTTCAGATTTTTGTCTGTAGCTTTTCCCTTTATATCTTTGCTCACCTTTTATCTCAGGAGCTGTATCCCTGTCTGCTGAGCTCTGGAAAATGCAAAGACAGTGCTAGAAATGCCACCCTGGCCTAGAACCCGAGGCAGCATTCAAAGGGGGCTGACAAAGTCGGAGAAGTCTTGCTGTAAAGGAAGTTTAAAATGAGCTAGCACATGCATAAGAGAAGGTGATGGAAATGCCAGAAACACAATGGTGTTCATTGTTTTCTTGTCAGTTTAACACAAGCCCAGAGTTATCTGAGAAGAGAAACCTCGACTGAGAACATGCCTCATCAGATGAAGCAAATTAGTGGGCATTTTCTTGGCTAATAATTAAAGTGGGATGCCAGGCCCGCTGTGGGTGGTTCTACCACTGAGCAGGTGAGCCAGCGTTCTGTAGGAAAGCAGGCTGAGAAAGCCATGGGGAACAAGTCAGTAAGCAGCACTCCTTCAGGGCCCCTGCTTCAGTTCCTGCCTTGAGTTCTTGCCTTGGCTTCTGCTGATGAGGGACTAAAACCTGTAAGCCAATAAACCCTTTATTCTCCAAGTTCCTGTTGTTGCTCAGGGGTTTCATCATGACAGTAGAACCAAAGACAACCATATATACATTTATGAAATTATCAAAGAATATTTACATAAAAGTAAATGCAATTGAATGCACATTTCTTTGCACATGCAGCCTTGTGTTCTTTTATCAACATATACAAGCTTATTTTAAGTAAAAATTATGTAAATTTTGTCTTCTTGTGTATAGACCTCAAATCAGTTTTAAATAAATCATAAGGTTGAATCCCTATTGCAGCAACATTGGCTCTATTGGAATAGTCTTGAATAAAGTCTTTATCATTTTAACAAGTGCCATAATTTCTTTTGTTTAACATCACATAAACAAAATCAGATAATTTTTCACTAGTAACATTTTGTGCTGAACTAAAAAGAAACAAGATAGTAATCTATATCCACATGGATAAATAAAGATCATCAAAGATTAAAAATTTACAAAATTTAAAAAATAGTATGTACGGATTTTATCTATAAATTTTTTCCTATACTTACTTTAGGAGACAAATAAGTAAAGCAGTAATTATAAAACTATATTGGTAGATTATAATGCACAGAGTTGTGTTTATAGCAAGAAATATCTAAGACAGAAAGTGAGGACAAGTCATATTAGAGTGAACTTTTGTTTACTATTAAAATTAGTCCATGCTAGCTTGAGCTGGACTATTTTAAGATGTTAATTGTGTTTTCCCAAGACAACTAATAATGAAATAACTCAAAAGCATATAATGAAGAACAAATATCAAACCACCAAGCAAGACACTTATGAATACACACATACACACACACATACACACACACACACACACACACACACACACATCTACACCTACACCTATCTACATATACCTACCAGAACCTTAAGATATATAAAATAAAAACATAAGGAGAAAAATAGAAAAGCAAAAACAGAGACCCAAACAACATGAGAGAAGATCAGTAAAGAAACTGAAGGCTGGAGCAAAAGCATAAGCTGACATGCAGAGCACTTCACCCAGCAGGAGCAGAATAAAGTGTGGACTATGGCCAAAGACACAGGAGTACTCTGTCTTCAAAAGGTTCACAAGGATGTTTTGATTTTAATTGTATTTGAAAATGGTTCTTATTTATGTATTTATTTAAATGTGTATGTCTCATGTGGGTGGGTGGGTGGGTGCCCAGTCCACAGGAGATCAGAGGACCACTCTGTGGAGCTGGTCCTCTCTCTCCACTCTTAGGAAGGTTCTGAGGATCCGATCTAGGTAGGCAGGCTGGCGCAAGAAACACCTTTACTTGCTTCACTGGCCCCAAGAAAATTACACTTCAAGTTTATTGAGATAAATGTGTACAAACTGCTACAATCACATGTTCACGTCCAAGAGTGTGCCCTCGTCCTTCTTCAGATTTCTACATCTGTTCCCTAAATGCAACTTGAGATTTTTCAAAAGCCTCAGCTGTTCCGTGTAAAGACAAGTATTGTGTCAGGCATAGTGGCATGCCTTTAGTAAAAACACTCAGTAGGCAGAGATGCAGGTAAATCTCTGAGTTCCAGGAGAGCCAGAGCTACATAGTAAAACCCTGGGGTTTATTGTTGTTGTTTAAAAAGAATAAAAAAACAGATTTTAGGAGAAAATGTAAGAAATGAAGAGGATTCATGAATACTCTAATTATAAATTTGCATATACATTATTAACTTGAATTTTTATATTCATACAGCTCCAATTACAACATATTATCTAAGGCTCACAAATGAAATTTATAAGCACATTTTACTTAAAAGACACAAACATGGTAACTGTGTAATTAAAAATCTTATATTTAAATACTTGCAAAATTGTACTTTGAGAACCAAGAGATGCCTTTTTTTAGAATTTCATCCATGAGTTCTGTATCTTAAAAGGTCCTCTAACATTGAAAGCAGCTTTGGCGTGGGATCTTCCAGAGCCAAGGCAAACTTCAGTTTTACTCGCTACTGTGAGAATTGTAAAATCTCTCAGTCCCAACTGCCCGTGAGGCCCCGGAGTCCCTTGCCTACTAACTAAGAGTCCTCGGATCCTCATGGCTCCACCCACTCATAAGTGAGCTCTTCCGCTCCGAATACTGTCTACGCCTCTATCCTTCCAAGATCCCCTGCCACCTTTCTGAACTCAGCACCAGTTGACAGGTTTCATTTGGCTCATTCGGGCCCCCCAGCTGCTCCTTCCTACCTTCCCTCCCTGGGACCTTAGATATAGACTTTCTGCTCCAGCTACACTGCCTTCTCGCCCAGCGCCATTATCCAGACTTTGGGTCTCTGTGGCCAGCCTCTGGGAAGAAGAGATTTTGACAAGGACTGCTAGGTTCCTGGGTTAGTAGCTTTCCCTCAGAGTCCCACGTGCTTGAGATAAGCTAGAGAAAAGATCTGTTCTGGTTTCCCGCATGAGAGGCTGACCCTGATACTCCAGGGCTGTGAGAAGCCAGCACACTGAAGTACGGTGTGAAGGAGAACAAAGTTGTTCACCTCCTGTCCAGGAAGCAAATGACAGAGAAGGAAGGGGGGGGGTGTCCCCACTACACTTGGCCTCTTAATGTCTCCAGATGTTCGTAATTATTAACACCAAGGTAGTCACTAAGCCTTTTCCACATGGGCTTTTGGGGAACAGTCTAGATATAAACTGTGAAGGTTCCCATGAAATCGTGACTACAAAAGTTCTCTTTAGACGTAAGGCCTGAGGAAGGAATTGTCTACTGGTAGTCAAAGAACAGTGTCTGGGTAATTTTCCGTTGAGTTAAATCTCTCCACCCTCGATCTTGCATATAACAACAACTTGCTCAGCTAAGATCCTGGGACCTTAGGACAAAGAGCTACCGTGGTTAAGGGACTAATTGGGCAGCTGTTTACTGACACCCCAGCACCAGAAAGTTGATGGGCCTTGATCTTGGGATGAGAAACTGAATGCTATACAGGATTTAAAGTTCTGCCATTGTCAAAGGGCTGAGGATCAGTGCTGTTGAATGCTCAGCCGTAAGGGAACACCTGTATTGTCAGGTCCAGCCCGGCATATCCATCTACGCTTGCGGGGAAGAGTGAGGATTGCGGAAGAAATAGACAAGAGCAATAGATAGGAGGGCATTCAGTAAATACAGAGGTTCACCTTGCGTTTATTTCTCATAGCCTTTTTCAACCCCTATCAAAATGGAGGGGGAAGGCAAAAGACTTCTTTACCAAGATACAAAGAACAGATAAAGTAATTACCTTCTTAATACCCAAAATGCCAAGTAATTAGACCTTAGGGGGAAACATCCTGTTAGTAGCCACACCTTAGGTCAAAGCTCCTGTCATATCACCTTGAAGGAGCAGGAATGGGCCTGAACTCTGACCTTTAGTCAAGGTGAGATGGGTCCACTTCTGTGGGCTCCCACACTGCATTGCCCTCCTCTAAGATCAGACGGTGTTAGGAAAATGGGTCAGGAAGAACTAAGACCCAGAAGGTGTAGCCTGCTGTGGAATCCCATCTCCCAGGTCTGGCTTCTCTGTGCTCTTGACTCCACAGCAGCTCTGATTACCTAACAAGACTCACAAGACGGGAGGGATTTGTCAGGCCCAACCTCCTGAACAGCAGCTGTCTGCAGCTGGGGGTAGAGAGAGACATTTTCTCCACTCATAAATTGCCCATGAGCCTATAAATCATCCTCACCTGTGCTCCTGTAAGCAATCCTAATTAAACTCATGGGTCATCCCCAAAAGGGACATGAAAATAGAAGAGAGACTTGTTGGGGTGAGGTATGATGAGCAGAAATGGAAGGGAACGAGAGGGTGATGGGGGTGAATACGACCGAAAGACATTATACACATGTATGAAAATGCTAGACAGAAGCCTAACACTTCTATCACAAATGATTAATGTGTGCTAAAATAGTTTATGAAAGTTCAACCATTACTTTTCAAACAAACAAGAAATTTCATATTCATGCCACTGCTGGGATGAGGCTCCACCAAGAGGACCAGGGCAAAGAGAGATTGCGAGCATTTCCGTTGGTCTGTTTTCAGGTGCTTAAGCTTCCTCAAAGCTGTCTTTTGTATCCAGACCCTGTCCCATCCGTCAGCTACAGTCACCTGTTAGCTCTATCACAAAAGCTCCCTGTCATCTCTGGACAGCCCTGCAACAACTTCCAGAACATCAATTCTGTCAGTAACACTTAACTTCTTACCAACCTACATAAGGCCGTATTAACTTAACCAGACTAGAAACGTTCTGTTTCTGTTAAGATCAACCTCTGGGCAGATCTGCCCTTACTGTGAGTTTTTCTGCAGGGCCCATGTCAAGGGCTTTCTCTCCTATTCCTTCTCTGATACCTACTCCTTCTCAGCTTTTGCCATGATCAAGAACACACACACACACATACACACACACACACACACACACACACACACATACACACACACACCCCTCAGTTAACACTCCATTAACTTTGAAGGAGAACTGCACCTAAGGTGTGCTTCTGCTAAAACCTTTGCTGACACATTCAGGTCAACCCTCCACCCCTTTGTTTATCCCACCTTTTTCTACTGAGTGCACTAAAGCCTTCCAAGAATGTCCTCTGCAGAAACTTCCTCCACCAAATGACTCTCTAAAGTCCCTGGTCACGGAACAGCCAACCTATCTCCCTTGAAGGATTCAAATATTTTGCTTTTCTTTCATGTTTATCTTAGAAATCATAAACTCTTCTGATCACCGAGGTGGATAGCGTGGCTGCTTTTGCTAAAATGTCTGAAGGGACTGGTGACAATGGGTGGAGGGGGTCACAGATTTCCACTTCTCCTGCTAAGTCTCTGTACTTCTGGTCATAAATGTCCCTGATCTGTAGGGTCAAGAGACAGTCATTGTTTCCTAGGTTTGAACTCTGACTGAGGGAAACTGTCACTAATGCAATCCTCAAACTTTCCGAGGGGAGCCGATTATCAACAAGAAGCCCAGGTGTAGGCAACATTTCCAGACAAATTCCTAATTGGCTTCAGCTGCATAGAAACTCATCTTCAGGAAGGCTTCCCCTCCCAGCTTTTGGGGTTTTAGGGCAGGAAGATGCTTTGCTTGATTCACGTCCCTAGAGTCTAGCCCACGGGCTGGAAAAGAATAGTCATTCTGCAATGACATAACAAAAAGTATGAAATATGTTTCCATTCAGCAATTATTAAATTCTGTGGCCTTTTCTTAAAGTTCAAGTAAGTATGAGTTTATCCCTCTTACATATTTTTATACGAAAACAACTGGAACAACATTTTCTTGAGAAATAACACCTTTGCATTTGGGAATAGTGTTTAAATCCATAATTAAGAAAAATGGGATGGGAATGTGCTGATGGGGCAGTACACGTTACCAGGTATTTCCTTAGAATTGTCAGTGGATTGCAAAGGCCAGCGAGCTAGTGCCACAAAGCTCCCCACCATCAACTGACTTCAGAAGCAAACACATCCACACACAGGAAAGAGTGCTGAGTTCTGCGCTCTCACTGAAAAGCTGATGAATTCAGCAGAGAAAGCCTTCTGTTTCAAAGGAGCAGTGCACCAATGCAATTATCCTCCAAGTGTCGCATTTGAAGCCATCACACTTCACACAATGCCAGCCACCCACTGCCGCTGAGACCCTTCTGAAGACAATGGCTGGCTATCAAGCATAATAGGACCAGACGCAACAAACAAATTAAAATGTGTGTCTTTGTCCAGTGGTACTGTTCCAAGGACGATAACTGACATGGCAATTAATGTCTGGGAACAGCCGCTTTGAAGATTAAAGAAAGTGATTATTTTGCCCTGTCAATGGGCAGTCCTACCTTAATGGGCTGAGATGTTTGCATTTTAAGTTACATTTCTATGAAATACTACAGATGAAAGAAGGCTGTTAAGAAAAATTTACCCGGTCATAAAACAGAGGACTATTTCGAAGTATTTAAAATAATTTCAACCTGCCACTCAAGAGCAGGTTATTGCTGCTTATGTGATGTGGAGTCAAATCACAATCTTGTCAATGCCAAGTCTGACTCTTAAACAATTTGATTACAAAGAATGAGACCGATATATACTTGCCTTGTGAGAGAGGGGGAACACGGATGGTTTTCTTACATTTAAAGATGTATCGTCATTGCCCAAAAGTCAACATCTATTTAAAACTAAGTACTAAGTGTCCCCACTGGACAGACTATATGATGAGCTCTAGTGGCCAAACTGACAACATCCCAAAAGGATTCATCTGTGTAATTTCAAATTCTCAAATTCTTCTTTTGCCTTTTTTCATGTAGATGGACACATACAGGCAGAGGCCCCCACCAAAACCTGAATGCTTGTGGAGACCAAAGGTTAACGTCAGGAACCACTCCACATCAGTCTTCCACCTTACACAATGAATTAGATTCTCTTGATCAAACCCAGAGCTTGCTGTCATGGCTACCTTTGTGACTCAGACTGAAGATTCTCTTCTTCAATCTGAAGATGTAATCACAAGTGGGCTGCCACTCCCACCTGGTGTGAATCACGAGTGGGCTGCCACTTCCACCTGCATGAATTACAGGTGGGCTGCCACTCCCACCTGGTGTGAATCAGAAGTGGGCTGCCACTGCCACCTACATGAATTACAGGTAGGCTGCCACTCCCACCTGGTGTGAATCAGAAGTGGGCTGCCACTGCCACCTACATGAATTACAGGTAGGCTGCCACTCCCACCTGGCATTCACATGGATTCTGAGAATCCCAGCTCTAGCCCTCAACCACTGAGATATCACCTTAGCCCAGACCTTAAGGACACTTTAGACCTGGTCTTGAAAGCTAATTCTCACAATGAAAGAATATCCTATTACCCCAAGAGATTTACTCCTTGACACGTGAAGCCAATTCCTTTGTACGATATACGTGGTATGTGACCCAGAACCACCTTTCCTTCACTTCTAAGAAACTCGTGATCAAGTTATAGTTTCATACTGACCTCAGCTTGACACTTCAGCAAGCCTGGAAACCAGCAACTTGCTTCCCATACAGTCACTTAAACGTTTACTCTCCCAGTGCCCTTATTATGTACACTTTGATACATACAGTCACTTACAGGATCATTTTTCAAGTGATGGGACAGAGAAGGGTTCCTTGGGGTCTCGGGAGGAAAGAGTGAGGATGACCGGGTCTGGAATGGTTCCTGAGAGTCCACTGATGGAGTGGCAGCATGTGTCCATGCGCACTAGCAAGAAGGAGTACTGTCCGTGGCCACAAAGAGAAAGCCGAAGCCCCCAGAGCTCAGAACAAAGAAGGAGAACTGTGCCAGCGACTGGCTGAGACGATCATCTCCCCACCAGGAGCCAAGTCCCACTCCCTGCTCCACCACCGGAAGGTACCAGAAGAGGTGATTGCATATTTGAAACATTTGTGACATTTGCCCCTTATTTGAAAGAATATGACAGATAGATTGCCCTCTAATGGATCAAGACCTGATTTCAGACATCTCACCTGACCGTCACCAGAGTGGCCATGCATGGTTAGGGTTTGTATTAGTTTGCCATCCACTGCTGTGATAAACATCATGACCAAAGTAACCTGGGGAAGAATGGATTTATTATATCTTATAACTCCCAAGTTCAGTCTCTCATTGAGGGAGGTTGGGGCAGAAACTCAATCAAGCACCTGGGGCAAGAGTTGAAGCAGAAGCCATGAAGGGGTGCTGTTCACTGGCTCACTCTACTTGACTTGCTCAGTCTGCTTTCTTATACCACCTAGAACCGCCTGCCAAGAGGTGGCACCATCCACAATGAGCTGGGCCCTTCCAAGTCCATCATTTAGCAATAAAATGTCTCCACCACAGACTTGCTTTAGGCCAATCTAATGGAGGCATTTCTACGTTAAGATTCCTCAAGGTTCATGTTAAGTTGCAAAAAACAAAAAACAAAACACCTAAACCAGGACAAGGCGATTACAGAAATTCAGAAATTCTTGGAAATTCTGCCCTAATCCCAAGCAAAAAAAAAAAAAAAAAAAAAAAATTCATTGAATGAGTTCTTTTATGAAAGGCAAGTTTAGTACTCAAAAAGCAATTCTTAAAATTAACTTCCTAGCACCAAACACTCCAGAGACATTCTAATTTTATACATAGTGATAAGAAAGGACAGTAGGGTGACATTACGAATGTATGTTTTTCATAATTAAGCCCTTGTATTTACGTAAGCACAGAAAACTTTGTACGTACAGTAAAAACGCTAAAACTCATTACATTCAATAGGGTAGGAACTGAGCTGAGGTTTTCAGGCAGTGTTGCTGGCTTTGGCCAAGGTGGCGTGCTCAACGAAAACACAGACACATCACATGTTCGGAGCCAAGGCTGCAGGAAGTTGTATGGCAGGAACGCACCACCGGAAAGCCTGTGATTCGCTACATGTTTCATTTGGTACTAGTATTTGGCTGTTGTATGTTTAGGAAATATTTGTAATTGCCAATTATTTTCAACTCCCACATTCAGTTGTGTGACTTTATATGAAATAGAAACCTACAATCTGAGAAACTGGCTGCGGACGAAGGTTTATTATGTGGCTTTCTTAAAACGGACAGGCTATGAGTGAGCAGTGACAATAAATAGCGGGAGACGTCCCATGTTTTAAGCAAAGAAACCCAAATTGATGAGGGTAGTGTTGCCAGCATACAGGAAGCCCTTGATTTCTAGCTCTATTTCAAACAAGGCATAGAAGCGCATGTCTAGAATCCCAGAACTTAAGAAGTAGAGGCTGGAGGGTTAGGAATTTGAGACCAGCTCTAACGACTAACAAGTCTGAGGCCAGCCTAGGCTTAAGACTCAAGGAAAGGAAAAAGGTGGAAAGGGTATTCCTCCCTGGCAGCTCCTCCTTCTTTCCTTAACAAAACTGAGTATATTCTGAAAAGAGGAAAGTGTTTTAACTGATTGACAGGATTTATATTTTCTGATAAAAGTAAATAAAAGTTCCAAATGATTAAATCTACGTAAAAATTTAAAACAGAATAGGAAACATATTCCAATGGAGAGTGTCTGCTATGCTCCATGGGGCTCCAGTTACATGGGTGCCATCTCTCTAGGAGGGTTATGACATTGGGGCTTGATCTACTTCTCGTTTTGAGAGCATTCAAATGCAAGATGTGGGGTTTCCTCAAGGGGATGGAAGGAGAGCCTGCAGTATGGGAGCCGAGTTGATTCTTCTCAAATGCTGGCCAGAAAATAAGCTACAACATATTTACCCATCATGAAGCGCACAACTGAGAATGAAGCATTTACACAGGGATGCTCCTTCCCCTCTCAGTGGCATGGGCAAGACTCAGAGGCAGACAGAAATGACTAGGGGGCAAGGAAATGACTTCATCAGAGATGTAAGGCTAACCGGCAAAGTCAACATCCTCTCCCATAAGGCTGTGTGATAGAAAATCTTTATTTACGATATTGGTTTCAGTGATCATTGCATTAATTAGAACCTAAAAGTCACATTTGACATTAATCTTTACTTAAAAACTGCATCCTGAGGCACAGCAGTGGTAGGCGGAAGCAGCTAATCGATACCATGGGGATTCTTCTAACATGGAAACTAAGAACTTGGCAAATAAATGGATTTTCTGTCTTGTCCTCTAAATCAATAGGTCAATTGGTTCTGACTCCAAGTATTCAATATATATTAGACTTAAAAATAATAGACTCTTTTGGCCTAGTTGTATGATACTTTTCCAAATAAGTAAGCTATGTCTGTGTGTTATTGGAGACCAAAAAAAGCTAAAAATAATTGACAGGACAATTCAATAATGAAAAGATGGGATCATTTCCAAACAGTATCGTACAGATGTTTCTAATGCTCTCAGATTCTGCTGTAACTCTGTAATCTTTTCTCTTCTCTTTGTCCAGGTCAACATAATCTCCAATAGTATTCAAATAATTAACTAAACATATGTCCATTGAGTAGCAATTTGCCTGGCATCACTACTGTATCAGGAACCCAACTGAAAACTTCCAACCCTCAAGAGTTTACATTCTACTGAGACACCAGCAAGAAACAGTCGTAAAGGTAGTGGGTTTGGTGGTAAACGCTGTCGAGGTGGGGGGGGAGGTAAATAAGATCAGAAAGATCAATACTGGGGTGTGAGAAAGTTACAGTCAGTGTTACCATGCTAAACCATCTGCCCTGGCTGAAGATGTTTTCCTAGTTTAAAGCCCCTACTGCTCTTGCATAGGGCAGTTTCTAGCCCCTACATCTCAAGATGCCCTGTAACTTCAGCTTCACACACACACACACACACACACACACACACACACAGTCTTCAGAGAGGTCAAATCTTACCAGATGTAGAAAAGAGAAAGAAGTTGACCAAGTAAATTCTCTACGGCAAAACATTCAAGGAAGAAGAAAAACACAGAGTATAAAAGCCCAAAGCCAGGGGTATGTGTGAGCCTTCATCTATCTGTGGTTCCTGCTGCTGTTACTATAACAAAGGATCCTTGATTGGGCGATTTATAAAGAACTGAAGTTTTCTTGGGGTTCAGATTCTAGGAGCTGGGGGACAAGAGCATAATGCTGTGCTTTTAGTTGCTGCTTTGGGCAATGTCACCCAGAGAAAACAAAACATGGGCTTGGCCTAGTGAACAGCAAACAGCTCCCTTGATAATAAGGACCTGTGAAAAGTTTATCCAACCCCCTCGATAAGATTAATAGCCCTCGGAGCTGCTCCTTTTGACATTGTTACCCTAGAGACCAACTTAGAGTTAGTTTCTGAGTAATTGAGGCAAAGTCCATTGATGGAGGTGGGTCTTCTATCAATCTGTTGATTTCATTGGTTAATTAATAAAGAAAACTCCTTGGCCTAATAGGTTAGAAAATAGGTGGGTGGAGTAGACAGAACAGGAAGAAGGAAGTGAGGTAGATGGCTCAGACAATTGCCCTGCCTCTGCAACCAGATGCGATGAAGCTCCAGCCCAAGATGGACGTATGCTAGAAACTAAACGGTAAGGCACCACTTCGTGGTGCTACACAGATTATTAGAAATGGGTTAAAGCAAGATGTGAGAATTAAACAATAAGAGGCTAGAAATAATGGGCCAGGCAGTATTTAAAAGAATACAATTTGTGTGTTGTTATTTCGGGGTATAAGCTAGCTGTGCGGGAGCCGGGCAGCGGGAAGCCAGCCCACAGCTCCACACTACAGAATGGCACCCAATGTGGATAACTGAATCCACAGAAAGCTTGAGAAAGCTGTCTGGCTCTGTTTGCAAGAGGCAAGCAAACACTCTCATCTGAGAGAGGCTTCCTGACTCAGCTTTAGCTGCAAAACCCTGCAGCTCTTTGAAGAGGTCCTGCCACGAAACACTTAAATGGTGTTGATGAAGAGCTGAACGCATGCTTTTCAGTTTTTAGCCGTAGCAGGAAAAAAGCTGGGCCATTTAAAATGCTGGCATTCTGGTCCGTACTGCCAGGGCAAACTCTGACTCTTTCAGACAGGCGGTCCGACTACATACAGAGCTTTTGAATGTGGTCTTTGAGAAGAATGTTGCAGCTTGCTTGCTGGCAGGGACCTTGAAACTCCACAGAGTTGTGGTAATAAAAATGGCTCTAGCAAGTACCTCTGCCATGAGGCTAGAAAGCTAAGGAATGGGATGGATCTAACCGGCAAAGCCGCGACTTGAATTCTACTCATATTGCTCAGTAATTTAAAGGCTCATATGGTCTGAAAAAGAGAGAGAGATACAGTAAAGAGAGATTCAAAAACAAAGAAAACTTCTAAATGATTTACACTGTGTTAAAAATATATGCAGGCTAAAGATTAAAGTTCTTATGGTAAAAAAGGAAGAAAGAAAGGAGTTGGGTGTGGTAGTATACACCTTTAAACCCAACACTTGGGAGGCAAGGTAAATTGACCTCTTCAAGGGGCAGAGGTAGATTGACCTCTGTGACTTCAAGGTGTGACATACGCCTTTAATCTGAATGCCTGGGAGGCAGAGACCGGCAGATCTCCGTGAGTTCACGGTGTGGTAGCACACACCTTTAATCCCAGCACTTGGGAAGCAAAGACAGTGGATCTCTGTGAGTTCAAGGACAGCCTGGTCTAAAGAGTTATTCCAGGACAAAGATATAAAGAGAACCTGTCTCAAAAAATAAAAGTAAAAATAAATGAAATAGAGGTTAAAATAAAGCTGCACAAAGATGGAAAAAACACAGAGAATCTTGGTACTGTATGCTATTATGCTCTCTTTGAATTGTTTGAATGTTGAGGAAGGAGCAACAGCTGCTAAAAGAGATTTGTTTATAAATGCTGCTGAACTAATCCAACATAGATATTTTGAAAATACTTTGACTTCAGAATTTGGATCTAAGGATATGATACTTTGGAAAAGAGATTCTTCTTTTATTTTTACAGAAAATGAGACCCTATGGATTGCTTCTATCCCAATATAGTATGATAGACCACAACCTCCTGAAAGGTTGCTGTGAACACCTTCAGAAAATTACTTCACCCAGCTGATGACTGAGATGAACCTGGCACACAGGTTATACCATGAAAGACCTAAATTACAGTGCCCCCATTCAGCAGGAAGCAGTTTGGAGAGAAATAACTGCGCCCACATTCCCAAATATTGTTTATAAATGTACTTTTACATTTAAAGGGGGAGATGATATAGATATGAATAATTTACATTGGTATAGATTTTAAGGTCAATTTTGTTATATGTATATGTATTTCTGCTCTTGATTAAGGTATTGTGATTGTGTAATTCAAGAATGTAATGTATAATTAGGAAATATAGGTTGTTAATGGATAATCATCGATAATAGTTAAGCTTGTAGTCATGTTAGTTACATTTTCTAGATATATAGAGATATGTTTAAGTTAAATAGGCATTCTTCATATCTTTCAAAGACTACAGAATATCGCATTAAATGTTTTAATAATTTAGGACTGTTCATGACAGTGAGACATGTCTGCTCCTGGCCACACCAATCTACTTCAAGAAGATGATGGGCATCGAAGAGGATACTTATGGAGTTTGATAGCCATTTGGGCAAGAAGCTGCTCTTGCCTGGACTATTGCATAAACTGGACACAGAGAACCCTTAGAGAGAGGACTGCTGAACTTGCCTAAATGTGAGATGATCTTTCGGGGTTCCTGATTCAAGAAAGAGTCTGCGAAACATTCTGAAGGACACAGCAGATACTGACTGAACTGCCTTTGAAATTTCCTGCTTCATGGAAATGTCTCTGGATACTATGGGCCTGTAGGCTGAAGATGGATGCCCCAACAGTACAGAGGAACTTTGGGTGACTGTCCAGGCAGCGAGATGTCTCTGTCATTTCTAGAGTTTGGAAATAGCATATTTCTTATTTACTTAGGTAATATTGTGTCCTTCTGGAGTCTTTGATGGAGCTGAAGAAGAATAGATAGTTATAGTTGTTTTCCTTTGTTATGATAAAAGATAAAGTAGATATAAATATTGTAACTGTAATCTTTGCATGATAACTGTTTTGTTATATGTAATTTTACTATGTTAAAGTTAAAGCCTTTCCTTTTTGTTTAAACAGAAAAAGGGGAAATGATGGAGGCGGGTCTTCTATCAATCTGTTGATTTCATTGGTTAATTAATAAAGAAAACTGCTTGGCCTAATAGGTTAGAAAATAGGTGGGTGGAGTAGACAGAACAGGAAGAAGGAAGTGAGGTAGATGGCTCAGACAATTGCCCTGCCTCTGCAACCAGATGCGATGAAGCTCCAGCCCAAGATGGACGTATGCTAGAAACTAAACGGTAAGGCACCACTTCGTGGTGCTACACAGATTATTAGATATGGGTTAATCAAGAAGTGAGTAAGAGGCTGAAAATAATGGGCCAGGCAGTGTTTAAAAGAATACAGTTTCCGTGTAATTATTTTGGGTAAAGCTAGCCAGGTGGCGGGACAGAGCCCCACCGTTCCATCTACAGTCCATGAAAACACAGCATCTCCATACTCCAAAACAAGAGGAATCTGTCCACCAATGTGGTGGGTCCAGTCTGGCTCTTCTGTTTCCCACAGCAGGGCTCAAGTCAGAAAAGCAGGTAAGTCAGACCTTCCCCGCCTCCACCTTCGTTTGTCCATGGAGGCATCATGTCAGTTTTCCTTCACCCGTTCCCCCTAACCCTTTCTGACTTGCTTTGCACCCTTAAATCTGATAGAAACTGCTGACATATGACTAACCTATCCTCCATTCCACTGGCTTTCAAATTGGCCACTGTGACTCCAGAACTCTCAGAAGGACACAAGAGCTGTTAGCTTTATAGAGTTGGGAGAAAACGCTGATCACTCCCCTGGGGTTGAAGATTTATCAGAGACTGCTCCCCAAATTATTGTTGGTTAATATTTCTAGGTGTTAAGATTTCAGGTGATAAGATCTAATCTACATGGACAGTAGAAAATGACAAGATCTCCTGAGTAAATTGGGAGCATAGGCATCATGGAAGAGGGTAGAAGTGGGTGGAAGGGAGGGGAGCAGAAAAAATACATAGCCCAATAAAAACAATTTAAAAAAAAAGAAAAAAAGATTTCAGGTTGGGTTTTTTTTCATTTTAATAAATAACTTTTTATATTATTTGGTTTTAACATTATATCTGTAATAAATAAAATCAGTGTCTAATTTAACTGTTAATCACAGTCTCTCTTATAGGGACCTTGACCACCTATTTGCTGACATGTGGTGGTTTAAATGAGAATGGCCCCCATAGGCTCATAAGTGTCCCCCAACCCAAAGATCAGTGTATAAAGCTCTCAACTCCTTCTCCAGCACCTTGCCTACCTGCCTACTACTGCACTGCCCACCATGATGTTATAGATTAACGCTCTGAAGCTGTAAGCCTGCCCCCAATTAAATGCTCTCTTATATAAGCTGCCTTCGTGGCAATAGAGCAGTGACCAGGACAGGGACATGCACTATTTTACTGAGGGAGAGAAGAGTGAGCTCTAAAAGGATGCTGTCTTTCTCTAGACAGGAGAACCCTAAGATAGACATCAGATGCTGGTGACAACTCTGTGCATGTGTGTGTGTATGTGTGTGTGTGTGTGTGTGTATTTTCATGCATGCACATGTATACATGGATTACACCTCTGTGCATGTGTGTGCAGAGGTCAGAAGCAGCAGGATATCAGGTGTCTTCCTCAATCCATATCTGCCTCATTCTCTGAAGCGAGCAGCTCACTGCACCTGGCACTCGCTGACTGCTGAGCTCGCTGGCCACCTGGCTCACAAGTGCACACTGCCATACCTCGATATTTGCATGAGTGCTGGGGATCAGAACCTGGGTGCTCACACGTGCACAGCCAGCGCTTTACCTGCTAAGCCGTCTCCATGACCACTTGTGTTTTTCTTATATTGTGACATGTTTTAGACACTCAACGCTTACTACTTCTATAATTTGTTTAAAAACAAGCAATACTTTTCACATTTAACATATTTATAAAAATTAGTCTAAACAAGCTAAATAGTATCAGCTATTTAGATTGAAGTTAGATTTCCTCACCTGATCAAATATACTCGTTCTTACCTCTTCGATTGAATTTAGTTATTTATTTACTTCTTTGGGGGAGCACAGGTGCAAAGGTCCCCAAGCTTGACAGCAAGTGCCTTCACCTC
Source organism: Arvicola amphibius (assembly GCF_903992535.2). Classification (NCBI taxonomy): domain Eukaryota; kingdom Metazoa; phylum Chordata; class Mammalia; order Rodentia; family Cricetidae; genus Arvicola; species Arvicola amphibius. The sequence continues at coordinate 75,290,965 of NC_052057.2, read as the reverse complement.
TTGAACCACATCGGCAGCCGGAACTCGTGCCCGTTGGCATACCCTACTGCCCTACACCCTGCTGCGTCTGCAGGCCCCAGGGAAAGAAGAAAGCATTCACCGTGCAACTGCTCTTGATTTGTCCCCAACATAGGGGAAAATTGGAGGTGGGGAGTGACATTAGGAAAGGCGATCTAGCAACTCTGACGCTTTTCCAAACAGCGAAGTAGGTGGAAGCCAGAACCGTAAACACCAGCTTGGCGATGCCCCCATTTATCATTCAGTTTCTCAACGTCCATGACGTTGTTTATTTGTGTCAGCTATTGGCTACTTACACTTTGAATATTGCAGGCCTGGAAGCTCACCGTTTCCCCTACTAATGGCACATTTCATCTTTTCCACCTCTCCTCTGGGATTGGGTTCACTTGCTCATAACTTTATCGTAAAGGGTTAACTTATGGACCTTATCTTATGCTTGTTCTTAGGAATTCTGGCCAGGAAAGTGCTCCTCAATGAGCCCTCGGTGTCTTTATTTTATATCTCAGCCATCTTCCTAGTCAATGAGCCTCCTAAAAGATTAATGTAGTTTGAACTTTTATAGAGGAATATCATTTGTGCTCTGTCATATCGAGCACAAATCGTGCTGCAGTCACAGCTCAGTAATATTCCAGCATATTATTTCCAAGGCATTTGAGAGTTTAAAGAATTATTGAAGGGCATTCTGTAATCATCTGATAATAAGGCAGAGAGCACTGCTGTCTACATATGATCTCAGCAAATGGAATCTCTGATCATTTCAGTGCACAGAGCAAAATAGTTGGGATAGTAACCCTGACAAACTACCCTGCTGGAGGAAAAAGGCGAGATACATTTTGATAAGGCTTTCAAAAGGTATTGAATAGGAAGCCCAAGGAATTGATGGCGAAGTGTTGAGAAACTGTCGTCTCACATCCAACATGTGCCCTTGATCCTGTGGCAGGAGGTCACAGTCTGCTCTTGCCTGCTACATGTCTGCAGAAGCTGTCAAGCTGCCTAGGATCCTGTAGCCTAATGAGGACATTGGGCATGATGAAGAAGAATGAAAGAATTAATACTAATTGTGGAAAAGCACAACCACAGCAAAGCCCACGTATTTGTTGAGAACACGCCCTGACTTCCAAAGCTCTCTACGAGTGCAGATGAAACTACTTTGATTTTTTTTTAACATTTGAATTTCCAGACATGTGTGAAAGGATAAAGTGGCCTTTTTGCTCTCAGCAGCAGTAAAAGGTTTCTGGATGTGCGCTGATCAGAGTAGGAGGGGGAGACAGAGAAGAAGAGAGCGAGGAAGGGAGGGGGAGAGAGACAGAGAGACAGAGACAGAGTCCCGCTGTCACAAATGTTCCCACTCCACCTCCAGCTCTGGGCAGACTTCTCTATGGAATTACCCACCCTCCGCAGCTGTGACATTTCCATCTCTGGGTTATGAGAACCCTGGGAGAAGAGATGGATCTTATCTTCCATCTCCAGGGTATGGAAGGTATATGCCATTTTGGGAACGAGATTATTCCAGACACATCGCTGCTTTTTCTGCTTATTGGACAGGATTCTCTAGAATTACAATTACACTGTGGAGATGTTTTGAGAATCCTCAGTTATTTGTGATTGTGGCTGCTCTCCCGTGCTCTGTTTGCTGGTGACTACTGTACTGTTCTTCCTTGGAACATTCTACTGTCTGCTCCTTGTCTCCAGTGACCAAACAATGGCAACCTGGCAGCAGAAGGCCCCTGCCTATTTTGTGGGCACCATCTCTTAGATTAGTTTCCATTGCTATGATTTAAAAAAACTGACAAAGAACAAAATGGTGACTTAAAGAAGAAAGGGTTCACTTCCGCTCACAGTTAAAGATGCAGTCCACCATAGTAGGAAGTCCATGCTACAGGACCCTAAAGCGTATGGTGACATCACATCCACTATCTGGAAGCAGAGAGGGAGGAGAGCACTCTGGCTCCTAGCGCTCCATCTTTACAGAATTCTGGCCAAGGAACGGGTATCACTCACCGTGGGCTGGTCTTCCCACACCAATTGATACAAGAGTTCATTCCAGACATTCCCAGAGCCCAGCTCTCAGGTGAGTCTAGATTCTGTCAAACTGACAGGTAGCCATAACCCTAACCATCACCATCTCTGTGATTTATTAGGGGAATGAGAAATTATTTCAGCAAAAAAAAAAAAAAAATCAGTGTCTCCTAGGATTTGGGAAAGCAGTGAACAGTCCATGCTGATCACAAAGCTTTATAAACTTTGGTCTGAGTACAATCGAGGTGTAAACTAAGAAGTACACAAGGGCCAGAATAGCTTATGTGGCCACCGGTGACACGATGACATGCCAAAGCTTCCTTTTAGAATTCTAAAAAGGGCCAGGAAACAGCTCAGTGAGTCAAGTGCTGGGCACCCAATCTGAAGACCTGAGTTCAATCTTCAGAACTCATACTCTGGAAAGAGAAAACTGACTCCCAAAAGTAGTTGTGTGGCCTCCACATTCATGTGCACAAATAAATAAATTCAAAAAATATTAAGCAATCCACTTTACTGATATTCCCAAAGCACAGAAATTGTATCGTATTTAGTGCCTTGCTGTATATAAGACCGTTTTTTCTCGAGTATCTCACTCCTCTCCATGACTTTCTATACTGATTTCAAACAAGCCACATTTTCTGTTCCCCTGCCTATGTCCCTCTTCACGTGGACCAGTGGCTCAGGCTCAATCCTAGCACCAATGTGATAGATCACAGGCACCTGTAACTCCAGTTCCAGGTGATCTGACACTCTCTCCTGACCTCTGTCATTATGGATGTGGTACACAGATGTAGTGAGGAGCAGCAAGCAGGCCTGAAATCAACAGATTGATAGAAGACCCTCCTCCATCACACAGAAATACATATAAACAAACACCCATCCAAGCAAGAGATAGAAATGAATAAGTCTTCTCAAAATACAGTATAAAAAAGGAAGAGGGAATCCTGGTCCTGATAATACCCTCATCTTAGCCAACATCACTATCATCACCAACTATCACCAACATTATTGTCTGGATTTATTTTGAGACAGGGTCTCCACTCTCTAGCTGTCCTGAAACTCATGATATAGAGCCCAGGCTGGGCCTAGAATCTACTGTGATCCTCCTGCCTCTGCCTCACCAATGCTGGGATTAAAAGTTTAAACTACCATACCCAGCTAAACCAAGCCCTAAGCCTGACTCAGCTTCGTTTCTCGGCAACATAAAATGATCCATGTGTTTCATGAGAGGAAATAAGGCAGGTTTTCAACTATCTGGAACAACAAAATGTACTATCAGCTACACAGATGTAGAAAAGAAAAAACTGATTATGTCTGTGAAAACACAAATCAAGAGATACAACTGTCAGGAGTAGACCAACCAAAACTAGGAATGAATGGAGAAGCTCTATAGAACCCCATTAGTCCGTAAGCTGCAAGAGGGGGCCCACAGGCTGTAAGAATGGGAGAATGGAGAGGAAGGTTGTGAAAGTCTGCCCTCTTGTCAGAACACGTCTGCCGCACTCATGAGTCACGCAGCTGCAGTTACCCGCACAAGACCTACACAAGATCAAGCCAACCAGAGCAGTCAGTCTGCAGCCAGCACTGATTGGTTAAGTCAAGGGGAAACATGGAGGACGAGGACGGCTTGTTGGGGGGAGTTTGAAAGAGTGACAGTGGGAAGTTGGGGTGGATGTGATCAATATACATTGCATATATGTATGAAACTGTCAAAGAACAGGCAAAAAGATACTTTAAATGGAAAATTAACACAGGACCAATGTAAAAAAATACATTTTTAGAGATCAAATAAAAGCATTTGTGAGGGTGACTATAATTACATATATTATTTTTCACCAGGCCACCCAGCTTCTATGACAAATGGGCAAGTAGATAACTTAGAGCAAGACACAATGCCACCCCTCAGGCTCTGCCTGCAAAACTGCTTGATTAATTAGTGCTATATTCTGCCTCCGAACAAAACCAGAACTGAGAGCTAGGCATAATTTTCTTTTCATTCAGGGTCCAAGCAACAGACTGCAAGAACTCAATTTCTAGTCTCTTAACAGAGTTCAGGGCCGTCAGCTCTCAAGATCCTAAGCATTTCAGTCAAGTGACGGCAGGCGCTGGAGGCGTGGGAATTGTGCTGCTTTGGTTTTGTTGTTTTTGTTGTAATAACTGCAAGATGTCTTAATGTTCATAGACTGTCCTCGGAGGATGTCTACGGTGCTCCCTGGCTGTGACAGTCCAGGACTGGCTCCAGGCCAAGCATCTCCAAGGGCCTCACTTGGAGCAGTTGCAGTCCTGGGGACTGGACTGAGGAGATCAGCGAGCACCACAGAGCATTGGGAACTGGGCTGTGAGAGACGAGATGTAACAAGATGGAAAGAATGGCTTGTGACAACGGCAACTTGAGACAAGAGGACCAAGGCTGTCCATGGTGCCCTGGGGAGGACTTCGCAATTCTTTACAGCGCTTGAGGGAAGGGGAGCAGTACGGTAATGAGTGACATTCTAAGATGGCTCCCTCCTCCCTCCACCTCTACACATACCTAGTAGGGCCCACAGCAGTATCAGGTGAATGGATGGTTCTGCCATAATTCAATTGTGTTCGATGGCTCAAGCGACTCTACAAAAGGAAGGCACAGTCCAATGACCAGGGAACTTTACAGTTGGACACTGCTCTGTCCTGGCAACACCAGAGGAAAATCAAAATGTGGAATGTGAAAAGACCCAGTTCACCGCTGTAGGCATGAGGATGAAGAACTACAGGCCAGGGGGTACATATAGAACCTGAGAGCTGAGAACAGGCACGCTTGACAAGTAAGGACATGAAGTCATAGGCTTGTAATTGCAAACATTCAAGCCTAGTAGATACCCAAGTGAGCTTAGAGGCTGATTTTCCCACAAGTCTCCAGACAAAAGCTCAGCTAACTACACCTTGATTTCCACTACGGGTCCATCTGAGCAGCGAGCCCAGCTATCCCTCACTAGACTTTTGGCCTACTTCTGACCTGCTGAACAAGGGACATCTAAAGAACTATGATGAATCAATTGCTGCTCTTGTAGGCCTCTAACCTTACATGGGCATGCACCACCACACCTGGCAATATGCTATTTTTAACAGCACTTTTCTATTCATATCAAAACTGATTGAAGAATATAAGAGGTGCCCTAAATCTCCTGCCCCACATGCATAGCCACATCCAAGTCCGCAGGGTGGTATGTTGGCACATCGCTATTATCTGAAGTCTACAGTTTAGATTAAGGGTCACATTGATACTGTGCATGATATGAATTTAGAATTTAATCTGCCGCCGGGTGGTGGTGGCACACGCCTTTAATCCCAGCACTCGGGAGGCAGAGGCAGGCGGATCTCTGTGAGTTCGAGACCAGCCTGGTCTACAAGAGCTAGCTCCAGGACAGGCTCTAAAGCTGCAGAGAAACCCTGTCTCGAAAAACCAAAAAAAAAAAATAATTTAATCTGCCATTAAAGATTCATCCTAAATAACCACACATGTGCTATGTTCCTCCTACTCCTCTGGAAACCACTGAGTCTTGCTGTTATTATTTTCATTCGTTCTTTTTGTGTCTCCCATAGCTTTGCCTTTTCTGAAATGTCACCTTCTTGGAATTGCACAGTATCTGGCCTTTTCAAATTGATTTTTCACTTAGTGATGCTCCTCCACATCTTCTGTAGTTGATAACATATTTCTTTTGAAAGATGAATAATGCTTTATAATCTAGTTGTACTTGTGGAAAGACATTTCAGTTGCTTTCAAGTCTGGACACTAAAGAATAAGGTTGCTCCTTCCAAGCAGTTGGTGGCACATGATTTCATCCCAGAACTCAGGAGGCAGAGGCAGAGGGATCTCTGAGTTGGAGGTGGTCTACAGAGCAAGTTCCAGGACAGCCAGGACTGTACAGAGAAACCTTGTCTTGAAAAACGAAAACAAAACAACAACAAAAAGAATAGGGTTGTTCCATAGCCAGGTGGTGGTGGTGCACACCTTTAATCCCAGCACTCAGGAGGCAGAGGAAGGTGGGTTTCTATGAGTCTGAGGCCAACCCGATCTACAGAGGGAGTTCCAGGACAGCCAGGGCTATCGTGTGAGACCCTGTCTCAAATAAACCAAAACAAATGAAGAGAAAAATTATTGTGGTAGTTTTCAATCCCACCAGCGTGAATTCCTGATTCACTGCACTTTCACCAGCATTTGGCATTGTCAGTTGGGTCATCCTAATAGGAGTCTAGTAGCCTCTCACGGTTATTGTCCCTCCTGATGTGATGTAGATGGGGAGGAACTAGCGCGTATATTTCTGGACCATCTATGGGAACTATGTTCCAATCCTTTGTCCACGTACTGCTTGGGTTCTGAATGGGCTACCGAGTCTTGTTGGATCTTCATGTATTTTTGGATAACTGTCCTTCACTACATCATCTGTTGCAAATGTTTTCTCCTCGCCTGTAGCTTGCCTTCTAATTTTCCAGACACCACCTTTCACAGGACAGGAGCATCGCCTTTTAATGAAGCCGGACTTGTCAACGTCTGTTTCATGGACTTGTACCTTAGGTAAGCCGCCCAGAAAGTCATCCTGAAGGTTAGCAAGGATTCTCTCATCTCCTATTTTCTAGGAGTTTGATAGTTGTGTGTATTATCTCTAGGCCTATGAGCCATTTTGAGTTCATTTTCATGGCGGATATAAATTCTGCATCTAGATTTATTTTGGTATGCGGCGTCCAGTGATGCTGGCACCATTGTTGAAGCACCAATCTTTTTTGCATTCCCCTACCAACTTTTATTGGAAGCTGACTGCCAATATGTTAATGCACAATTGTTCCTAACAATAATAATAAATCTCCCTAGGACCTATGATGTGGTCGTTTCACATAAAGACCAAGCGACAGTGTTGTTTTTATTCATTCCTCTCGGAACTGCTCTGGGAGCTGAATTAGTATCATGGCCTCGTTTGCAGCTGAAAAGCTGAAATGATGTAAAGGAGGAAAGCTGCCTTGCTCACCCACAGCGGGGTGAGCATTCACATCTGCTGACCTGAACCACTGTCCTCTGCTGGGTTCCTACTGTGTGAGCCTTGCCTCTTCACACCGCTATTTGGAAAGCAATAATCAGACTGCCACTGGGGCCATTTGGTCTTCCATTAAGGAAATGGCCAAGAGGTCTAATGTTCAAAAGTAATCTTCTTAGGACTGGAGAGATGGCCCAGTGGTTAAGAGTACTGACTCGCTTAGGCGGAGAGCAGAGTTCACACCCCAGCACCCATAACAGGTAAGGTCACAAACATCAGTAAGGGCAGCTCTTCGAGATCTGACACCCTCTTCTGACCTCCATAAACACCTACCTACACAAAATATTATCATAAATATAATAACTAATAATTGTAATATAATGATAATATGGAAGTGGAAAGATGGCTCAACTATTAAAAGAGCTTGTCATCCTCCCAGAGGACCCAAGTTCAGATCCCAGCACCCACAACTGTCAGTTCAGGACCACCACCCATAACTCCAGCTCCTGGGGATCCAGTGCCCTCTTCTGATTCTGCCCACATGCATGGCATACACTCATACAAATAAACACACACATAGACACAAAAATTTTAATAAAATAAAATCCTTTTAAAATAATGGTGATAATGATGATGATGATCTTCCATAAATCAAGCTAAGAAGGAGTCAAGTTAATCACAAGGACTGCAAAGACAATAATAGTTTTAAAAGACCACATTTCTCTTTAGAAATGGAAACCTCTCATAATATCAAGTGTTGTATCACAAAAACATAATAAGTAATGTTTGCTTTCTGGCCTTTCATGTTCTAAGCTGTGAGCCTGGATTAGAGGTGAAGGAAATGCACATGTCTGCCAACTATTATCATTCCTCTGCACAGAGTTCTCCAAAAAAAGTGAAAAAAGGAAAAATTCTGAGTTGTGGGAAATTTGGCAAGTATTTGGACTAAACAAACACATGGTAATTCCAGAATCAAAGATGGTGCAAAGCCACTTCGGTGGCACAAATTTAAAGATCAGTCAAGCATCTTAAATGCAGGTAAAGGTCTCTTCCCAAAAAGCTTGGGAATGAGAATGGTTTGGAATTTTAGACTTTCTTCAGCTTTTTTAAGATGTACATGTGCTGAATGAGATCTTGTGAGTCTCGGGTCTAAGCATGAAATTCAGCTTCATTTCATATGTACCTTCTAGGCTTAGCCTGAAGGTCATTTCTTTCCTACTGTGTATGAATGTTTTCCTGCATGCATTTATACCCATCCCAAAAGTGTAGTGCCTCTAAAGGCCAGAAGAGGGCAGTGACTCACCTGGAGCTAGAGCTATCTAAGTGTGAGCCACTGTATGGGAGCCGTAAACTGAACACAAAGTTCTCTTGCTCCTAACTGCTGAGCCATTGTCCCTAGACCCCTGAAGGCAAGTTTACACAATAGTTCAAGTGTCAATCACAAAGTTGTAAGGGTGTGTATAAGCAGTAAGAATTCAGTCCATGCCTGCTTACTCACCTACAGTCAATACAGAGATCAGCAACAGGAATGAAGTCTTTAGCTCTGTAATTCACATTTATGTTGGGCTCCTTAGGTTAGGAAAATACTGTGACCTTCGCTTTTCCTCTGAACTGTTAACCACAAATGAGTGTGCAACTGCAGGGCTCCTCACTCACCAGTATCTTCTAAATTAAGGCAAGTGTCATAGATACCTTTGGTGTTTGTGGGGGTGGAAAGAAAAAAAGAGGGGTTTTCTATTTATCCCAGGTTTGTCTTGAACTCACTATTACCCCAAAGTGGCCCAGACTCAAGGCAATCCTAAGTACCATGAGCGCAGGGATTACACTATGTACCACCACAGCCAGCTGCTATCTCCATTTGTTTTATATAAGTATTTTCTTAAGTGTGCCCTCGAGAAATTTCACCAGACAGTATCTCTGTGTGATGTGTTTGTCATCTAGTAGTAAGACATGTGGGAGGCTAGAGATAATCGAGTTAAACAGATTCTTCTGAGTTGGGACATTTTACAGTCTTTAATGTTCAAATGTCCATCACAAACTATTCAAACAACAGTGTGCCATAAGATGCTGAGCAGAGTTCACAGAGTCTTGGTGCACTGCTCTGAATGGCTCACATCCTTAAGAATAATTCAAAGACATGCCAAATGCCAATGGATACCTCCTGGGCGGTTGTTCTCTGGGTTTTGGCCAGCTGTGGATTTCTGCAATTGTCTCCATCTGCTGCAAAAAAGTGATCTCCATCGCCTTTCTTTGATGAGGGATGAGAGCTACTTATCCACTGTAATGAGCACAGAAAAAGAAAAAAGAAAGAAAGAAAGAAAGAAAGAAAAGAAGGAAAAAGGCCTTTTAGACATGTAACAATAGCTTAGACGGGATCCCCACTACACCCAAGGCTGGATCTGGTAACCAAAACTTGTTGACGTCCCTCACTCAGCATAGTCAAACTCAGCATAGTGACGTCATGGACCCCATAACTGCCGGTATATTAGCAGACCAAGAGCAATGCTCTGCTTTGCACATCTGGAGAAACACCACCTTGATCTGCCCTGCGGCTAGGCAGTCTCCCCTAGGATCCTGATCCTTGACTCAGAGACTTCTATTAGAGAGTGGAGCTGACCTTTCGCTAGGATCCACCACACAGATGAGCAGCCTTGGGGGGACAGACTTAGGACTGTAGTTAAGAATTGAGAGTGTGAACCTTGTATGACAACCATCAGCATAATAAAACTTTTGTTATACTAACTACCTTATCACTCACGACATCTGTGAATATAGGGACAGGTGTCAGAATGCAGCTGGAAATTATATTGGTTTATAAAAGACTCAAGGGATATCACAGAGGAGGGGATAGAAAACTGTAAGAGTCAGAGGACAATGACTCTGCTGTGAGACAGTTACATCCTCTGGATGGGAGAGACAGATGCATCCATGGAATCCCAACAACATGGTTGCCTAATAAGCTGCACAATGACACCACCAGTTGACATGTAAACATGGATGGGGGAAAAAATCTCTAAAGGTCTCACCCCTAGGTATAGACAGAGCTATAGACAGTGGATGCTGAGAAAGAATTGATCTTCTCCAGCAACAACCACCTTGATAGGATATCCAATCCCAAGTGATCATGTCTAAACACATATACATATGACTCCATAAACATGTGTGTGTGATATAATAATAAAATAAGGCATGAATTTGAGAGGGAGGTGGGAGGACATGGGAAGAGTTGGAGGGTGAGGGTGCAGTGGAAATTATGTAAACACAGTACCCAGGTATGAATTCTAAACTAAATAAATAATAAAAGTGGGGAGGGGTGGAGAGAAGGCTAGCAGTTAAGAGCATGCACTGGCTGCTCTTCCAGAGAACCAGGGTTCAACCAGAATCCACCTAGCCACTCACAACCATATGTAACTCCAGTTCCAGAAGATCTGAGGCCACCTTCTGGCCTCTGTGGACATTACACACATATGGTACACAAACATACATGCAGTTAAAACATTCATACACATAAAATAATGATAAATTTTAAAAAGAACAGTACCCCGAAAAATGTTCTTCCAAGTGTGACCTTAGAAGGCCACACTACATAAGCCATAGTTTTTGGATACATCACATACACGAGACTCTTTGAACACCCATTCCCAAAGACAGAGTCAAAATGGCCAGGTGTCAAACACTGGTATCTTTATGGGGTTGCACAAAGGTTTGATGTCTGGTTAGTATAGAGAGCAACAGCTGTGTCCTGAAGATGCCATGCATTCTAGATTTGACATATGATTTGACATAAAAATTTTTGCTTCATTGTATATGGAGTCACATCCACTCCCCTTTGAGGCCCATACACACATGGTTACCCCGTGGTCTGGACCTGCAGGTTGTTCTTCAGTGACAGGGTCCTAAGAGAGAGGACCAAGAGATCAGGAGGCAAAGAGGACAGAAGGTAGAGAAGGTAAAAAAAAAAGTTTGGGGTTGAGAGGTCTTATACTGGCTACATCTTATGCCAAGCGAATGTACTAAGTACAGCATGTTACATCCTATTTCCTGGGGAGAAAAGGGACAGAGTCAGTAGAATCAATCGTACAATGTGACAGAGCCAGCAAGCGGTGAATCAAGCACAATGTTGCACAAGGGGAGCAAAGGGCATCTTAAGAATTTTACAGATTGAGTATGTGCCAGCCTTGGGACTGATAACCAAATGGTGGGAAGAGTTGAGGTCTCAGGATCTGAAGTCCTAGCTCCCCTGCAGCCCTGGCCCTAGGCTGTAACCAACTCTACCAATCATATTGGTAGTTTTTGAGAAGGAGGCATACTCCTTTTCCCTGCATCCGGACCTCAGGGGAAAGCTCAGTTGATCAGTCTAGCCCAGCAGTTCCCCCTTTCCCTTTTTACTTTTAAGGCCAGATGAGTTAATTCATGTTGTAATGTCCAAGAGACTTTTGTGTCCCCTAAACCAACTAACGCCTTCGAGCATCACTAAAACAATCAACCTAAGTACATGGATCATAATACATGGTGAATGTTGAAGGATGTGAAACAGGTTAAAGCCCCATAATGTGTGTAATAAAACTCTGGAGGGGAAATCTATACAACTAAAGAGGAAAAAAATATACAGGTGATTTTGATATGTTCCCCAGTTTCTGGAATAGAGGGGCTTCCAGTCAGTAACATATGTGGAAGGTTAACATGGGCAGTTAGTCCAAACATAAAAGGATGTCCATATTATAGTTATTTACCTTCTCCAAAAGTCCCATAAAAGATCACATTGTCCAAGGCTGTGGATACGAGTCAAGGGTCCAGCTAAAAGTTATCCTCTGGAGACATTAAAACAGGAAGCAGCCAGTGAGGGGATTCTAGGAAGCTGTCTTCATCCAGGTGGGCATCTCCAGGACAAGTTGACCAGCACCTCAGGTTGTCCACTCAGAGGCACAGAGTCCTTTAGAAAGGAAGCATGCCACCCAAGGGAAAATTCCATTCTAAAATCAGGTGCCAAATTCTCACAACATGCTGGGAAACATCCATCCAAAGGAGGCAGAGACTGGAAAACCCAGGTGATGAATGAGTGGTGGTGACTGATAAACCACACCATCCATCCCTCCTGGTCCTCAAGGCCAGAAGAGTCTTCTGGCTTACACAGATGAGAAGGGAACATCCATGCTGACCCACCAGTGACAAACCAATAGAAATGCTGGATCATATCCCAGTCTACTTAAGGGGAGTAGTACAGGACACCACGTGACAAACATCCAAATGACCAGCTAAACCAGTCTGTGACTTTTAACTATTATGTAATATTTTAATAGCCAGATCATTTTAAATAAACTTGGATTTCTATATGTGTGTATGTGTATGTGTATATATATTATAGCCAGTTTTGTAATTGTTAGTCTTAGACCTTAGAAACTTCAGTATTATATAAACATATTATCTTTGTTTTATCCTTTATAGACCTTATATGCTTATACCATCCTCTATATGTTTTAAATAACTTATTCAAATCTTTAAAACTTACAAACCTCATTAGATTTTCTTATCCTGACTGTCTTCCTCCTGCCTCTCTTTTCCCCATTACCACACTAGCCCACCGATGGGATCCAAGGTAATCTTCACAAGCAAGAATTGTCAGCCACATCTGTAACGTCTACACAGGATAAAATGTGCATGGGTTTGTAGACAGGGACGTGATCATCTGTGGGGCTCTTCTGTTCAGAACGCGGAAACCAATGTTTCCTAACTCATCTAAAACAGGTATGTTTATTCTTACTCTCTGAAATATATCAGGCACATTTAGATACCATCAGTAACAACAATGCCAAAACATCATGGTTAATAAATATATTTTCCAACAGGTCATAAGATAATTTCCTAAGAATTTCAATTTGAAGATTCATAGGCAAGCAGAAGGGAGTGAACAATATGGTTCTCAGAGCCAAGCACAGGGAATTAAGTAGGACACTAAATTCAGAAAGTGCCAAAAGTTAAGGTTGTCATGGTAACATGAACTCAGCAACACAGCTAAACCTGCTCATCAAAAGTATACACTCAACATGGCTTTGCAAAATTGCGGTCCTGCTGAAAGAGCGGCTTTCACTCAATGATAACAGCCCTTCACAAACTCTGAGTGAACCAGAGATGGGCTGACCGACAAAGTTCGGTTTCTTTAAATATTTGGATAGCCTCTACTCATGTGAAATCGGTAAAACACTAATCTAAGTTCTAGGGGGTGGGGGATGAGAAGAAGGGATCGGTTGTTGTTCCTGCTGCCGAGGGGGCTTCCATCCTGACTAAAAGCATTCAATCAAATGATGAAAGGGGAAAACCTGCTGAGCAGGAAGATAATAGTATAGCCTTCAGGGGAGGATGGTCAGACTTTTAGGAGAGACAACGGTTTCCTGGATCAAACAGCACTTGAGACGGGCTTCAAACCTGGTGGAATATTCGCAAGAACACAGTACATTGGGTGCTCGCTAACCAAAGTTCAGCGTCTGATAAGAGTAGGATGTGTAGTGAAGCCATTGTTCACTGGTAGGATGTGTAGTGAAGCCATTGTTCACTGGTAGGATGTGTAGTGAAGCCATTGTTCACTGGTAGGATGTGTAGTGAAGCCATTGTTCACTGGTAGGATGTGTAGTGAAGCCATTGTTCACTGGTAGGATGTGTAGTGAAGCCATTGTTCACTGGTAGGATGTGTAGTGAAGCCATTGTTCACTGGTAGGAAAGTGAAGGCTATAGGGGAGAGTCCGCTGATGGAACAATGCATTTCTGCCCCTTCCAAAGCAGGGCCCTGTGACCACAAGTGCTGATGCACTGAGCACACAGCAGTATGGCCAGTGTGGATATCAAATAAATGGAACGGATTGATCTTAGCTTACTCCTTGTGTGGCTTTCCAAGCCTCTTACTACTCATCTCCCTTCATGGCCATTCGCCTTCTCGTGCCTTGCTCCTCCTGAAAGACAAGACTAGACTTCTAGAAGTTCTCAGCAAATGTAACTGAGAACCAGAGGTAAATTTCTCAGAGTTACATGAGAAAGTAGGGACTCAGAGAATTAAACATCTCCATAACTAAGAAGTCTAGCTGGGCGGTGGTGGCGCACGCCTTTAATCCCAGCACTAGGGAGGCAGAGGCAGGCAGATCTCTGGGAGTTTGAGGCCAGCCAACTACAAGAGCTAGTTTCAGGACAGGCTCCAAAGCAACACAGAAAAAGCCTGTCTCAAAAAAAAAAAAAGAAGTCTACACTATTTCCTTTGACTTTGAACTCTCCAGTGTGCATTCAGTTGCTTCTTAGAATGCTACACTGTCTCACGGTTATAGCTCCTGTCTTGCTCAGTTTCACATCCTTAGAAAGTTACTAGCAGCTGACACAGAGCAAGTTCTTCTGAGTAAGAAACAGGATGGCAGCGGCTTCAGGGGGCAAAAAGGTTTTCTTTTTGCATGGTGGCATCTATTGTATGACCTCTTCAGAGAATGGTTGCTAAGTTTATTTATCATCTAGTCATTTACAGTAATGAAAGCAGAAATGAACTTCAGGATGTTCTTTCTTCATCTAAATGCCTGCTTTATATCTTTCCCTTTTGTCTGTTCTGTTCAAAACCTGTTCCCAGCAAGGTTTTAAAAAAAATACCTCTGATCTCACTAGGATACTTAAAGGAGAAGATAATATTCTAGAAATCCTTGCCAACCACATTTTCATCCCTCATGCGTAGCCCAGAGATCTCACACAAAATGTCTACCTAACCGTGACACTGCAGGACCCCACAAGCATTGAGTCTGGAGGTGTGGGGGCTTCTTCCAGGAGCCTAAATCTGTGTACCAAGGTTAGAGCTGTTCTTTCCCCTGTCATCATCAACGGGGACACCAGCACCCTTGGTGCTGCTTGAGCTAAGGGCCGACCATTTGAGGTGGTCGTTTTTCCTCACCCAGAGCCCCATCTCCTTTTCTTCCCTTTTGCCCTGTGACTTCACATGTTTTCCCAGCACTTTTTCTCCGAGCTCTGCTCAGTTAAATGTTCCTCCCGAGACTAGTTACCTGCTATTTCTGCCTGATCCTCCCCTGGTTTTCATTTCAGAGTGTTGAAAAGATCACCAACATCTTCAAAACCACCAGCTCAAAGTTTTCTGGTCACATGGAATTCACCCTCCATCCACAGGCAAGATACCGATTTGTTGGCCAAATTTTGCCAACGTTTGCCAAAACTATTTTCTCATAACTACCACTCTTTTCTCTCACTGGCTATAGCTTCCTTGCATTTTCCTGACCCTTTTTGCTGACAAAGGCCATGTTCTGTTTTAAACAGACAATTTCATTCTTTAAACATAATGGGTCAGGCTGGGAGTCTTCAGTATGTGCCCCATCAAGAACCCAGATAGTTCATGAGATGGCTAAGGGGCATGGGAAAAGGAGGTCAGGCTGAAGAGAGCACACAGCGCACAGAGAGGAGGAGAAGGGCTGGCTGTGAGACATGGCAAGCCAGAGATGATTCATTTTGTTATTCCTCATTCTGCTGACAGTATGGGTGGCATGGGGATCCACTTCTGATTTCCAGTGGAATAGTAGAGAGGTTTGATTTTCAGAGGCTCCTGGGAGCTGCTGGATGAAGGGAGATGGTGGACAAGCAAGATTGCATCAGCAATGGCTACAGCCCTAGAAAGCCTGGACTAGAGGAACTCAGAGGGGAGAAGCAGAGATTCTGTATACATATTGTCTGCCGGGTCTTTTTTCTTGATGCTCTCTTCCCATACTCTCTTACATTTCTTCTGCTTCTGAAGACATTTTTTAAAAGTTCCTAAGAGCTGCATACTGTGGTGACGTCTGTTGTCTTAGCCTCTCGGGAGCCCAGGAACTAAAGACTGGCCTGGGTAAACAGCAAGCTCTCATCTCTAAAACAAGTTTTTTTTTTCATTCCTTGGAGCCATACGAAGAAGATGTACTATCAGGAAGCACAGCCAAGGCAGCTTTCGATATGTATACAGAACGTCTGCCTGTGTGTGTTCTCCCCATCTGCTCCAGCCTGACCTTGTTCAAATGCCACCTCATAGGCAGCCCCTATTTAGACTCTCACTAGAACACCAGACTCCTCATGGTCCCTGCTTTCCGTTCCTTCTTGGTGCCCAGGTTCATTTCTGTGCTGACCAGCCATCTCTGCTCGCTGAAAATCGTTTTCCTGATCGCAGTCGTTGTCGATTCTTGCTCAGTCACAAAAGCGGTTCACTCACAGGCTGCACTATGTCAGTATTCCTGACTGCAGAGTTCTTCATTCTACCCAACTTCACCACGACGCAGGACCCTCTAAAACTCCGCTACCGCAGACATAAAGTGCAGTTCTCATTTATGCGGGGTCTACTCACAAGTCCAGAACCTTGCTGTCTGTAAAGTCACAGTGCGTTTGGAACCTAAAAGGTGCCTGAGACACGAAACACAAGTAGAATTACAGCCTACGCTCCCAGGCTTCCAGCAATAGCTGGAAGGAAAAGAGATGCTTTTGTGCGCAGCAAAACAAGCGCCTTGGAGTAAAAGCTATTCCTAGTGGCCTCACACTTGCAAATCCCAGCATCTTATAAAGAGAGCATTTTCTACAGTTGATATGATCAGTAACAATAAAAAGCCACGCGGCTTATAGAAGCACCTGACTACAGTACTTAATTCAGGAATCTAGGGAGTTGAAAACGAGCTCTTAAGTTCAGAGCCCTGAGATCTTGGATCAGCCGTTTGTCTGAAGCGGTTTTTGACCCATCTTACAGAATAAATTAGAGTGTGGACTTTGCTGAAGGGCCGGGTTCTGAAGCGTTTGTCGCCCGCCCGCATGGGGCCTCCTGAAGTGGTTGGGATGAGCTGGGGCGACGGCTGCGCCTGGGCGGCCTTGAGCAGAGCGGAGCACTCTGCGCGGCGCCCGCCGGAGTAAACAGATGGGGCTTCCGAGCGCCCCAAGGCAAACAGACCGGCTCTGCTGGACCGCGCGGGCCAGCATTCCTGAGGCCCGCTGCCCCCTGCGCAAAGCGCCGCTTCCCCCGACTTCAAACCTTCCACTCCTTCATCTCCAGCACCCTGAAGGAATCGGAGGGACGAAGCGAAGTCCCCCCGGGGACCCCACATTTCAGTCCTGTTCGGCTGTGCAGATAAAAGCCAGCACCTGAACCAGCTAGCCTGCCCAGGTTCCCACAGCCTTCCCGGTGGAACTGATCAAGGGAGAGACCCAAGAAGGGAGGGAGTTCTCAAGTTATCCCGGCTGTGGGAACAGTTGGCCCGCTGATAGAGTTCAAGCACCAACTTCATCTGATACTGTAAAAAAAGAAGTTCCATTAAGATGTTCTGCTGTTTGCTTCCGAGCGGTGCCACTCTGCCTACAACAGAATCTCCGGGCTCCATTAACTTACTTCTCTGGTGGTTCCACGTTTGAAAAAAAGAAAGTTTCGATTTTAAGTACTCGACTAAACATACAAAATCGTTTCCTTCAGCGTTTTCATCATAGCAACAAATAAACAGAAAATAGCATCCATCCGCAGCTCCCCTTGAGAACACTGTGGCACCAACAGGAAGCATGGGTCCCTGAGGAAGATGCCCGTGACCGAGCAAAACTCAGATGGAAGCGACAGAGGAATATCAGTGAGGTCTCCTCTTGTTTAAAGAGACGTGAATTTATCTTATAGCTAGAAAAATCTCTGAGAGAATATCTACAAGCTACTCTGAGGAAAATGTGGGGGGGAGGTATTTCCTGCTTTATGCACTCCTGTGTAAAATAAAATCTTGCAACAAGCATCTCATATTTACACAAACAAAAATCCATGTTCAGAGGTGTGTGTGTGTGTGTGTGAGAGAGAGAGAGAGAGACAGAGAAAGAGAGAGAGAGAGAGAGAGAGAGAGAGAGTTCCCTAAGCACAAAGAACTCCAGTGTAACAAGTAATGGATAGCAATAATTAATTTGTTATTAATTATATAGTGGGACTTTTGTCACTACATAAGAGGTTCATGATCCTAAACCCAGAAAACCGAGGTCATTTACAGGAAATTGGCCTCTTTACTTCTGAGTCAAAGAACAGCCACCATCTACTCTTAAGTCCAGTTGCCCAGGCTAGAGAAGTGAGAGCAGAGCCAACAACACAGGATGGTCAGTGAATCCAGGTGGGAACTGTAGAGGGCAGAGGAGTCGCTCTCCACAGCCCAGCCTCTCCACAGCCCAGCCTCTCCACAGCCCAGCCTCTCCACAGCCCAGCTTCTCCACAGCCCAGCCTCTCCACAGCCCAGCCTCTCCACAGCCTCTCCACAGCCCAGCCTCTCCACAGCCCAGCCTCACAACACAGAGCCTCTCCACACCCAGCTTCTCCACAGCTCAGCCTCTCCACAGCACAGCCTCTCCACAGCCCAGCCTCTCCACAGCCCAGCCTCTCCACAGCTCAGCCTCTCCACAGCCCAGCCTCTCCACAGCCCAGCTTCTCCACAGCCCAGCCTCTCCACAGCCCAGCCTCTCCACACACAGCCTCTCCACAGCCCAGCCTCTCCACAGCCCAGCTTCTCCACAGCCCAGCCTCTCCACAGCCCAGCCTCTCCACACACAGCCTCTCCACAGCCCAGCCTCTCCACAGCCCAGCTTCTCCACAGCCCAGCCTCTCCACAGCCCAGCCTCTCCACACACAGCCTCTCCACACACAGCCTCTCCACACACAGCCTCTACACAGCCCAGCCTCTACACAGCCCAGCTTCTCCACAGCCCAGCCTCTCCACAGCCCAGCTTCTCCACAGCCCAGCTTCTCCACAGCCCAGCTTCTCCACAGCCCAGCTTCACACAGCCTCTCCACAGCCCAGCCTCTCCACAGCCCAGCCTCACAACACAGAGCCTCTCCACACCCAGCTTCTCCACAGCCCAGCCTCTCCACAGCACAGTCTCTCCACAGCCCAGCCTCTCCACAGCCCAGCCTCTCCACAGCCCAGCCTCTCCACAGCCCAGCTTCTCCACAGCTCAGCCTCTCCACACCCAGCTTCTCCACAGCCCAGTTTCTTCACACACACCCTCTCCACACAAAGACCAGCTTCTCCGCATTATTCAGGCTTCTCCACAGCCCTCTACCCAATCTCTTCTCAATTCTGGTCTTGATACCTAACCTCTTTCTTATTTGATCTTTGTGATGGGGCAGCTGATTGTAAATTACCTAATCTGCTGGAAGGGAGGGAGGGAGGGAGGGAGGGAGGGAGGGAGGGAGGGAGGGAGGGAGGGAGGGACAGTGTTCTGTTCCAGGGCCTATTGACCCTCTGAGATCACTTGGGAAAATCACATGAGACACAAGTTACACCTGACTTTTCAAAACACAGTCTACAAGGAAAATAACTTTATAAAGAAACTAAAGCACTCTTTTGTCTCTGACAGAAATCGCTAACTGTCCACTCTGCTGAGAAAGGACAAAATGCCAGGGTTAGCCTATTTTTTGTTCCAGTGCACTTACAACACTCTCAGGAGAGGATAAATTTAAATGAACATTTCTCTGCTGCCATCTTGTGGATTATGTAGGAAATGCATGCAAAGCCCCGGAGCAGTCAAATGTCAAGATCTTGCCAATAAAACTACACCAGGAAAAAAAAGTCTTTTGGATTATTTAAAGTCATTTGACAGAATAAATAATAAATTCACGTATGATAAATTAACGTATGTAGTATAGTATCTATAACATATAAACCTCCTCCCAAAATGAGGTGTAGGGCTGCCAGCGAGTTGGCTCAGTGGTAGCAAACATTGCTGCCAAGCCTGGTTGCCTGAAATGGTAGAAGATGAACTCCCACAAGCTGTCCTTTGACCTCACTGTGCAAACTGTGGCATACACATGCATGCGCACACACACACACGTGCACATGCATGCACAGTGTACACACGCGTGCAGGCGCACACACAAAGTATGTACGTGCTGGAGAACTACAGAAGACGCCCAGAGCTGTTCTTTTTATCTCTTCACTTCCCCTTCACAGTAAATCTGGGAAGCATAGACTTTTCCCACTTGGAAGAAATTTAGCAGAATCTTCGTGGGAAGCTTCGAGTTCGGTCTTCACAGCCCCATGAATGAGAGATGAGGTTCGTGTTCCACACCGTGTCACGTGACCAGGCCTTTCCTCACTCAGGCACGCCATCAAGAAAGCCGAGAGAATGGGACACTGCTCTGTTTCTAATCCAGATGATTCAATGGAGGAAGAAGGATCCTCTGAGGTGATCCTGCTCTCAAAGATTCTACTTCCCTGCTAGGCTCCATATGATAAATACATAGACTATTAGCTAAACCCAAGAGAGGTCTGGTGGTGGGGGGACACCAAGTTAAATTAAAATTTCAGATAAACAACAACTGAACACATTTATATGAATCATAACCTTGTATTCACCTGAAATTTAAATTTCTAATGAATGTCTTATACTTTATCCAAAACCCTAATCATTCCTTCCCAATTATATTGCCAATTGAAGAAAATTGACATCTCACTCAGAAAAATAAACAAATTGGTTATTCTCTTTAACATAAACCTATTAGGCTTTAATAACTACAATAAAAATAGAACAAGAATACTTGAGTAATAGACTTTCCGTTTATTATGAAAAGAAGTAATGAAATCTGTAATAAGGATATAAGTGGAGGTCGGGGGGGCCATTCAGTGTAGCATGCAGGTTCCTGCTGGATGTCTCTGCAGACAACACCACGCTAGACTTGAACAGAAAGAACAAGATGGAACCCTGGTCTGCAGGAGATCACAGCTCAACAGAACAAAGAAACAGAGAGAAGCTGAAGCATATGGTACAAACCAAGATATAGGAAAAATGATGCCAGGCCTCTTCTCTGTTTCCCACTCTCATACGGTCTGCAAGCACTAGCTGCCAGATGAAAAGCATTAAACAACATATCATCAGCCTGGGCTACACGGAGAAATGCTGTCTCGAAAAAACAAAGCAAAACAGATAGATAGATAGATAGATAGATAGATAGATAGATAGATAGATAGATAGATAGAGATAAAGATATATAGATATAGATATATATCATTCAACTTTCTTTCTACAGTGAAAGACCTGAGACAATTCGCTTATAAAGAAAAAAGGTTTGTTTTAGCTCTGGTTCTGGAAGTTCCCAACCAAGATCAAATTGCTCAAAATAATGGCAATGCATCACGCTGGGAGCACTTGATGAAGCAAACTTTGTCCCACCAGCTGGGAAGCAAGGAAAGAAAAGATGAGAAGAGACCACTTTCCCATAGCAACTCATATGGCCACCAACCCACTACCACTCCACCCCTGGGGATCACACTTTTAACATGTAACCTTTTGGGGTGCTTTGTATATTAGTAGTGGTACTGCTAGGCATTGAACCCAGGACCCTACACACGCTAAGTACACAATTTACCCCTGATCTCCATCCCAGCCCGTTATTGGTAAACAGCAAAACCTATATATATACATTGCCTGCAAAATAATAATTTGTCAAAACTGAGAGCAACTAGAGAGAGCTTGTCCAAGCCTTCTTGCTTTGTGAAAGAGGTCACAGCCCAAGAGACAGTGGCCAGTTCCTGGTGTACATTCCATCTAGAGATTCTCCTGCATGCTGCCTCTCTAGGTGAGGTCTGACCATGAAAATGAACTAACCAATAGCCTAGGTTACAAATGATGCATAAATTCCTGCATCCATGGACCAAGACTGTTAAAGCAGTGTGAATTTTAAGAAGCGAGAACACTGCCTGGGTTGTACCATAGATCAAAGTGCACATGAGTTGAGATAAACACAGTGAAAATGATTAACCTAGCAGGTAATGCTTCTAGCTCATCAGCAAGTAAAGCCTACTCATTCCACCATTTGTCCTCATACAGCGGGTCCAAAGGCTAGCTAGTCTCTGGACTTGGCAACAAATTGATTGGGAAAGGTCACATTGTCTTGACATGGGGTTCATAGAATCAAAGAGCAAAGAAACTGAAACTCTGGGGCTACTCACTCGGGCCAAAATCCTTCCTTTCTCTACTTATCACAAAGAACAAAGCAGGGGCATGAGAAAGAAAGAAAAGCAGGGATGATGGCCAGCCTGTCAAAAGAAACGGTTAGTGAAGTTGAAGTAGCAGATTGAACCAAGTCTTCATTTTCTTCTGGTCCCCTCCCTTCCCTAGACTCTCAGGAGTTCTTAGTGTGATGGTGGGAAGTCTTGGCTCCCAGCTCCTAGCGACAGGTCGCGCTCCTGTGTGAACAGGAACAAGCTGGCCTCTTCAAACAAGAAAGCTGGCAGGAGAGTTCCTGGGAAATGTGGGTCAGTGGAGTCTCTGGTCTTCTCTGTCCTCCCAGGATCATGCAGGATACTTTCCACCATTGCTCCTCTCTGTTCACCCATCTCCCGCCCCCATCCCATCTACAACAGATGATGTAAGGGACCCATGAAAAGACCATTCACAAGGCACTTGCTGGCTAGGCCCCACCTTACTGCCTTCCATTTCAGTGAAACGTCCAACAAGTGGGCACCAAAACACAAGCGTCCAGAAGATAAGTTCTCACGTTCTTCACAGGTAGGTGACTACAGTTCACTATTATTTTATCAAGAACTAATGGAGGTGTTGGCTGTTATGGCCCATCTCTTTAACCCCAGCACTAGGGAGGCTGAGGAAGGAGGATCGTGGCAATACATTTTTTCTGAAAATATGTCTCACTTTGAAAGAGACACTTTTGCTAGACCTTGCCACCAAATTAATACTATACCTTGAGATCATTTAAGACAATGTACTCAATCTGTCTTCCTACTGTGCACTCGTTCTGTTTAATTTTGACCTGCCTTTTAGAAACCAGCATAACCAACCTTATTATGCCTTGAATTTCCCATGCAGTCACCCTTTGCAACCTAGCCTAATGCAGAGCTCTAATGTTAATTTATATTCATGACCTGACCAAGAACAGTGTGAGTGTGTGTGTGTGTGTGTGAGAGAGAGAGAGAGAGAGAAAGAGAGAGAGAGAGAGAGAGAGAGAGAGAGAGAGAGCTTAAACACTGTGGTAAAGATTTGCTGAATGCAGCCACCAGTTTGGAAACAACATTAAACAAAACAAATATAGCATAAATATTAGAAGCAGCAATGTTTGCATGTGTTGACGCATGCTGTCAATATAGGCTGATATCGTATTTGCAGTTCTCGGTGCTATTCTGGGTCAGCTGAGGTCAGCAAAGAAACTTCTTCCCTCATGAAACTTGTTGAAGAATTCTGTTAAAAAGCATTCTCTATTCCTTTACCGTGCCATGTTTTCTATGCTACTTAATAAACATAAAACAAATCCCTTGTTAGGGACAAGCACAGATCAGACAGGCACACGGGGCAGAGACAATGTCGTGATAAAAAGATTGGATAAGAACAACAAACATTAGACACTCACTACAGACTACAAACAGGCCCAGTAACCACAAACGACAGAGAGACAGAGAGACAGACAGACAGACAGACAGACAGACAAACAGACTCAGGAAGAGAAGTGGTGAACTCAAATTTGGTCTTGCTCTTGGCCAAACTCCACTAAGAGGAAGCTTCTGTTGGCACTTTTTAATTTGGCAGTGATGCATTTTGGAACCTCTGAGGTTCCTTTAGTGTATTAATTGATGCAGAAGATAGTTCAAAGCCACTCAGAATCTCAAAGTCACACACACACACACACACACACACACAAACACCAGTGCTAAAATAGAAGACAGAGTTCAAATGAACCTAATACAAAGAAATAACAGATGTTTGAGGAGATGAAAACACAAATAATCTTGACTTATCAGAGTTTTGACCTAAACATTTCACATTATATACGTAATAAGAATGATCATACCACATCCCATAAATATGTACAATTAGACAGCAAAAATGTTCTTTTCCTGCCAGGCAGTGGTGGTGCACGCCTTTAATCCCAGAACTGGGGACAGAGGCAGGTGGATCTCAGTGAGTTCAAGGTCAGCCTGGTCTACAAAGTGAGTTCCAGGACAACCAGCGCTGATATGCCGCGAAATTTTGCCTGGAAAAACCAAAAAAAAAAAAAAAAAAAGTAAAAAGTAAACAAATGTTCTTTTCCTATTCTAACACAACCTATAAACATTTGTCCTTACCCCCACAGATAAGTGCAGTCTTCATCTTCCACCAAGGAAACTTCGCTTTTCACAACGACAGTTATAGAAAACCACAACCAATCAAAATGCAGAATTCCCGGTGCCAGTGGATACATCTACAAACACTCTTCACCTCTCAGGGAACTTTGCGGGAAAGGGAAAGAAAGGTTGCGAGAGCCAGAGTCAAGATCAGGCAGCTTGCTGCGAGATTGCATCTCCTGGTCATCTCAGATGCTGCACCCAGACGCTCTCCCCCACCTGACTGCTCAAACATGAACTGGACAAGGAAGACAAGAGTGGACATGCCAGAGTGGAAGGGGCCTGGACGGCCTCCACCTCACAGAGAGAACTACAGGTAACTGAAGAAGCCGGAAATAGGAGGGGTGGCCTCCCACAGGGAAGAGCACAGCCATTGACAAGGGTCAGCTGGAGAAGACCAGTATTAGTTAAGCAAGAGTTCTGGGGCTAAAAAGAAATGGTTACAGGAAGAAAATAGGAGGTTCTTAGAACTGAAAAAAGATGTGTTCAGGATGAAAGGCCACGGAAGATGAACGTCGCAGAGATCATATACCAAATGTGTACCTGCGAAACTGCAGAACTCCAAGGAAGAAGTGGGGATCCTATAACACACTCTGGGTCAGAGATGGGTTCCCTGTAAAAGAACAGAAGCCAGAGCGAAGGGGTCTCAGAAGGCCTCTGAGGCTGGCAGGCCGAGGTATGGAATTCTGCAGAATAAAGTGGTATACCATACGAAAGCCATAAGAGAAAAAGAGTGGAGAGGTATAACCAGGAACTGCCAATCACAAGACCATGACGCTAGAAGAACCTGATACATAAGAAACATGCTTTATATATTTTGGGAAATTTTCTCAATAGGAATATGTAACTGAGGAAAGCTTTAGAAACTTAACAGAAATGTCACATGACAAATATAAAGCATTCAGTGGACATAGGATCGGTAAGGCAAGAATACATTTCCTTCTCCGGTGCTCTATTTCTATTGGCTCTGTGTTCAATAATGTTGGATTTTATATGTATAAGCAGAGTGTGCTGGAGGACACCTGCAACCTCAGCACTTGATAAGCTAGGACAAGAAGATGGTGAATTTGATGCCAGACTGAGCCCCATGGCAAATTCCAGGCCAGCTACATAATTCAGATCCTTACTCAAACTGAAGGGACAGTCACAGAGCCTCTATGGGTTTGAGCTAGGTCCTCTGCATATACATTATACTTGTGCGGCTTGGCATTCTGAGGGACTCTTAACAGTGGAAGCAGGGGTTCTCTCTGACTCTTTTGCCTGCTTTGGGGACCCTTTTCCTCCTACTGGGTTGCCTCATGCAGCCTTGATATGAAGGCAGGTGCCTCGCTTTATTGTATCTTGTTTTTCCATCCTTGGTTGATGTCCCTGGGAAGACTGCTCTTTCCTGAGGGGAAAAGGAGGACCAGTGGGCTTGGGACAGAGTGGAGCAGCAGGGGTCAGGGAGACTGGAGAAGATGGGGGAAGGGAGACTGTGGTATGGAGGTATTGTATGAGAGGAGAATAAAAAAAAAGATCCTGACTCCAAAAATAAAAATAGGATAGACTGAAAGACGAACAGATGAATAGATAGCTGGATAGACAGATGGATAGACACATTTCCTAATTTAAATGATTAAATTCTAATTCAGAGTCAACTTTTTAAAAACCATATATGATTATCTTTTGCAATTATAGTCAACAAACAGAACAAAATAAAAATCATAAACCATATGATAAAATATTGACCAAAAGGAATGTCAATAACAGTAATTGTAAGAGACATAAAAGAATTAATAAAAGAAACAGAAGTTACTTTTAAGAAAAAATGATGTTACTGTTACCTAGCAGACATATTATCTAGCTGTATAAAAATACCCTATGCTGCCGCACACACACGCACGCTCACACACACACAGAGGAAAACTGCAGGGGGGGGGGGCAAAAAGAAAAATAAACTTTTCTTTTCATTTCTTTCAGAAGGAAGGAAGGGTTTTGAGACAGTCTCATGTATTCCCAGGCTGGCTTCAAGCTTGTCTTCTGTTTTCTGAGTGCTGAGATTATAGGTACCACTGTGCACACACATGCACAAGCATGTACAAGGGCACACATGTCTCATCCAAGTATTTCTTTTTTCATTGACTTTTTTTTTAAAAAATTTCATTCAATATATTTTGATCATATTCTTTTCTCTCCACCAGCTCTTCTTGGCTCCTTCCCATCTCCCTACCCAGCCAACTTTGTCCTCTCTCTCTCTCAAAAAAAAATGGGGCTGGAGAACTGGCTCAGTGTTTAAGAGCATTGGCTGCTCTTCCTGAGGTCCTGAGTTCAATTCCCAGCAACCATATGGTGTCTCACAACCATCTGTAATGAGATGTGATGCCCAGAAAGACAGAGCACCCATATATAAAATAAATAAATATTTTAAAAAATTAGAAAGAAAAGAAAATAAAACAAAAAGACAAAAACTACCAAAATAACAAATATTACACACACGAAAGAAAGAAAGAAAGAAAGAAAGAAAGAAAGAAAGAAAGAAAGAAAGAAAGAAAGAAAGAAAGGAAGGAAGGGGGAGAGAAGAAGGGAGGGAGGAAGGAAGGAAGAAAGAAAAAGAAAGAAGAGGGAGAGAGAGAGAGAGAGAGAGAGAGAGAGAGAGAGAGAGAGAGAGAGAGAGAGAGAGAGAGAGAAAGCCAGCCCATGGAGTCCTTTTGTGTTGACCAACTACTCCTGGGATGGGACTTGTCCTGGAATATGATTAATATACCCAGTATCAGTCTGTCTTAGGGTTTCTATTGCTGTGAAGAGACACCATGACCATGGCAACTCTTATAAAGGAAAACATTTAATTGGGGTGACTTACAGTTTCAGAGGTTTAGTCCATTAATTCACGGTAGGACATGGTGGCATGCAGGCAGACATGGCACTGAAGAAGGAGCTGAGAGTTCTACATCTTGACCTGCAAGCAGCAGCAGGAGACTGTGTACTGGGCATAGCTTGAGCATATATAAACCTCAAAGCCCACCCCCACAGTGACACACTTCCTCCAACAGAGCCACACCTACTCCAACAAGGCCACACTTCCTAATAGTGCCACCACATATGGTACAAGCATTTACATGCACAAGTCTACGGGAGCCATACCTGTTCAAACCAGCACATACTCGGTGAAGAAAACTGATTTTCTCTCTCCCAGCAGGTATCAATTACAATCAGCTTCTTAGTAAAGGGTGGGACCGTGTACCCGCTTCCCCTTCTCTGAACTGCGAGCTTGTCTAGTTTGAACTCACACAGGTCTCGTGCATGTTATGGGTCTCTGTGAATTGATATGTTTAACAGTCCTGTACTATCTAACATGTATTATCCCCCCAAATTTTCTGCTGGTCAAAAATTCAGAAGCAGCAAATGAGCTGAGTGGCTCTGACTCTGGCTTTTAGGGTTTTTCATGAGACTGCTGTCAAGAAATCGGCTTCGAGCCTTATTACGGCTGAGGGACTTCTTGCAAGTTGGCTTGCTCACATGGCTAACAAATTCGTTGCCGACTACTAGAAGGAAGTCTTGGTTATTTGCCCTACAGTCCTCCACTCAAGCTTGTTCAAGTGTACTCATGACAGCCAGTTGTTTTCCTCCAAGAGAAAGCTAGACAGAAACACATAACGTTTTCTGACCTAACTTTAGCAATCAGAGATAATTTTGCTGCTTATTCAGGGCAGTGCTGGGCAATGGGTGACACCCAGGGTGAGCAGTGGAGTTGGCGCGGGCAGGGTGTGTGTCCACCCCAGCAGAGGAGGCTGGTTCCAGGGGGAACGCATAAATACTTCCTGACTAAGGTTAATAAGGAAGAATAGAATTTTAAGTACAATATTCAAAGTTCTGAAAGTTACAACTTCCAAGAGAATAGGACATTGCTATGACTTTGCGTGGCCTTGGTCCCAGAACCCTGTCTAGGGACAGTGAGAGAAAGACAGGGCAGACACTGAATAAAAAAAATAGACACAGAAGGGGCTGAGAGATGGCTCAGAGGTTAAGAGCACTGGCTGCTCTTCCAGAGGACCGGAGTTCAATTCCCAGCACCACAACTCAGTCATCTTTAATGAAATCTGATGCCCTCTTCTGGCTTGCAGGTGTATGTGCAGACAGAACACTGTATACAAAACAAATAAAAAATTCTTAAAAAAAAAATAGGGGCCAGAGAGATGGCTCAGTGGTTAAGAGCATTGCCTGCTCTTCCAAAGGTCCTGAGTTCAATTCCCAGCAACCACATGGTGGCTCACAACTATCTGTAAAGAGGTCTGGTGCCCTCTTCTGGCCTGCAGACATGCACACAGACAGAATACTGTATACATAATAAATAAATAAATATCTAGGTGTTTTCATCATCTGCTGGCTCCCAGCTTTTAGCATCCTTCTCTTAGACTTCATGTGTCCTGTCCGGGCCTGTCCTATCCTCTACAAAGCCCATTATTTTTTTGCCTTTGCCACCCTCAAAAAAAAAAATAGACAGAAGAAATAGCAGACATCCACACAGATAAGCTGGGGTTGGGTGACCTGGCTCTCCAATGAAGAAGTCCAGCTCTTTGGAAGTTTGGCATGTGTATTAAACGCTGATGAGCAAGGGGGTGAGTTTCATGCTATACAGCTGAATCAAGAAGGTAGGTTTAGCTAAGGGCAGTAGGATCAGACTCTGTAGGGGAATAGCCTTGGGGTCATAAATACCTGAGGGAGAAAGCTACAGTGGATGTGTTATTCACACACTATCAATATTTGAACTTGGATCAGAGAAAGGCTTTGTCATCTCCCTTAACCTTACCGACAAGAAGGCTTTGTCAAAATTTTCCATGAGTCTGAGGCTTCAGCCCTTAACATGACTCTCTCATGTGGATGGCACACATCCACTCAGGAATTCACAGACTTGGGGTTTCCTCCACTCCCCACAGGACATAACAATGTAAGGAGTAAGATCTAAGAAAGAGGCATGAAGAAGGAGGAAGCCATTCTTCATAAAGGAAACTGGCTGGAATAATCTAAAACAGATTCCTCCAGAAGCAGAGAAGCAAAAATACTCTTTAGTGGGTGGTGGCCACATTTAGAACTAAAAATAGACCAGTCAAGTAGTGATGTAATTTTGGAGAGTGGTACTAAAGATAGAGAAGAATGCTTTTATTTCCTAGTCAAAACTATATGACATTACTTATCTTTAACTGTGCGCAAGTATGACTTTGATCATAATGACTGCAAATGTAGAGTTTTGTCTTCAGAACGCAAGTCTGCCTCTTTATATTGCATATGCTAATTGTAGCTCCACAACAAAGTTCTGAACCTCAAAACACTGTGACTATAGAGTTGGGGAGGTGTCTCAACGGGGAACCTGTTTGTTGAATAAACAAGAGGACCTGAGTTTGGGTCCCTAAAACCCACATAAAAAGGCATAAAACTCTGTAACCTTGTGCTAGAGAAGCAGAGAGGTGGATCCTGGAGCTTCCTGGCCATCCAGTCTAGGCAATCAATAAGCTCTACATTCAGTGAGAGACCCTAACTCAAAAGTAAGGTAGACATGGAGACTGGAGGAATGGCTCAGTAGATAAGAGGACCATCCACTCTTCCAGAGGACCTGGGTTCAATGCTCAGAGCGAAGGGGCGATCCTCAGACTGCCTAGACTGTGCTGTGTCTCCACGAAACCTCAAACTCCACACTCCAGTGAGTTCCAGTCTCTTCCCTTCTATATTCCTTTCTCCGCCCCAGCCATATTGCTCCTGTCTCCACCTCCCAAACACTGGGATTAAAGGTGTGAGCCTTTAATCTTACTGGATAAGATCATTAAAATACAGCATCCAACTGGCATTTCTTTCCCAAGTGTGTTTTAGGGGTGTAACTAAAATTTAAGGCAATGTTAAGTGGGAGTCCAGCGGTAGCAGAGAAGAACACCTGTTCTTGCCCCGGAGAGAAGTGGCCCCAGTGTCATGGGAAGCAGAACCAGCTCCACCAGAAAACCTGATGACTAAAGACGCCTGGCAATCAAAGAGCTGCCTACGGTGGATGAATCCTTCCCTTTTCTGAAAGGAAACGAGGAGGAATAGAGCTGGGGAAGAGAGGAAGTGGGGTCAGGGAAGAGTGGAGGGAGGGGAAACTGCGGTTGGGATATAAAGGATGAGAGAAAAATAAAATTTTTAAAAAATTTCAAACTAGAACTGAATGAACACCAATCCTTTCAGTTCTGAAATTTTTACGAATAGGATGCTTCACACTGAATATATATTGGCCCTAAAATGTCTGCAGAGAAACTAGACACTTGGGAAATATATCTGATTCAGTATTTGACCCATCACGGTTGACTACCATGCACTGTTAGACAAAATGGAAAAAAAGTAACAAACAAAATGAGTTAGTTTAGCAAGTCTTTTAGGGGTCTAGGCTCAATATGGCCTTAAGTCCCAAACAGTGACCTATATAGCAACTGGCTGCTGTTAGCAGGCCTCTCTGTGGACTGTGAGTCTGTCACATTCCCCTGTTTTATGAAAATCATCAACAAGCTACACTAGAAATTAATTAGCAAAGCAGACCATCACTGCGATTGCAGGACAGACTGTAGCATCTGGAAGGTAGTCCTCCATAACACTGTTGGCTAGGTCAGCCACACGGACAGGATGGGTGTCTGACAGGAGAAGATATTAGATCAAAGTCGCAACTCCCCTGAACCCAGCCAAGAGAAGCCCTGCAAGACAAAGTCAAGCAGAGCACAGCACCAGCAACATCCAACTTCAGAAATGTGGAGAGAGGAGGAGACAGCCGCTGCAGCAAGAGCAGCTGATTCCAGATTTGGAAAAATCATACAGACGACTCTCAGTGGTAGACATTGAAAGGGGCTTTAAAAACACCATGTTACCCCCAATTAAAAGACACCTGTGGCAGACACAAGCAGGCAGCAGTCGGTGGTTTCCAGGTCTTTGATTGCTTCATTGTTCTCTGGAGAAATTTTTTTAAGAAAGAAAACTTGGCTGGCTAGAGCTCATAATGATGGTTAAGAGGACTGGCTGATGGAGGACTCTCATTGGCTAATAAAGAAACTGCCTGGCCCATTTGATTGGCCAGCCCTTAGGTGGGTGGAGTAGACAGAACAGGAAGAAGGAAGTGAGGTAGATGGCTCAGTCAGATGCCACGCCTCTCCTCTCTGAGACAGACCGCCATGCCTCTCCTCAGGGAGACAGATACGATGAAGCCAGACACCAGGTCAGACATGCTAAATCTTCTCCGGTAAGACACCACTCGTGGTGTTACAAAGATTATTAGATATGGGTTAATCAAGATGTGAGTAAGAGGCTAAAATTAATGGGCCAGGCAGTGTTTAAAAGAATACAATTTGTATGTTGTTATTTCAGGTGAAAAGCTAGCAGGCGGCCGGGAGCAGGGCTGCAGGAAGCCGGCCCGCAGCTCCGCACTACAACTGGCTGCTCTTGTACAGGATCAAGGTTGGGTTCTTAGCATCCACATGGCAGCTCACAACAGTAACTCTAGTTCCAAGGGACCTGATACCCTCTTCTGGGTTTCTACCGTCACCAGGCTTACACAAAAGCAAGCAGATGAAACACAAAATAAACTGATAAATCTAAAGAAGGAGAAAGAAGAGAAAAGATGAAGAAAAAGAGAAAAGGGAGGGGAGGAGCCGAAAAAAGGAGAAGGAGAAGGAGAGGAGGAGAGGAGGAGGAGGAGGAAAAGGAGAGGAGGAGGCGGAGGGGAGGAGGAGGAGGAGGAGGAGGAGGAGGAGGAGGAAGTCGTCATTTGTGGTCAGTTCTCTCTACTCCTTTCTATGTGAGTTCTGAGGATCAAACTCAGATCAAATGGAGCTTGTACAGTAAATATCGTTACCTACTGAGCCTGGTCCTCACTTTTTGAGAAAACACTTACACCTGTATTGTTCAGAGGCAGAAATGAAGGCGGAATGCCCACAAAGTTCCAATGGCACTAAGCTCTCAGGCCCAACCTACTTGGGCAGGGTCTGTACCTACCCTTCCTGATGGACCTACATGAACCATCAGATTCTTCCCAGCTAGAAAGTTGGGTAAAAGAGGCCAAATGTTATAACAAGTAGGTAACAATGTTAATAAACATGCATACCTCTTTAGGGAAATACTGTCTTGACTTATATTAGAGCTGCAGATACTTTTCCGTCCCATTTTTTTAAAAAAGATAACCAAATTAAATGCTTTTTAGTTATTACAGAGATCAGTGGAGTTTATCTGTGAGGGTCTACACAGTAATTGTTTCCATCTTTGTGGGTTACAGATATCCTATTTGCTCTGCAATCCTTAGCGCTGTCAACACCATGAGCTGGCACTGGACCTGGCCAATGAGTTACAACAGTCCTTTGGGGGTTTTGATCTCCTGTTGGGTGCTCAGTGAAAACTGCCAGGTTGCCATGTCTTCCAATATTGAGCAATGCCGTAGCTGGTTGCAGAGTCAGCTATGGAGGCAAGGAGACCATCAGATGCTTACAGAGACACCAGAGTTGTCTTCCCACAAGCCTAAGCCCGAGTGCCCCTCTCTTCTGCATTCTGCACCCCAACCCACTACACTACTCTCTAACTGCTTTCCTCTCAGGGGGAAGGAACCGGCCTGCTTGCTGTTTGCCGTAATGTTTGCCACTTGCTCAGAAAGCACTGGGCGCTTGGCCCTAGCTTCTTCCCCTGGAAGAGAACCCATTGCTTGTGTTCGTGTAATCTCAGCCTGTGAAGCCAACTCCCTGTGGGATGTGGGACAAGAGAACACAAGTGTATTGAGGCTCACGGTTTCATTGCCCTGTGAGTAATAAAAGACGTGTGTGCCTAACCCTGGAGTCTGACATCATCTGTCAGCAGATATGAATTGACTACAGGCTAACTCATTAAACTGCAAGCAGGGTAAAGTCGCTCCCTTCACACTCCTTGACCCAGCTGTCCATGGGAACCCCCCACCACAATGCTTCCTACTCCTAGATTAAGGTACCACTCCAGACTTACAGCAGAGAGGTGTTGGTTGGAACATGGTATCTGGGGTCATTTGAATCTGTTCCCAGGCTATCGTCACTCATCTTTGGCTCAAGAACACACTGTCTCTTATTCCCCTTGAGTGAGTTCCCAGGAGATGAAGTAAATCAAAAAGAATTAAAACCAGGTGATTCCAACAATGAAAAAGAATCCGCAGAAGCTGAGGACACAGCTCAGTGAGTAAGGTGGGCATTAGAGCACGGGGACTGACCCCGTCCCCTTCGTCTGCCCTGTGTGCCATGGGTGGCCCTTTGTCACTTGCCACAGATGGGAGAGCCAGCCTCGGGGGCATGAGAACAGAAGAGCTAACCCTGCCCTCCCTAAGTGCAGCAATCTGGAGGGTGGGCCCTGCACCTTGTCTTGTCTGCTGACTGTGTGAGCTAGCCAGGGCAGTGCTAAAAAGCTCTTCTGTGTAGTGACAATGGGGGAAAACTACTGGGCTGACAAGCCCTGCTACCTCCCAGGTCCAGACCCAGGGCTCTGAGTTGGTCCACCCCAACATCCACCTCACCTATGAACTCCTGGAGCTCATAAAGTGGCCAGACCTGCAGCGCCAAAGCTACAGGATCTCCATAACACAGGACAACAACAGGATATCCAAACGGGGTCCCAATGAGGACCCAGGATCAATAGTTGAGCAGAAACCAGAGGCCTTGAACCAGACCACTGACTCATTGCAGTAAACACTTATAAGCAAAGATGTGTGGACTAAAGGGTAAACTGTGTGACTCACTGAGCCACACGATAGCTTCCACCACTGAGTTGTTTTTGTTTTTGTTTTGTTTTTTGGGGGACGGGTTGCAAAGGCAAACAGTGGAAGCAAGAAGATGGAGAGATGAGTGGCATCGGGATGCAAAATGTGAAATCCACAAAGGATCAATAAAAGTTTTAGATTTTTTCAAAAAAAAAAAAGCTAGAAAGATTAATTTTTAAAAAGGCACCTCTTCACACCTTGGAAGGTAAAAGATTGTTGCAGTTATCGATGCTATCTAGTAACAAAGGAAAAGCATAAGTTTAGAGCACTTCTTACAATGGAGTTGCATTTCATGGTTATATACTTAAGGAAAAAAAATTCCTGGAATCCAAATTATGCATAGAAATGTAAGTCACCTTTAAAATACAGTCTATAACGTTTGCAGACTATGTTATCAGCAGAGCCTCAATACGTCCAACACAGCCAGTTTTTCCTGCACTCGTCAAACAGATGGCCACTCTTTGGTCGAGCACCAGATGAAGTTGTTGGCTTGCATTTGAGGCCGTCTTGTACAGAAAAGCTCCTTATCTTTAAACACTAAAGTCACACTCTGCAGTGAGGCGCTCACACTGCGCAGCACAAAGAGATCATAACCAAGAGGGGGGCGGGGATGGCAGTTCAATGCCTCCTTTAACTTGGCAACTTCTCTGGGAAATATCTGGGCAGACAGAAGTGACATAAGTTCTCAACCTCTTTCTCTCTGGCCCAGCATACAGAGTAGAATACAAAAACTTACATTGCCCCTGATGGGCCTCTGCTCCTTTCATGAAAATGCCAATGATGAAATAAAGTTCTCCAAACAGAGCTGGGCATACTGGTACGCACCTTTAATCCCAGCACTTGGGAGGACCTCTAAATTCCAGGCCAACCTGGTCTACAGAGTGAGTTCCAGGACAGCCAAGGCTACACAAAAAAATCTTCAAATAACTGAAATCCTACTCCTGGTACCAGTTTTTATTATTGCAATGCTCATATTACAAGAGAAAATCCTAGGCAAATTTATAAGAATAGGGTTATTTCGAGACTGGGTTTCTCTGTAGCTTTGGAGCCTGTCTGGGAACTAGCTCTTGTAGACCAGGCTGGCCTCAAACTCACAGAGATCCACCTGCCTCTGCCTCCTGAGTGCTGGGATTAAAGGTGGCATAGAGGTATTTTTAAGGAAATCTCAACATCATTACCAATCCTAAAAGTTTCGATTATTTAATATTGTGGTCCACACTGGAGATGTTCAGCTCTACACAGTCCATGCTGGGGTTTCTAACAGGCCTCAAGCACCAGATACCATCTATGAAGGGTTATGGTCTTCTGTGTAATCAGCAACATAAAACAGGAAAAGCTGCTTAAGGCAGCTACACTGACAGCAACTTAATAAACATGCTATCACTTCATCTTCATTTATATAAAAAATGGCTAGCTCTTCCAAATGATAACAAGCATTGTTTTGAACCAGATTGATTCTTCTCAGTATTACAATGAAATTATGTGTAGAAAGTGTTATATATGGCTAAATTATTAAGAATACGTTTAAGTAGGACTGGTAATATAGCTTAGTTGGTAGAGTTCTTGTGTAGCATGAGTGAAGCCCTGGACTTAGTCCCCAGCACCATATAATCCAGGCATAGTAGTTAATGCCTATAACTCCAAAACTCAGATGACGGCAGGAGAATCAGCAGTGCAAGGTCATCTCTTAGCTACATAAAGAATGCAGTGTATAGCAAGTTTGAGGCCAGACTAGGCTACATAAAATTCTGTTTCAAAAAAAATTAAGTCAAAGTTTACCCTCATTATAAACAAGAATTTTAAATATTGTTGGGCAGTGGTGGTGTACATCTTTAATCCCAGCACTCAGGAGGCAGAGACAGGCTAGTCTTTGTGATTTTGAGGCCAGCCTGGTCTACAGAGCTAGTTCTAAGACAGCTAGGGATACACAAAGAAGTCTTGTCTCAAAAAAAAACAAGAAAAATGTTTTAAATGTTGTCTAAGTGAATGATATACAAATCAGAGAGATGACTATTAATTGTGATTTGCATATGAGAACTTGATGAGTACAAGCCAGGTATCCTGATTCTAAAAAAGCCAAAATAATACATTTTGCTCATTTAAAAAGAAAAAAAATCAGGTATGGTATCACATACTGATGTGGGATTCCCCTCTGTATGCTGTGAATACCATTGGTGAATAAAGAAACTGCCTTGGCCTGTTGATAGGGCAGAACTTAGGTATGCAGGGATAACTAAACTGAATACTGGGAGAAAGGAGGCAGAGTCAAAGAGAAGCCATGTAGCCCCACCAGACACAGATGCTGGAACTTTACCAGGTAAACCACAGCCTTGTGGCAATACACAGATTATTAGAAATGGGTTAAATTAAAATATAAGAGCTAGCCAATAAGAAGCTAGAGCTAATGGGCCAAGCAGTGTTTTAAATAATATAGTTTCTGTTTGATTATTTCAGGCCTGAGCTGCCGGGCGGCCCGGAAACAAACAAGCTGCCCTCCTACTACAACATACCTTTAATCCTAGCATTGGAGGCAGGGGTAGGTGATTCTATTTTCAAGGACAGCCCTGCTTACATAGCAAGTTTCAGACCAACCAGGGCTACATAGTGAGACTGTTGTCCCCAAAATAAAAGGATTTATTTATGTTTTTAGTTATAGGAACACAAGTGTGCTTTTCTGTATGGGTATGTATGTGAGTTTTCCACAGAGAATAAAAGGCATTGGTCTTGTTAGGGTTTCTTTTGCTGTCAAGAGACACCGTGACCACAGCAACTCTTATAAAGGAAAACATTTAATTAGGGCTCACTTACATTTTCAGAGGTTCAGTCCATTATCATCACTGCAGAGGGTATGGAGAAGACATGGTGCTGGAGAATTAGTTATACATCTTGATCCTCAGGCAGCAGGAAGTAAACTGTCTTCAACATTGGGAGTAGCTTGAACATTTAAGAATTCAAAGTCTGCCCCCACAGTGACACACTTCCTCCCACATAGTGCCACACCTCCTAATAGTGCCACTCCCTGTGGGTTAAGCATTTGAATATAAGAGTCTTTGGGGCCATACCTATTCAAACCACTACATTGGACCTTCAGGATCTGGAGTTACAGGAGGTTGCAACTACCCCACATGAATGTTGGGAACCAGTATGCTTAACAACCATGCCAGCTCTCCAATCCCTTACTTTCTTACTGTCTAGATCAAGAGCTAACTTTGGTGTTAACATCACAGAAACATGAAAAATACATGGAATGGTTACTATGCAATTTTTTGCTAAATTTTTTAAATCCAAGTTTCTTTCTCCTGGAAGTCAAACAGTCTAGAAAAGAAAGTTGCATGTTGGAAAATAAACTTGGTGAGTATGGTAATTTGAATATAATTGACCCCCATAAACTCATATGGAATGGCACTATTAGGAGGTGGGGCTATACTGGAGTAGGTGTGTCCTTATTGGAGGGAGTATGACTCTGTGGGAATAGGCTGTGAGGTCTCCTATGCTCAGGATACAGTCCAGTGACACAGTCTACTGCCTGTTGCCTTCCGATCAAGATAAAGCCAGCACTTCTCCACATCTGCCTGCATGCTGCCATGCTGCCATGCTGACTGCCGTGATGATAATGGACTGAACCTCTGAAGCTGTGAGGAAGCCACTCCAATTAATGTTTTCCTTATAGGAGTTGCAGAAACTGCAGCAACATAATAAAAAACAAGACTGCCATCCATACTTAGTTCACAAAAGTAGGGCAACAAAAGTGTCAAAATTACTTTCCTAATAAGACTGTCTTTCCCTTTATAGGTTATTTCTCTAAAGCCGCTGAATTGGGTAAACTATCTCAATTTATTATAAAATTAATAGTTTTTCTGGGCATGGGAGGATACACACACTGTAATTCCAGCACTCAGGAAGCTAGGACAAGAAGGTCTAATTTAAAGCCAGTTTGGACCATGTGATAAGAACTTGCCACAAACAATATCAACAAAACCTAGAAATAATAGTTTTAAGAAAACTAAGAGTCACTGGAAAGCTAGGTGATTGAATTTTTCAAATTGATGTATTAAGGTTAACATATTTACTCAAAAATTAGTTATCTGGCTCACAGTGAAGGTACCTGCTTCTTGCACTCAGCGCTTGAATGATGTTTCAGACCGGCCACACCTTGCATTTTAGATCAACTAAGAATGACTAAAGAAACTGTGTTTAAATATTTTATTATCAAGTAAAATTACGGTCTTTTTCTTTTCACTGGCTGGGATACACAGTCATTCATGCAGGCAAAACATACACAGAAAATAAAAAACAAAGGAAGAAAAAATTTTTCTAAAATTCACATAAGTCCGATTTCTAAAAC
Organism: Arvicola amphibius; assembly: GCF_903992535.2. Taxonomy (NCBI): domain Eukaryota; kingdom Metazoa; phylum Chordata; class Mammalia; order Rodentia; family Cricetidae; genus Arvicola; species Arvicola amphibius. Next base: position 75,252,718 of record NC_052057.2, on the reverse strand, counting down.
GTTGATTGTGTCCAGATGTGGGGCACATCCCTCATTTCATCCCAGCACCAGGAGGTAGAGGCAGGTGGATCTCTGTGCATTCTAGGGCAGTTAGGGGTATATAATGAGACCCTGATATAAAGTTTTTAAAAGTGAGTATAAAATTAATGTTTACTTATTGTTTTTTAGATAGTTCATCTGCTGTATTTTTTTAAAGGTAGAACTTCATAAATAACTTTAAAAATCTCCATTTGAAATTGGAACTATTTCATAGAGAACACATTAAAACAAAATCTTTCTTTTATATATACTTGTATTGAAAATAAACTCAAATGGTCTCTGCAGTCATGTATTAGGTAGTTACAATGGTAATATACATCATAGATATTTGCACACAACCTGACTATATTTACATTAATGATAAGATTGCCTTTGTATAGTAAATGACAGAGTAAAGAATATTCAGCTAACCAGACAGTGGTGGCACATGCCTTTAATCCCAGCACTTGGGAGACAGAGGCAGGCAGATCTCAATGAGTTTGAGGCCAGCCTAGTCTATAAAGCAAATTCCAAGACAGCCAGAACTGTTGCACAGAGAAACCCTGTTTCAAAACACAAAAACAAAAATTAACAAACAAACAAAAAAACAAAAAACAAATGTTCAGCTACTTTGAATGAATGGCTGTGTGGTGGTTTGAATAGAAATGGCCCCATAGGCTTATGGAAAGTTTAGTTATGTTGGGCTGTGGTAGCACAGGTCTTTAATTCCAGCACTGGGAGACAGATGCAGGTGATCTCTGTGGTTAAAGGCCAGCTGGGTCTACAGAGCTAGTTCCAGGACAGCCAGGACTGTGACACAGAAGCTCTGTCTTGAAGGAAAAAAAAAAAAAACCTTAGTGAGTCATCAGGGAGCGGCACTACTTCTGAGGGATCAGAGGTGTGGCCTTTGCTGGAAGACGTATGTGTCAGAGGTTGGCTTTGAGGTTACAAGGGCCCAAACCAAGCTCAGTGGCTCTCTCTCTTCCTACTACCTGCAGATGTGGATATGGAACGCTAAAGTTCTCAGCAATAGGTCTGCCTGCATGCTGCCAGTATCCCACTATGAGGACAATGGACTGACTTCTAAAACTGCAAGCCAGCCCCAGTTAAATGCTCTCCTTTATAAGAGTTTCTATGGCCAAGGTACCTCTTCACAGAAACGGAATACTAAGGCAGTATACTATTTCCATTTTATGGTCAGTTCAATGTCTTCATTGTTTTGCAAATGTAGACATCTCTAGCCATGAGATCTACAGTAACACTAATAAATAAGTTATATATGAACTTTTATTTTTTTAAAGATTTATTTATTATGTATACAGTGTTCTGCCTGCATGTACATCTGCAGGCTAGAAGAGAGCACCAGATCTCATTACAGATGGTTGTGAGCCACCATGTGGTTGCTGGGAATTGAACTCAGGACCTCCAGAGAGCAGTCAGTGCTCTTAACCTCTGAGCCATCTCTCCAGCCCATATATGAACTTTTAAATACATATGAATTCCTTTGAAATAAGAGAAATAGCAGCCATAACCTACTGAACAGTCATGTAAAATAACTGTCTTTCTACTGATGACATTTTTGCTCCTAGCACTTCAGAGTAGAACTTTTTCATCTGGAAGAAACATGTGATACTCACTAGCCAACATTTATAGACCAACATAATTGTTTATAAAATAGAAACTATAATTTATGATACCAAATCATATCTATCACAACTATTTATGTTTGTATGTGGGGTAGGGGAACACATGTGAACATGTGTGTAGGCCAGCAATTGACATTGAGCATCTTCCATTGTTCCACGCGTTAGTTTTTGAAGCAGGGTCTCTCTCCCTGAACCTGGAGCTCACAATTGGCTGGCTGACCAATAAAGACAGGGATTCACCTGTCTCTACCCTATCCCCACAAAAGCTGGGGTTACGAGGTTTTAGGTTACACCATGGCTGCAATGCCCAGGTTTTACATGGGTGCTTGGGAACCTCATATGTCTATGCATGGTAGACACTTGCCAACTGAGTCGTCTTCCCAGCCTCCTTGTGAGTCTAGCCTTTACGGCTGAGCCATCTCTCCAGCCCCACTGATGCCTTTTTATCCTAAAACATTTATGCTTCTTTTAAGTTTTACTCACTACTGTTTGTGCTGAGGTGGGATATGCATGCCACAGTTCACAATGAAGTCAGAGGAACACTGTGGAACTGGTTCTCTCCTTCCTCCTTTGTGTGAGCTCTCAGGATAGAACTCAGGTCATCAGTCTTGTGCAGCAAGTGCTTTTACCCATTGAGCCTTTTCACTGGTCCCTGTGCTTCCTGCCCGGTACTAGTAAGAAAGGTCTATTTCCATTTTGTTAAGTGTTCATTTGTGCAAATTTAGGTATTTTGTGCAACAAAACCTTAAAGAAACTCTGTATTGTTGCCTTTTATGTGGTGGTGGCGGTGGCGGTGGCGGTGGCGGTGTGTGCGGGTGCCCACAGGCGGGAAGAGAGCATGAGATCTTCCTGAGCTGTGCACTAAGCGTGGGTCCTCTGCAAGAACAGGAAATGTTCTCAACCACAGTCGTCTTTTCAACCCCTTCTGTTATTTTTTTCCTTTTTCTTATTCTTTCAAGAAAATTACTGAGTCCATCCCAGTGCAAGAAATAATAGTGGCAAAATAATTAAAAAGTAAGAAAGAACAAAAGAAATTCAATGTTGAATTTGAAAACGTCAGAAACAGGCTGGAGAGTTGACTCCGCACTTGCTGCTCTTACAGAGTACCTGAGTTTGGTCTTCAACACCCACGTGTGCTCACAACCATCTGTAACTACAGCTCCAGGGCATCTGACTCCATTCTCTTGGCCTCCAAGGGCACCTGCAAGCATGTGGTACACAAGCTCATGCAGTCTCTCATATGCACACAAAGAAAATAATTTTTAAAAACTAAGAAACTTCATAACGGGTCAAATCAGCAAGTTATCCTTCTGCTCTAGCGAGGGACCCAATAGAATTAATCTACCATAGGCCAGTGCTTCCACTTTACTCTGGATTCCTTTTGCTTTTGAGCTTAGTAAACAATAAATGAAAAAAATGAACAGTTTTCAAAGAAATACAAACATTCAGTAAATCTGAGGGGAAAATGTTCAACATATTTAGTTATTAAAACAATAAAAACATAAATGCTGAGGTCCCACTATATTCCTGTCAGAATTCTGCCACTGAAAAAGTAAATACCAGTCACAAAGAGAAAAGAACACACCCTTCTTTTGAATATAAATTAGTGCAACCACTATTGAAATCAGTGTAGTTGTTGGGTTCCCCCCCCCCCACGCCCGGGAGCCTGCTACCCAGCTCTCAAATAAATACAGAGGTTTATTCTTACTTATGAATGCCCGACCTTAGCTTGGCTTGGTTCTAGCCAGCTTTTCTAACTTAAATTATCCCAATTTTCTTTAACTATGTTTTGCCTCTGGACTTCTTGCCCTTCTTTAGTCTACATATCTTTCTTCCCTTCTTACTCGCTGGCTAGCTGTTTGAGTGGGCGATTGACCCCTGGAGCCCTCCTCTCCTTCTCCTTTTCTTGTTCCCCCCTCTTTCAGTTGAGCCTACATTTCTCTTCCTATTTATTCTCTCTGCCTGGCAGCTCTGCCTATCCCTCTCCTGCCTAGCTGTTCATCTCTTTATTAGACCAATCAGGTATTTCAGACAGGCAAAGTAACACAGCTTCACCAAGTTAAACAAATGCAACATAAAAGTATGCAACACATCTCTGCATCATTAAGCAAAATATTCCACAGCATAAATGGATATAACACATCTTAGACTAATATTCCACAACAAGTCAATACGGATGTTCCTCAAACCCCAACACTATTAATACCATGTGACCCAGCTATACTGAGTATATAGATGTAATTTCATAGGTTTTCACCGTATGAAAACCAAGTCAGCACTTGATAGCTGTCTGGTGTCTTAGTTCTCTTCTGCTGCTCTGGGAAGAATCTGGCAACAGTGACTTGAGGAAGAAACAGTCTACTCTGGACCACAGTTCAAAGGTACAGTCCATCATAGTAAGTCAGTACAGAGAAACCTGATCACATCAAACAGGAAACAGGACTGAGGAATTTTGTTACTGCTTAGCTACCTTTCTCCGCAGTCCTGACTCTCATTTAGAGAATGATGTCACTACAAAGGGTGGGCTTTCTGTAGACAGAAGTTTCTGTCCCGCCTGGTCCCACAGCCATTCAGTCCCAAAGAAACACAGAGGCTTATGTTAATTATAAACTGTTTGGCCTATTAGCTCAGGCTTATTACTAACTAGCTCTTCCAACTTAAATTAACCCCTAATTCTTATCTATGTTTAGCCAAGAGGCTTGGTACCTTTTCTCAGTAAAGCACTCTCATCTTGCTTCCTCTCTGGCTGGCTTGCAACTGTGTCTCTGATTTTCTTCTTCCCAGAATTATCTTAGTCTGATCACCCAGCCTATACTTCCTGCCTGGCTACTGGCCAATCAGCATTCTATTAAACCAATATAAGTGACAAATCTTTACAGTGTGCAAGAGCATTATCCCACAGCAGCCTTCCACTTCAATTACTACAATCAAGACCACCTGCACAGGCATGCCCAGAAGCCTGTCTCTCAGGTGAGTCTAGATTTTGACAAGCTGACAATTAACACTAGCCATCATAACTGTGAACCACTTTCTTTTTGCATTCTTTACAACTGCCAAGGTATGAAAGCAACCTGAGTGCCCACAATGAATGGATAAAGGCAGCGCATCCCTTCTCCCTCCCTCCCTCCCTGTCCCCCTCCTCCCCCCTCTCCCTTTCTGTCTCACACACACACTGGAGTACGAGTCATCTACATCCATAATTATTAGCCATCCACGAAGGGATGGCTCCATAGTTGTGAGAACTTATGACTCTTGCAGAGGACACAAGTTTTTTTCCTAGCACCCACATTACTCATAAGCATCTCCAACTCCAGTTCCAGGGGATTCAATGCTCTCTTGTAGTCTCCGTGGGTTCTTGCATTCACATGGTACACTTAAACTCATGAAAGCTCTCACACATACAAATAAAAAAAATAAAAGGTAGCATTTGCAAGGATATTGAATGGAATCAGAAGTTACATGAAGCATACTAAGTCAGACTTTGAAAGACACATTTTTCTCATGTGTAAATTTCAGTTCTAAAGACATCAAAGTAGAGAATATACAGTAACTTAATAAAATTCAATTTGGGAGAAAGGTAATGGCTCACTGGTGAGAACCAGTGACTAAGGTTGCAAAGGAGAGTACAGTGACTTTATGCTGTGCCAACATATTTTTAACATGTTAGAAATGTAGTGTATGCTTCTTACCCAAGCACATACACATAAACACACCCCAAAACAAACAAAATCGAGAATAGACCAAAAGGTGTGAACCTTTACTTACATAGCCTATACTGCAGGATGAAGGTTGCTTTTTACTAAGCAATCTAAAATAATAGTTTGTTATTTCCGTACTATTTTAAAGAAAAAGGAATCCTACATAAGACTATCAATAAAGGATAAGGATGAAATATTAACCCTATGGTAGACTGCTTCTGTAACAGTGAGATATTACAACTGAGCCTTGCAGAAGTATAGACTAATGCTTATCGAATCTGTAAAAAACTAGGTTGGAGGCTAAAGCCCAGGGTCAACTCAATGCTAGACAAGCATCCAGCAACCTTAGGACCTTTCCTGGGATTAAAGCAGAAAATGATTTCTAAAGCCTAATACTAAAATTAAGTCTGGTGGACCTGGCATGCTAGCACACATTTAATCCCAGCACTCAGGAGGCAGGAGCAGGTGGATCTCTGTGAGTTTGAGGCCAGTTAGTCTACATAGAGTTCTAGGATACACATACACAAACCCTGTCTCAAAGATTTAAAAAGAAAAATCAGTCTAATTGAATAGAACGAGAACAGTCATGAAAATAAGAGTTGACTCTAGTGGGTAAGGCTTGTGCAACATTGAAAGGGCCTGAAGCTCAAAGTCTGAAAATCCGGGTATCATAGGGAACATGTGGTCTCTTTCCACACTGAGGACCCTGTTTATTCACTTTTTTCCCTGAACCTAATGCCTCCAGATATGGAGTCTCACGTCTAACAGACACCTAAGCTCCAGACATGCTTGTGCTGTGGCAGTAGAGCTACACTGGAGGCTTAGCAGGACCTGAGATGCAGACTGCTTCCGACAAAAGATGACAGACTGCCTAGGTTAGAGTCCTGACTCACTAAATCTGTCTCCTATTTTCCTGCCTATAAAATGCTAATTTAGTAATACATCCTTACCTTGCCTTTTAAAGACTAGATAAGGAAATATGTGTACTTTTATCGGAGTGCCTGGCACACACAATTTGTTGCATGCCTCTCCTGAGCATGGCTCTACCATACATAAAAACTCAAGAGTTGCATGGAGGTGGAATCCAAGCACTCAGGAGACAGGCGAGCGGATCTCTGAGTCTGACGCCAGCCTGGTCTACAGAACAAGTTCCAGAACAGCCAGGGTTAATAGAGAAACCCTGTTAAAACAAACAAAAACCCTTGGACTTTACACAAATGGTGGCAGTGGGGGTTAGAACTTACCTACACAAAAGTAACTGAGATTCTGACACCAAATTGAACTTGGGCTTGAGCCTAGGCATGCACGTGACCACATAAAATTCCATCAGACCTACAGTTAGAATTAGAAGCAGACCATATATTTTTGGTAAGAGTATCAAGCACTGAGTATAGTGATGCATGCCTGCCACTGCAGCTTTCAGGACCAGGAATTCAAGGTCATCTTTGTCTACATAGCAAATTTAAAGCCAGTTTGGGGTATATGAATTCTTGCCTTAAAAAAAAAAAAAAAAAAAGAGAAAGGAAAAAAAAAGGCATCACAAAAGTGATTGCAGGATTCTTTCTACCATTCTTTCACTATAATTACTGTGACTTCTTTTAATCTGTTGGTGTAATTTATCAGTATCCTATAAATTTGCTTTTAAAAGTAAAGTTGGGGGAGGGGGGCTAGAGAGATGGCTCAGAGGTTAAGAGCACTGGCTGCTCTTCCAGAGGTTCTGAGTTCAATTCCCAGAAGCCACATGGTGGCTCAAAAACATCTATGATGAGATCTGATGTCCTCTTCTGGCCTGTAGGCATACATGTAAGCAGAACACTGCATATATAATAAATAAATCTAGAAAGAAAAGGATGGATGGACGGACAGATGGACAGTTTTGGACCATGTCTGGGTTCATAGCCATACCACAGCCATGGTGTGTTGATGCCCATGGTTCCTGATACCATCAAAGGCCAAGCTGATGCAATGGGTCTAGACAGCCACCTGGAGCCACACTGGTATCTGAGGGCCAATCTGGGTGGCCTGTACTGCCACTTGGGGCCATGGTGACATTCAAGTGTGAGTGGGGTCCTATTGCCATTGAAGGGCATGCTGATGCCCAGGGTCTGAACAGCCACCTGAGACCATCTTGGTGTCCAAGGGCAATGCTGCCACCAGGGTCATACTGACTGGACAGCCTGTGTTGCCACTGGGGCTGTGGTGATGTCTGGGTTGGTGGTCCTGCTGTAGATGGGATCTATGATGCCTCCCATGGCCCATGTTACCACAGGGAGTCAGTCATAGGAACCTTGTGTGTTGAAATTCAAGGGCTGTGCTGAGCTGGCCCTACCCTTCATTGCCCTGGGATAGCTGGCCCTGTCTCTAGCTGGACACTGCACCAGGAGAGCTGGCTCCTGCACCTGGGAGAAATGGCCCCACCCCTCACCACGGGGCATAGTAGAGCTGGCTTGGATGGCACGGGTCTAGGAGAGCTGGCTCCACATTTCACCTGAGGGGGCAGTCTCGGGAGCCCAGCCTGACCAGCTCAGCTACCACCCAGACCCACGTCCTAGGCCTTGGGTTGGCCCACCCTAACATCTGCGCCATCTAAGGCCTGCTGAAACAGGGGCTGGTCCTGCTGACGGTAGCCACAGGATCCCCATGACTCAGGGCAACAGCGGGATACCCAAGAGGAGTTTTGGTGAGGGTTCAGTGATGGTGGTGTGCAGAGAACTTGAACAGACCCATGACTGGACAAAGGTATAACACATAACACACCACAGCTCCCACTCCAACAGGACGAATGAAGAGATGTTGGAGAGATGAGAAAGACAGAGCAGCAAGTGGTCTGGTTTGGTTTTGAAATAACTGGGGGGTGGGGAGTTTCCTTTGGGAGGGGACGCTGCAGTTGTGAGGGGCAGATGTGGAGGCACAGAAGGTGACAGGATTGGGATGCATGATGTGAAATTCCTAAAGAATTAATAAATTACATTATAAAAAATTTAAAATACAATTTTGCCCATTTGAGACTTACAGAAACCTTCTATGAATAGTACAAAAGCTCTTGCATACGAGCCCTTAAATGTTAGCATTTCTGATACTTGCTCTGCCACTTCTCTTCTCCACAAATTTCAGCATCTAAAAGGAGGGAAATCCTGGCAACAAATAAAAGAATTCAAGGTAAAATTTTAGATAAAAACCATAGACGGCCAAACAAAGACTCTTGAGTAGATGTAGACAGATAAGTCAAAGCTAGTATTGGTCATCTCCTGAGATTCAAGAGACTAATGAGATGGCTCACAGCAGGGAAAGCTATGCCTGATGACCTCAGTTCATACTGGGAACCTCCATGATGGAAGAAGAGGTGACTCCCAGAAGCTGTCCTGACTCAACATGTGTGCCTTGGTCTATGTGCACATCTAAGGGAAGTGGGGAGTGAATCAATGTCAATGAGACATTTGTGTTACATGGCCAGTAGCAACAATTTCACTGAATACTGTAAATACTTTTTTATAAAACATTTTATAAAATGTTTTTATATAACGATTCTGTGAACTATCCTGTGAAGAAATTTACCTTCATTTTGCTATACAGTTCAGGATTAAATTACTGTCTAGTCTTACGTAGCTAGCAAGTTATAAGAAGCAACTTTTATTCTCCTTTAACAACTCTTTAAAATAAAAATAAGGGTAGCACTAAAGCTAGAACACAAGCCTCTACAAGAATCTCTAGAAAACCAAATTCAAAAGTATGACAGAGAGCAAGTGCACTGATTCTAGCTCTGGTTTCCTCCAGCTCAGCGGTCCACAGAGATGCACAGCACTGACCAGGAGACGCAGCTGTGGAATGAAGACCGTGCAAACTGCTGAAGAGCCTCCTACAGGTACATACCTACAACCCTGACATTCAGGAGGTGAGCAAGTTCAAGGTTAATGTAGGTCAAATACAAGGTTCCGGTCAGCTTGGACTAGATAACAAGAACCTGTCTCAATAATCTGAGTACTAATATCCCTGGGCTGGACAAATAGCGCAGTGGTTAAGAACATGTATTGTTCTTATAGAGGACTGAGCTCAACTCCCAATACCCATATCAGACAGCTCACAACTGTCTATAACTCCAGCTCCAGGGACCAGACACTCTTCTGACCTCAGGTATGTGCATATAGAGAGACAGACATGTACAAATAAATAAATAAATAATATTTTAAAAATACAATATCCACTCAATTTTCATTGCTATTTTATTATTTTACAATATATTTCAAAAACTGCCATTATAGTTGTCTTGACTCTTCTGAGAGCCCTGGGATAAAGAAACACCTAGACACACACAAACGTCAGTTTCAAATATCAACTGTCCTGAACCATCACGACCAAATTGCTATAACTTTTAAATAAATGTGTGATAATGCAAAATGAAAAATGTGTTAAAATAGAAAGTAAACTTTGCTTTAATGACTGTAGAAAGGAGGTGGTTTGTTGTTTTGTTTTCAACACATCCAATTCTGGCAGCAAGTAATAGTGTGTGTTAGCCACGTGCCCTGAAAATTTCTGTTTTCTGCTTGTGCGTATCACTTAAATCCGAGACGAGACATGTAGAAAAATGCTCTAAATACCTTCAACACCTTCATTCCAGAAAGCCACGATTTTAATAAACTCAAAAGCTCTCATGGGCCATAGTATTTTATGATTATTTTTCCCTGGTAACACTGGCTGGTTTCAACCAGAATGCAAGGAAGCCCTCCTGAGTCCAACCTCACTTCACATTCTTCAAGGAGCAAAACAGCAGCCCTACATGGTGATGGCGATACATGTCGGTTTCTTCCTGTTAGTTTTTAATGTTGACATGAAAACGGATTTAGCTCAATTTCTACAAAGAAAACATTAGTTGTCAAATATTTCAGAATCTTAAGAACACATCACATACATGTAATTCAGTCCACAAAAAAACCAAAACCATGTCTGTATTTACGTATCTTACCTTCACTGAAGTCTTTTTTTTTTCTTGGCTAAACATGAAAAATAAGACTGAGTGACCAGTGCTGGCTTGCTTTCTCTATGAGCAACAATTTGGATCTTGTTTCATTCAGTTTGGTGCAGTATTTTCTTAAAAACCACAAAAAGGCAATAAAAGGAAACATCTCTGGGATAGGCATGTGCTAGGTGTTTATGTCTGGACTGCGGCATTTGAGGCATCCAACTCTGTTTTCAAGTTTTCAGCTCTTTAAACTATTAGTTATTACTTTCTCGCCAGGTTGTGGTGGCGCGTGCCTTTAATCTCAGCAAGGCCAGCCTGTCTACAGAGTGAGTTTCAAGACAGGGCTATACAGAGAAACCCTGTCTTGAAAAAACAGATTTAAAAAACAAAAGCCAAAACAAACCAAAACAAAAAAAAAGCCCTATTTTCTCTAGCAGGACACAGTGGCATCACAGGGTAAGGCTGCCCATAAGATCACAGTGGACTGAATTCTCAAGAGCCACCTAACCTAAGTGAGCAGGAATCAACAGAGCCATGCATGGTCACATTCAAATTCTCCCAAAAGCACTTTGCTGCTGTTCATGTCCCCATTGTCTTAACTGGCTTATGGTAGCCTTGTTAAAATTATATCAAGTAAGATTGTACAGTTTTTGTAGCACTTTTTTAAGGTACTGCTATATTCAAATTAATATAATTCTGTTTGCAAAATGTCATTAATAATGTCCTTTCTATAAACATGGTTGGCAAAATAAAAAAGGCACAGAAGGGGGCTAACTAGGTATGTTTTCAACTTTCAGAGAAGGGTACCAAAGCATATGTCATGTATCATTCATGAAGAAAAGCTGCTAAAATATTCGGTAATTCATGCACAACTTGAGCTATGCGAAACTTCTCTTCAGAAAGCTCCTGAGGCTGGAGGAGAGAAGGAGTTCTTCTAGTCACATGCTCCATGGATAACAGAATATAAAGCTGCACGTACATTTGGTTCTAACAGTGGACCCATGTTTTTCAAAAAATAGTGAGGCAATTAAGCAAAGGAAAACAATACCAAAATACCTTCATAAACCATTCCACCTGCAGCCTCTGTCCTGTTTACCATTCGGTGGGGAAAATGTCCAATAAAATGTAAAATGCAGCATACGTAGTCATGTAATCTAGAGACTTCCCATGATAATCTATTGCGAATTGCACTTGACAGTTCACCACAACAATGGAAAGCTGGCCCCCTGGTGGTTTGCACAGTCCTTGAGCCCCAAACTGAAGTTGAAGTCACCAGTAAAATGATCTGGATAAAAAGTTTGCAGCTGTGCTCAACCAGCTGGCTCCACCGTCGGGGTGTGAGCCGACCCGGGACACTGCCTTGTCCTGTTCCTTTGTGGGACTCTCGTCCTCTGGCAGGTAGTCAGGCAGCTCTGTGTTCTCTTCCACTTCCACAGGGGCATCTTGGAATGGGACCAGCATCTGACACAGAGAAGCATGAAGAGCCATTACTAACCCACCATAACATGACACCATCCATGACCTAAGTCACATCCTCATCTTAAACGTCATCTTCATCCTGAGACTCTCAAAGGCTCTGTGTCTTCTAGCGTTTTCTTCTTGCAGGACAGTCTAAGAACTGAGCATGCCATAAGCACATAGGAGACAGCAGCTGCAATCTATCGGGGTTCTAGGGCCGAAGTAGTAACTTGTGTCTAGACAGGGCCACTCTGAACTCCCAGAGTCCCACAAAGCTGCTCGTCTTTGGAAACCAAAGCTCACAGCTTACAGTCGATACCCTCTCCGCAACACAGATCTAGAGTGCACCATATTAGCTTGTGCAGAGAATATGCTTTTATTGTCTTGGATTCACAAAACTAGCTCAAGTTAGAAAGTACTCAATATCAATGTAAGGAACTGTCCTATCCTTAACATATACAATCTGCATCACATCTCCACCGAGTTCAGAGATTCTGTTAGTACATTCTGAACTTCACAAAAGATCTCTCTATACTACTAAGACAGAAATCAAGATATACCACATCCTTATATTTCATAACTATTCCTCTAGGAATGTTATAATCCACTAACCATAAAAAGTAATCAAGAGTCCCAGTCTGGTAAGGGTAAAATAAAATGCAAGCTTTACCTCTTCCCCACTTTCGCCTTTCACAACTTGCTGGGCTTTCATGACCTTAGTTGATGCTATTGCTGACGCCAAAGCCTGGGATGAAAGGATAAAGGGACAATTCTGAATGAGGACTTGCTTGGTCGTAACTTCACGCACATTCAGCTGTTGAAAGTACTGACCTCTGCCTTCAAATCTGAACGGATTCGCACCACACATCTTTGAACAGCCATTTGAAAAGTAAAGCTAATAACACCTTTAATTTTTAACAAAGCCTCTTCACACAGATTTCTTCGAGACTGAAAAAGTAAAAAGCAAACTGTTATTAAAACAGGTAGAGAAAATAAATCAACTTGAGCCATACTGAACCATTCATTGGCGCCAACTCTGTCACTGTAAAAGACCACAGAACCAATCACACAAACCTACATGGCAAAGCCTACCGCACACAGGCTGTAAGGCATGGATGCTACACTAAGCTTCCACAACAGTTTATTCCACACTAGACACTGCAGGAAACTGAATATTGCTGGTACTTGCTTGTTTACCTAAACATATCTAATCTTACGGTGCCACAGTGACATGTGTGGTCCACGGCTGACAGAAACATGAAACATTGTTACATGTTATTTGCAAGGACTAGAAAAGGAAGCAAAGTTACAACACGACAGTAATTCTTGGCATATTTCAAACTTCAATATTAATATGCAGTGTTAATAACGGTCACCCAATGCATAACAAAGAACTCAAGAACAGAAAAGTAGAGGCCATCAGCCATTTTTGTTACGTTCTACTAAGACAGCCACATTCCTTTACTTACAGATCCTCTGACTTCAGTTCATCTAAGGCAGAGTTGGCACAATTACGACAGAGACCATATGGTGTACTAAAACATTCACTCCCTGGCCCTCTATTCTAGTCTAAAAATCTCTAGGCTTAAGCTAGAATTAAAAGTATTCAGTGTTTGAATCACTGTCCCTTATAAATATTATGTCCTCCTTATTAATGGCATGTGATATCAAGAATTATCAATATTCTCTTTGGGTTTTCATCTTCCTCTGCTGGTACCCACATGGTCTCTGCTACTAAAGCAGGGCACTAATCATCCCGTCTCTAATGTCACCAAATCTTATCTATTTGTTTCCTCTTATCCCCACAGCCCAGTACCTGTAATCCATAAACTGCTTTCTGCTTCAACCCTTGGGAGACATTCTAATCACTTCAGCAATATTTTGATTTTTTGGTCTTACTGTACACTGGCCTATACTTTTTTGTAAGTAGTTACTTTGAGTATGTGATGTATATGGAAGGAGAGGGTGTATAAGCATGTATGTATTTGTATATGTGCACCTAGGCATGCATGGAGTATACAAGGGATATAATAGGTATCCAGTTTTATCACTCTCTTATTCCTTTGTGACAAGACCTTTCACTTAACCTGGAGATAAGGTGTCAACCAGCAGGTTCCAGCAATCCTCTGTCTCTAGCCCCACAGAGCTGGGTTTCAGGCATCTGTGCAACCATGCCTGGCTTTGTACATGCGTTCTGGAGATTTCAATGCAGGTCCTCATGATTGCACACCGAGAACTCTATCCACTGAGCTATCAGGTCCTCAGGACTGCACACCGAGTATTCTTACCCACTGAACTATCAGGTCCTCAGGACTGCACACCGAGGATTCTTACCTACTAAACTAGCTCCCTAGCCCCTTTGGATTTCTGTGTTAGCTTTAAAAAAGTAACTTATTCATAGTCAACAAAATGAACAAGGCCTACTAGAGATACTTCATGTATATTAAGGTATTCCATTTCATCAATTTTCATACAGCAGAAATTTTCTAGAAATTTTTTGGACTTTCGTAGCTGTTAACTTATTTGATCCTGTCACAGGTTAAAAAGGATGTAAAAGTGCCCTCCGCTAACACACACAGAGACAGACAGACAGACAGACAGACAGACACAGACACACACACACACCTACTGAACCTCAAAAAATAATAGAAAAACCTTAGCTTTAAGCCTTAAATAAACCAGCAGAAAAGGTTGTGGCGGTCCTTAGAAAGTCTGCCTGGCATAGGTGAAAAGGTGAGTGGAGAATTACCAGTTTAAGTGTCCACCCCTTAGGGGAGGAAGAGAGGAGAGTGGAGAAAAACACATAATGCAATAAAAACAATTTAAAAAGAGTAAAAGAAAAAAGTGTGTCTACCCCTGAATATATAATATATAAGTTCTCCTGAAATTATCTCAAACTCAAGTCACATATACTAAATTAGGATTAAACAATTAAAATACAGACAAAACATTATTTAAAAAAAACAGTGGTGCTTAGACACTGGAAACGTAACGTCTCTGGTGAGCTCCCCATCGTGCAGAAGGCTTAAGGTCCAGCACAGCATGCTGAACTGATATTGACCTTGGCTGTTAACCTGACTGGACTGAGAAGTGCCCACAGATTAGGATCACCACAAACTTCTCTAGTGCTTTATGGAGCCCATTCTCTTTGGAGGAAGACTTTGCTCGGCCTAGATACAGGGCAAAGACCTTGGTCCTGCCTCACAGTGCTATGGCAGACTTTGCTGATTCCCCATGGGCAGGCTTACCCTCTCTGAGGAGTGGATGTGGGGGTGGTGGAAGGAGAGGGAGGAGCAGGAGGAAGAGAGAGAGTGGGAACTGGGATTGATATGCAAAATGAGAAAAGACTGTTTTAAAATTTAAAAAGAGTCTAAAAAGTTGGTTCTTAGTCCCAGCACAGCAGCACAGTGCTCTGATCACCGCACACTGCACTCCTAAGGCAGAGGACTAGCCATGCCTGAGTTCAAGGTCAACCTAGGCTATAAAGTGAGACCAGATCTCAAAACAAAGGAACAAAATTCAGAACCAGTGAACGTCACAGGGGGAAGAGTGCCTGTCACCAAGCCTGACACCCCGAGTCTGCTTCTGAGGACCACATGGTGGAAGAAGAGAACCGCCTTCTGCAACTTGTCCACTGAAATGGAATAAAAAAAGAACGGAATAAAATAAGAAACGGAAGAAAAAAGAACACCTGGTTCTTTGAAAAGATCGATGAAGTTAACAAACATTTACCTTCCAAGAAAAGCCAACTGCTAACCTCAGGAATTAAGAGGGAAATATGAATGCCAACCTTACATATAGTAAAAGCTAAGGCTAAGCTAAGGCTAAGTCTTCTCTACCCAGTCTTGGGATGAAAGTGTTTCAGATGTGGGAGTCTTTCCCAGATTTTACAGTTTTATGTAAACTACACTTGTCAAACACCTCAAATTCAAAAATTATGAATTCTTAGCGCTGGAGAGATGGCTCAGCAGTTTAGAGCAACTATTGCTCTTTCAGAGGGCCCACGCTCAATACTACTTGTAGATAGTTTACAATCATTCATAAACTCCAGTTCCAGGCGATTCAGTGCCAGTCTCTAGTACACATATACACGTGCATGCAAAACAGTCATACACATGAAATAAAATCTAAAAATCTAAAGTGAAATTTTAAAATTAAAAATTGTTCAAACTCCAAACCTTTCTGAGTATCATATTGAAATTTAAAAAAAAAAGTTTTGGATCTTAAAGCGTTTCAAAATGTGCATTCTGGATCAAGGACACAGCCTATACAAATACTATGAATAACCACATGAAACATATTATGACATCAACAAAATGTACACAATACTACAAAGACATAGACAGCCAAAACTTAATAAAAAAAGAAAAAGATGAATAGAAAAGTAAAGAGATTCAATTAATGGTCAAAAAGCTGACCACAAAGCAAAGTCCAGAGCCAATGACTTCATTGATAATTTCAACAAAACGTATAAAAGGGGGTTGAAGAGACAGCTCAGGGGTCAAAGTGCATCTACTCTAGCAGAGGACTCACCTTCAATACAAGCACCCACGTAATTCAGAGAATTCAGCAATAAAAGACCACTTAAAACTGGTCAAAGAACAAAGAGGAAATGAGCATTTCCCTCAAATATAAATCTGAAATAACTTAAAATACATACACAATAACCCCAATCCAACCACTACAAAGCTGACTAATCCATCTCTAGAATGTTGTCAGGAAAGTGTGCATCGGAGCATCTGAGGGGTACTTTCAGTCCTCTGGGCCAGCTGGGGGAACTGCTGAGATACAGAATCGTGTGGTCACAGCACATAATCTGACAGTTCACTAAAAATTAAACATACAATTACCATATGCCTGAGCAGTGCCACTAGGTAAATACCCAAGAGGATGTTAACATGTGCTTAAAAACAACAATAAATGTCTAAACATGCTCCTAGCAGGTTTCTAAGAGCCAAAGGTAGAAACAATTCACCTGTCTATCAGTTGATAAATGGATAAGCGAAGTACCATACATCCACGAGATGAAATATATACAAAGAAGTGGGTGTGCAAATACATGCTACAACACCAATGAGCCCTCAGATCTATGCTAACCATAGATCCTTTCAATGCCTACAGGACCTAGTGGTGTCTGTCTATCTCATGTCTAACATTAGAAGCTATACCTCATATCTACATAAATCATGCACAGCTTTAATTAGACCTGTCTGCTTCCTGCATGTCTGTCAGTTCAGGTGTTCCATTGCATATTCTTTAAGCCTTCTATTAAGAGCACGTACATTTAAAACTGTTATGTATGCTGATTAGCCCGCATCTTTAGCATAAGATGTCCCTTTTGTCAAGAGGATAAAATTTTAATATTGCAACTTTTTCTTAGAGAATGTTACAGTGACTGTAAAGAAAGTAGTGATACAACTTCTCTTGCCATCTTATGAAGCACATCTTTAAATCTTACCGTATCATCGAGACCATCTATCTGCAAAACTACTGTTTTGGCACGTTTGTTTGTAGTTCCCAGGAAAAACTGAGCTTTCCTTCGACGTGAATTCACTTCATTAAAACTATCACCATCAGCCATACTGGAGGACTGAAGGATGTCATAGATTTCAGAGGCCAGAAGTTTTGTTTCTCCTGGCGTTGTAGTCCTTGAAAAGAAATGCATAGTCACTTTTGCTGATTCTGTTATTTTACTTCCCAACTTCAGTGAGTTTGTTTACTTCATACTGATATCTTATTCAACAGAAAAGCAACACTAATCAGTCTCAGAATTGGGAGTGTGGTTCAGATGGCAGAGCTCTTGCCCAGCAGGCTTGGAGCCCTATATTTCCAGCAGAACACAAACAAGGTGCAGTGACTCTGCTGTAACAACAGCACTCAAGAGGTAGGGGCGAGAGGATCAGAAGCTCAAGGTCCTCCTTGACCACACCATCTCGAGATCAGTCTAATACAAGACTCTACTTTAAGGATGAAAAGGAAAGAATGAGGAAAACATCAAGTCAGTATAATCTTCATGCAACTTTTCACACAGTCCAGGTTAACTTTCTCTACCTCACTGTGATGTGTGAATGAAAACGGCCCCAACTGGCGCACAAGGAGTGGCACAATTAGGTGTGGCCTTGTACGTCACTGGAAGCAGCTTTGAGGTTTCAAGGGCTCAAGCCAGTCCCAGTGTCACTTTCCCTTCCTGCTGGGCATCTTTAATCCCAGCACGTGAGAGGCAGAGGCAGGTGGATCAGTGAGTTCAAGGCCGGCCTGGTCTAGAGTGACTTCCAGGACAGGCTCCAAAGCTACACAGAGAACCTCCGATTCAAAAAACCAAAAGAAAAAAAAAAAGATGTAGAATTCTTAGCCATGAGGATAATGGACTAACCATCTAAACTGTAAGCAGCCCCAGATTTCCCTTAAGAGCTGCTGTGGTCATGGTGCCTCTTCACAACAACAGAAACCCCTAACTAAGACACTCATAATGAGCTACCATGCCTGGCTAGGCTGTAACAATCTCCTAATTTCATTTAAAACATGATTCATTGAGATTCAGAATCTATCCTAGCATGGTTCAAAAGTACATTTAATTAAAATCATTAAATAGGAAACCAAGTAAATAGGTCAGGTTACCAAATTTTTCTGCTACCACAATTATTGCTCAAACCATCTCTTTTCTATCGATTCAGGTAGCCTATTTTTAAAGCTGAACTGTAGAGGCAGAGAGCCGCAATGAAGATATTTTTTGATGTCTGAAAAAAATTCTAATGAGATGGAAACTGCTGGCAAGCATATTAGCAATGCCATCTAAAGAAATATTAACAGAACCAGGAAGACAGCTCACCAGGGAAAGCCTGTGCCACGCAAGAGTGAGAAATGGAGTTGGATCCCCAGCCCCCACGGAAATGCCAGGCAGCATGAGAGTCTGCCTGTAATTCTAACATAAGCAGGTAGCAATGGGCTAGGCTAACTAGACCAGCTGCATTAACAGAGCATTCAAATGCAGATGTTTCTAACGCTTATTTTGGTGAACAGAAGTGACTTTCCTCAAACTTGAAAGGGGAGTTAGGATAAAAACAAAAAAACACGTAAGAAACTTGAAAGGGAATGAGACCTACAGAGACCAAATAAACTGCAATGTCTTATCAATCACTGTATCTCTACTACTGAAAAGGCTGAGGGACCAAATTAGAATGAGTATGTAAAAAAAATGTTTTATTGTTAGTGGAACAATTACCATACTATTCTAAAAATGTATACTTTATTTAAAGAAAAAAAGTCACTTTCAGAAACCATGTAGACACACCACTTGGATTCACCTCAAAAAAAGGCCTTTATGGCCTTTAATGACAAAGAAGCCAGGAAGATCTGGCCCACCAACACAGCAGATGCCTTTGGGCCCAATTCTCCTTCAGGCCTCTGAAGAGAATGGCTTCACCAGATGGATGGATGGACAGAGGCATGCATGCAGTCTTACAACCCAATGAGGTGGTTTACCAGATAAAGGCTTAAAGGTGCTTACTCAAGCTGTCCTTTAACCTCTACAGCCAGGCACACACCCATGCAAATAAATTTAAAAAGTAAAATTAGCTAAATAAAGGACTGTTCTGCTACAGTCATAGCCGCAAGCACAGCAGTTTTAGAACCATCACAGGCCAAAGGGCGGGGATGTTCTTCCCAAGCAGCCCAAAAAGATGTCATTTCTGCTCAGTACAGAACTGATCTAAATGGGATGGCTGTAGGTTTATCCTGTAGTCACCCTGTCTATCTGCTCCCTTCTTGTCAAGAGTGTACTGGAGCCTGGGGACTTTCTCTGCCCAGTCCTGTCCCAGCTTTCTTTATGTCTAAGATATTAATCCACATTTCTAACTTTATCTTACATCACCTTCCCTAATGACCTGCCAAGATAATGTCTTCAATTTCTCTCAGTGGTCTCCACACTTTGCCTGTGTATGTTTTACACACATACACACACACTTTACCACATCCTTAAGCTAACAAGGTTAAGAAATTACTTTATAGGTTAAGTGCATGCTACTTGAACACACTCTAAATTGTTAAAATTCAAATGGGAAATGTATTTTTTCAACATTTTGGGTTTTTTAAATATTTTATTATTTTAATGTATATGTATGGTTTGTCTGTATGCACGTCTATGCATTACATGCATACAGTGCCCACAGAGGCCAAAAGAGAGGCTCAGATCCCCAAAGACTGGCATTCTGGATAGCTGTGAATGACTGTGTGGGTGGTCCATGGGAAGAGCAGCCAGTGCTCTGAACCTCGAGCCATCCATTGTTGTTTTAAGAAGCAGTCTCCAGAGTCCAAGCCGACCCTAGCTCCTGGCAGTCCTTCTGCCTCAGACTTCTGGGTGCTGGAATCTTGGCTCTCAACACTCCTTTTGTTTGTTTTGAGATAGTGTCTCTCTGTGTAGCTCTGGATATCCTGGAACTCACTCTGTAGACCAGATGGGACTCAAACTCATAGATTCACCTACTTCTCTACCTCTGGAGTGCTGGTATTAAAGGTGTGCGCCACCACCTCCCAGCTTTAACACTACTTTTAAATCTAATCTTCCACATCTTCTTTGTACTACTTACTTTCAACTTCAATAACTTTGCCTGTTTAAGGAATACACATGCCACTAATTTGTTGATATATGTAAAAATCTAAGTTTCCATAAACTTTCAGATTCCCAACAACCTCACCAAAGAAACTCTGAATTTCTGAGGCCATGATGAAGGGTCCTTTGAGTACCAAACAGATGGAAGTCGTACGAGCAGGGCTCCACAATATCACTACAGATGAAGTCACAGGAGCAATGCTCCATGGCATCACTACAGGTGACATCAAAGGGGCAGTGCTCCACGACATCACTACAGATGACGTCACAAGAGCAGTGCTCCACGACATCACTGCAGATGATGTCACAGGAGCAGTGCTCCACGACATCACTACAGATGACGTCACAGGAGCAGTGCTCCATGATATCACTACAGATTATTTACTACGTTTAGCTGTCTCGTTGCTCTGCTACCAAATCAATTCACTTACTTTATAAAGCTTCATTTAGTGTACAACTTTTTCTTTAAAAAAGATTATAATCAATCACACACATACAGGCTGGAATGTGGCTCAGCTGATAAAGTGCTTGACTGCATGGATGAAGCTCTGAGTTTTACTCCCTGCACACAAAATCTAGGTATGGGGCACACACCTGCAATACCAGCACTCTAAGTAAAGGCAGGAACATCAGTAGGTCAAGGTCATCCTTGACCAAAGAGTAAGTTTGAGGCCAGCCAGAGATATGTGAAGAGTATCTCAAAAATAAAATAAACACACATGAACAGTATTCATTTTTAGGCAATGGCCTATAAGTAAATGATACCTGAATTTTAAATCTTTATAGTATAAAACACCAGTTAATGGACTAGAAAACACAGTAAGAAGGAAATGTTTGACAGATACTAAGAATATTCAGTTGTCTTGAAATTTGAACAAAAACCTCTGCTGCCCTGTTTCTACCCCATCAGTTGCAAATAATTTAGGATTATCACTGTAATACAGGAGAAGCGAATTATTAAATACTTATTAATATCCCAAAATGGAAGGATAGATGTCAACATTTTAAATAAAATGTAAGCATATTTATAAGGACTGTTAAAAACCATGTTTATCGGTAAAAACAAAATTAACAGCCAGGCATAGTGGTACACACTTTTAATTTTAAACCTAGCAAGGAGGCAGAGGCAGGCAGATCTCTGAATTCAAGGCCAGCCTGATATAAAAAGCAAGTTCCAACACAGCCAGGGCTACACAGAAAACAAATATTCATTAGCAAAATATTTTTGGGCAAAAAAACTTACAGAAGTATTTTTTCATTAAAATTTCTAAATAATATTTGAAATTGAAAAAGAAAATAAAATTCATCAGCTTACACAGACCCATTTTTCTTCTGCCTCAGAGAATACGGCCTGCCATACTTACTTTTGTACGACATTCTGTAAGCTTAACATCATCCCCAACTCTCCCTTCATCTTCTCTCTGTTTGCACGACATTCAGCCAAGTACCGGAGTGCCTGCAGCAGAAACAACAGTCAATTCACACATCCAGAACTGCTGGAAACTATGGTCACTTACAATTCACTGGGAGAAGAAAAAGAAAATAAGTGTTTTTATTTTCAGCATCAATTGATTTTAAATTCTCCTTTAAATGTAACATTGAAAAGAATCTCCTAGGGGCTGTGGTGACTGAGTGTGTCTTATGAAATGAACATTCCGACCTCATCCACAAGGTCAGAATTAGGTTGTTTCACTTTTATTTATCATTTCATCTTTACAAGACCACAAGGAGCTATATTCCATTTATTAATCTCAAAAAGTAATTCCAACAGCCATCATGTCCCTGGATGCTTTCTACACATTAATTAAACTGCGTGGGGACAAAGCATACAATGAATTATATATAATGAACTGACTCCT